>NC_134498.1:18681711-19029873 GCF_040206685.1 Ascaphus truei
TTCAAGGTTAGAACGTATGTCATAAGGGTCCCTACCTCTGCTACATCCAACCCCAGTTCTCCAACTAACCCTTGTAATCGTGCCACACCACCGAATAAGAGCCCCACATACCCGAAGCCACAGAAGCTCCTACTAAGTCCATCACTGGACCGTCCCAAATTCCCACAAGTCTACTCCCACTTCGTCTGCCTCTGGTACACATTTCCGAAACTCCGCCATCTGTAACCAGGATAAAGAATCGTAAATGTTATATGCAAACCCTGGAGCATGTTGCGCCTTGAACTCTATGTTCAAGTGCAGACAAGAAAGCACAAAGCTGTGCAGCAACCCTAAAACAGGGGGGAACGTGAACCAAAATTATTTACTGCTTCCACCACCCCATGTTATTGGACAAGAAGATAACCTCCCTGTTTGTGAACAAGTGCCCCCACAATCGCACCGCGACCAGTAAAGGGAATAGCTCTAAGAATGTCAGGTTCCTAACGAGATGAGTCTCCTACCAGTGGGCCGGCCATCGCACCGTGCACCATGCCTCATTGAAATATGCCCCGAAACCCACTGACCCTGCTGCATCTGTGAACAGCTGCAATTCCACATTCCTAGATGGATGCCCCCCTAACAATTGCCACCCGTTATAATTCTCTAAGAATTCTAGCCAGACCGCCAGATCATTGCGGATATCGGCGGTGACCCAAATAAAATGGTTAGGGCATCTTGTTTCCACTGTGGCTGCTGCCAGCCGCCTTGAAAACACCCTCCCCACGGCATAATCCGAGCCGCAAATACCAGATGGCCAATCAGCGATTAAAAATGATGTTGTGAGGTCTTTTTTAGGGCCATGAACTCCTACAACAGCTTTTTAAACGTGACAAGCTTTTCGAGAGGGAGCCTGTAGTCCATCCTCACTGAGTCAATCTCAATCCCCAGAAACCTAAGAACCTACGTTGTATGCACTATCTTCTCACCAGCCAATGGGACCTCAAACAGGTGTGCCATGGTGGAAAATTTAAACAGCCACCTAGCACACATCTATTCCCCCAGGACCCACGAACAAGAAGTCGTCCAAGTAGTGCATGATCCCTGCCACCTGCAACCTCTTACGCACTACCCACTCAAGAAACGTGCTAAAGGTTTCGAAATAAAAACAGGAGCGTGCCGACCATTGGCATGCATCAATTGACTAAGTATTGCCCCTCAAGCATGCAACCTAACAGGTGGAAACACTTCAGGTGCACTGGCAGGAGCCGGAGTGCAGATTTAATGTCAGCGTTTGCCAGCAACACCCCTTTTCCGATTCTTCCTACTAGCGCCACTGCTTGGTCGAAATCCGCATAACTAAACGAACACACGTCCCGATCGATACCGTCATTCACCGATGACCCCTCTGGGTAGGTCTGGTGCTGAATCAGGCTAAATGCCCCTGCCTCTTCCTTGGGAACCAACCCCAATGGTGAAATCCTCAAGCCAGGTAAAGGGGGGGACAAAAACGGGCCCGCCATCCTACCTAACTCTATTTCCTTACTCACTTTCTCCCTAGCAACGTTACCAATGTGCCTCCGGTACGCAAACCCAATCATGTCCTGGTATTTAAAAAGTGACGAACATAAGTGGGGAGCCCACTCCCCAATCATCACAGCCAGAATCGTAAAGGCCTGCGCCCAATTAGTAAAATCACTTGGAAAAAGGTGTCTCTCCACATCTTCTTTTCTGGCGCCCCTTTTTTAAACGACCTTGCTAGAGCTTCCTTATTGCTTGGAAGCAACGGTAGTAGCTCCACATATTCACCAGCCCAAATATTTATTTTTCCTCGATCAATAGATGCATGCCTAACAGGCTGGCATTGCACATGTACGTGTCCTTGAATGCCCGTCCACCAATCTAACCGCAACCGTCACTGTGGCTGACGTGGACATCACAGCGCTTTCGAATTTGATTGCTGGTATGGCCGGGAAGTGTGCCGCTGGTGTAGCAACCAATAACTGACCTGCTCCGTCCCTGGTGGCTTGCCTGGCTTCCACTGAAGACACGCGGGCAGTCATGTACTGGGCGCCCCTGGTTCCCCATGCAACTTCCGCCCCGAAATTGCACATGCACATCCTGTACTAACCCCCATCACCGGAAGGCCAGCACAGGGGCCCCCGCCTGAGGCTCCAGGACCTGCAGCATCCCCCTCAACGTTGCTGCCATCCCTGATCCTCCTTCCACTAGGTGACACCACCTCCTGGACCTGTTTGGGTCCGCCGAAGACCCTTAAACTTGCTGGGAACATCTGCTGCAATGCCCCTGCTATGCCTGATCCTCTTGATCCCTAAGCCAGAGTGTCCCCAGGGATCCTGCCCGCAGCCAATTACCCCTCCCTCTGGGTATTGACCCCTGACCCAGAAAAAAGAGAGGCAAAAGAGTCAGACATATGGGGGCCCGTCAGCTTTTGGGGGTGCCATGTTTGTACTCAGCAACCCCCTTCTAGCCAATGACTGTCTCTTACCCCTCGCCACCCTCCTCTACGCTTGTGTGGACCATGTCCCTGGCTGCATTACGGACCGTGTATCATGCTCCACTACCGCTGGTTCTTCCTTGTAAAAACATGTGGGTGGCCTTCCTAGCTGCCTTGAGCACCGCAAAGCTTGCTGTGCCGTCCTGCCACCAGCACCTGGGGCCGCTGCGCAACGCTGCCTGCAATCGCCACATGTGGCTGTCTCTCCAACATGCCGCCTGCAACCACTGCAGGCAGCCATCTTGCCACCATGCTGCCTGCAACAGTCACAGGCAGCTTTAAAGCCATCAAGCCGCCTGCGACCACCGCCGGCGGCCGGCTCAAATGTTTCAGCGTCACCCTGCCTATTGCTACCATTGCTGGAGGCTGCCGCCCAACTTGCAGCTTCTTATGCTGACTGAGCCTATCATCGCACCCCTTGCAGCATGTCCCCACTGCCTGCATGCCTAACAGGCAGCCGCCATCCCTGGCTGTGGCTGCCCTCGTCGCTTGGCGACTGCCAAGCGTCCGCACCAGCGGAGGTGTATTTACCTTGTCCGCTCTCCTGGCCCTGACCACGCCCATGGGCTTGTCCTCTCCCATGGCCTTGTCTATTCCCTAGCAGGCTGGCCAGCTGCAGGCCCAACCAGCCTTCTTACCAGCTCAGCGCCTCTGCCTGGAGCTGAACTACTTACTCAAATAACGACATCGCTAATGGTAAGAAACCACTGGAATCGCTCGTGAATAGTAGCTGTGTGTGTGTGCACATGTTTGCGAAGCTACAGTATGATTGCTAGCCACACCAGTGTGTGCACGAGTAAGCTTCACTATCACCCTTTTTTTGGATGGAGTGGTGAGCGTGTTTATGTAGGCTGCCAGATAAAGCAACTTTGCCGCGTGTATTGCGCCTGCGATGGAAATACAAACAAATCAAGAAGAGAAAGAATCACCGCCTGGCCAATGAGAAACTCCAACTGAAATAAACAGGAAATATTTAACCGCTATAATTAATCAGCAAATTTACTGTGCTAAACAAACGTGATTCGTTGCAACCTCCCATGGCGCTTCCAACCACCTCTGTAAAGGAAGATTATAGGTGACAACCAGAACCCCTTGCGTTAAACTTTTCAAACAGTAAATTATCACTTTTATTCACCGTCCCACCAGCATATATCCCACAGTGTTTAAAATAATCCATAGTTACCCAACTGGTAAATAATGGGCTGTTATTATTTAAGCGTGTCAGGGCCTTTGTAATGAATGTTCCGAACAGCTTTTAATGGGGGGCTTTTATTAAAATGTATATATTATTTTTTGTAGACCCTTTTAACCCAGTGACCCCCCATGACCACCCACTCATCTGCTCAGCCCCCCCTCCCCCCCCCCACCTCTCTCTCTCCACCGAGCAGGGAAATGTGAGACTGGGGGCGTGGGGGGGCGGGATGGGGAGGTGGACAAATACCGCATGGCACCAGAGGTGTGCTGCAGCAGCACGGCTGTATCCTTCCTGGCTGAAATCTGTCCGCAAGTATAGTCCGAGCAAGAATACAATACAATAAACCAGATCCAAGTTGTGCAAGAAGTGATTTCCCAACATAATAAGTAGGATCTACCACTTGCTTTAGGATTCATAGATTACAACAAAGCAGTCTACAACTCAGCAGTTTCCATGTGTTATACAGTATTAATGTATATCAACCATTATATTACATGATGGTACAACCAAGTTGTGCTGTGGCAAGGGTAATAGACAGTGACACCTTGTCCCCAAAGCTTTTCACAACAACACTAGAAGAATTGTTCGACATTGAATTGTGTGTAAAAAGGAATCAAAATAAAGGGTGAATACTTGAGTCACATGATTTGCATCATTATTTTTGCCAGAAGTCTAGGTGACTTCCAACACCAATCAGAGAAGTCACCAAAGCAAGTTAGATGGTGGGCATCTACAGAATGTGATTCTTGGCAAGTCCAAAGAAAGGTTCAACAAATATGTCAACTCTACCTATATGAAAGTAAATTAAATATAATGAATATGTAGGTATGCTGGGCACAATCCCTGAAGAGACCATTAAAAAGAATGAATAGGTTGGAAAACAAACAAGTCTGTGACATACCAAGGGTGAAGAAATTAAAATGGCAGCAGGCCAGCCATAGAGCAAACAGAAATTACCATCCAGGACATACTTGAAGATGAGAGGTAACTCTCAATGTATTACTTCCAGGTTAAACTTTTATAAATAAATAGATAAATAAATAATTTAGTCGAAGATGGTAATCTACTGCATTCCAATTACCAAAGGCCAAGATGGGGAGATGAAATTAGAATATTTGTTTGAGCAATATGGAGAAGAGAGGCTGGCAAACTCAGTAGCTGAAAGATCAATGAGGCAGGCCTTCTACCGTTTACAAGCAAAAACTGGATATGATCCATTTACATGCATGTGTATATATTTATACCACATATCCAGAATGTGAATGTTTACTGAGCAGACTACAGGTGGTGGGGTCTTTCAAGGAACCGTTATCTCTAAAAGGGTTCCTTCGAACGAAGGTCGCGCCAACGCAGAATTCCCAAACCGTTTAATCCACTTTGAAGTGGGAACCATGCAATTTACTTTTTTTTAAAGCTTTTTTTCTTTAACACCTTATACTTACAAAAAATTCAAATACTTGTGGGAATATGGCCACGCCCACCGCTCCGGTTACAGTGCGGCATTTTGGGCACCGGCTCCCTGGGAAATACATTTTTCAAAGTTGATTTTGCGTGGTTTTATCTGGGATTTATTTTCTATGGCCCTATTGTTTTATTGCTTTATGTCATGCTTTTTATTACAATGTACATTATGCCCTGTGTTTATCCTCACAGTAGGCCATCAAAACTGGATTAAACAAATATAATAAAAAGTCTACAGGTCTTCCAATGTTTTAATGAATAGGTCATTCGTTCCAGACTAAATGTAACACTGCATAGAAAAGCATTCATTTCCTGCATCTTATACTACATGCATATAGTGATATGTCTCAACATTTTTGCTATATTTATTCCCTTTTACTACATACAGTAGCGACATACTTTATTGAAGTAAATGCCGGCGGCATGCCGGGATCTACCCCAGCTGCCGCCAGTCACAAACGCGCGCCGCCGCGTTTCCCCCACGCACCCCCCCTCCACATCGCGCGCAATTACCCCCCCAAAGACACCCCGAACCCGGCTTCTACTCTGCCCCTCTGCTTCCCCGCACCCCCGCTTACCTAGATTTGAACTCCAGGGGTGTCGGGGAAGCCTGGGGAAGCCGGGGAAGACGGGGAAGCCGGGCGCGCATGTGACTGTGACGTCACAGTGCGCCGCCACGCGCCGCGGCTACCCGCTTCCCAGCCTCATACAGCCAGCGGCATTTGCTCGAATAAGAGCTGCCGCTGCTGTATGATACTAACAGATCTACATTTCTAATTTATTCCTACACATTAGTTAGACAACCACATATTTTAATTAGATATTCACAATGTAAATCAGGGTTATGATAGTACATAGAGCAGGGCTGGTAAACTGTGTCTGAGCCACTGATTGAGCCACCTGTGCTGAAGCTGGAATCGCCTTAAACCTGTTCTGTTGGGGAGTCTTGAGGACTGGAGTTGACCCCTACTGACATAGAGGGTTATTAAAGCAAGTACTGTATCTCCCTGGTTGTGGACAAAATAACCTGGGCGCCGTGTTAATCACATGCTGTATTGTACAGTGACGATCCTTGGTTTGGATTTCCTGCCATAGTTTTGCTTCGTTTATTTTTTTGCTCAGGAAAGTTAGCCCAATACTTCTATTAGGTTTTCAGGGAAGATGACAAAACTAGGCTCTTAATAATAGATGCAGTTTCCTTTTATTCAGGGTTTGTTCCATCATTTTGTCTCATTATGCCTTAACGCTGTGAGCCCTTATAGGAAAATGACATCTATTATTTAAAAATCCCAACAGAAATAGAAGAAGGCCAAATGCTTTGCATACTATTTCGATGCACATACACACTCACACACACACACAACGACATACACACACAAAGACACACACTTAAATTCACAAACACACACATACACACACATACATGCATACACACACCCACATACATCCACATATAAAGACACATACATAAAGACACATACATACATACATACTGTACATACATATACACACACACACACACGCGCGTACATACACACTATAAGTTTTTTGAGTTATTGAGTTTAGGAGCGACGTGAACAAATCTATTACATTTGTGGCGGTTATGATCACACAAAATAAGATTACATTGAGCTAATTCTGTCCCTTCTGAAACTGGGCTGCAGGGCACGATGATCCAGGTCAAATGAACCAAGATGAATGTCTTACATCATTAGCCGATGGGATATTATGGTTCAGTCTTAATATAATAGTTTGTTTTAAAGGGTTCTGCATGTTCCCTAATAAGGAAGAGATTGTTTAACCCTTTCATCTTGGAGACAGATTTGTAGCAGTCCAACATTTTTTAAATGACCTTTTGTAGCTGTCCCTGTACAGACCTGCATGGCAAGAATGGTTCCATGATACTATATATTCATGCCGCTGTAATCCTTTTCTACAGCCTTGGGGTTATGGAAAGCAGGAACCTCCTATACTTTTTGTTTTATGATCATTTATGCCATCGCTGAAATGAGAAATATCCTCGATCATGAGACCTTCAATAGTTCCTCCTGAAGACCACCAGTTCTCAAAGAATGTAATATTGTTTCATCTCTGCTTCCTAGTAACATATATTTTGACATTTGGGCACATGAAGAGAATAACAACACATGTGTACATATTCCCTAATACGACGAGTATGCGTCATTCATGAAAGTGTGAAATTCCCAAAACTACCAACGTTCACAAAACCTCCATGCACCTCAATGAGGGATAACCCTTTCCTCCAAAATGTCTCCACACGAAATAAATACATTCGAAATGCTCTTACAATCCAGAAACTATTAATAAGGGACACATTTTCCAGCTTTTCTTGAAGTACATTTTTGCCAATACATTTGGGGAGACATTTTTTTTTTTAATGTCCAAAAAGACTTTTATGGAAAAAAATACATTCTACACATTCCTAAGTTTGTACAATAATGTCTTAATTCACAAGCAAGGTACAGTTATTGCTGATGGTCACATTAACCTCCTTCAGAAGCAGAAAGAGAAAAAATGACCACAGCTTCAGAGTTGGAGACTTCCAGAAGATGGGACACTTTTTGTTTTTTCCCCTTGTATATCCTTTTATTACAAAAATATCACATACAGTAGAAACAATATTGTAAAATAAGCCTTAATTATACATATGTCCAGTCAGACTACAGTATAGTCAACATGATAACCACCATTTGAGCTACTGTAATAGAATGACAACTGGCCGGCTAAATCTTAAAATCACGTGCCTAAAAACATGTTCCCAACTGTATATAGAGAATAGTACAAAAAGGAAAGCAGTAAAGAAAGAAAAGAGAATGTGGTAAAATAATATTAACATAATATAACCTAGATAGTGTAACAGGACCTTAACCCCTGTCTTAAAGGGCTTCAATAGAAAGCCTCTGTTGGTCAAAGGGATACATCAGGGAGCTGGTTAATTGCAGCTAGAGACAAATAACCAGTCTCCACCTGGCTAATCAGACAGGTACTGTAGAAAAGCCTCCTGCTTTAACTGCAGGGGATCTCTTGAACACATAAGGATTGTGTTGCCAGCAAGAGACTCACAGATTCTCTTGAGCCCAGGGCTGTGCTGACATCAAGACACCAGGAACCAGCCTCTATTACAGGGCACAGCAGACCCTGGAACCCGCCAGAGGGTGGGCCCTCAAAGGATCCCCACCCAGAAACTGACAAAAAGAGCCCCCAGCTTACAGGTACCTCTTTGGACTTTGGGGTCATAGGTTGGAAACAGGCCGATCCTCCTAGCCCTGCAGATAGGGACTGGGAGAGTGAGTTAGGCCACGCTTATACTGCCGGCGATGCGACGTCGCACGAAAACAAACGCATTGCCGCCGAGTGCGCTTATAGTAAGCACGATGGCGACAATGCAACGGAGCGACGTCGCCGTCGCGAAAACTGGCAGCCGGCAAAATTTGATTTTTCAAGGGCTGTCACCTCATGTGACGGCCCTTGAACCAATCAAATGCCCGGAAGCCCGCGACACCGCCACCCAGTGAAATATAAGCGCGGCCTTAGCCCTTACACAGTGATAGGATGTTTATTTATTTGTGTGTTTCCTTAAACTGTATTGTTTAAAGTGACGGGCTTTAATTTCCCCGAATCTGTCTGCCTGGTTGTACCGCTACACATGTCGCTTACAGATGATATCACAGAGGAAAGATTATTATTTATCTATAGCTAAATAGTTTGCAGCACTAGATATGCGATCACGTGGTCGTGACTGGAACCACCTATGATGCCCAACAAAGAGTAGCCTTAACTGCTACTGGTGATGAGCTGTGTATGTGATCTCGCATACAAACCAGCAAAAGGGACTTGATGTCCACCACCGTAACGGCGCATGTAATGTCCACCAGCATGCCAGCGCTTGTGATGTCCACCAGCATGCCAGCCTTTGTGATGTCCACCAGCATGCCAGCCTTTGTGATGTCCACCAGCATGCCAGCCATTGTGATGTCCACCAGCGTGCCAGCCTTTGTGATGTCTACCAGCATGCCAGCCTTTGTGATGTCCGCCAGCATGCCAGCCTTTGTGATGTCCACCAGCGTGCCAGCCTTTGTGATGTCCACCAGCGTGCCAGCCTTTGTGATGTCCACCAGCATGCCAGCCTTTGTGATGTCCGCCAGCGTGCCAGCCTTTTTGATGTACTGATAATATCATAACAGTGCTGTAAAAATTAGGTTAGCTGAAATGTAGGGTACAGTTGTACTTTCTTGCTCTTTTGAATAGTAAAGAGATCCATAGAGGTTATAGAAAGAGCATACTTTTTAAAAGCACACTTATTTTTTTTTGTTGCTCTGCTGGTTATGGTTTATCTTGATAAATACACATACTGTTTTTAACACCTTTATCCTTGAGATATTGCCATACAGTAGTTCATTGTAATATTACCATGTTAGCCGGCAACATGACATCGCATCTCACAGTTGAACAATGTAAACTTCTTTGCTGGAAGTAAAATATCGCTCGTTACTGGGCTGTCTTACCATTAAAAATAATTGTCCAATAAATTATCCAATATCAAATGAAATATCCGAAAACAGATCTCTTGGCACTTCATTTATGCATTGTAAGGCAAAATAACAATAACTTTCATCTACAGTACAGTCAAATTTAAACATACTATGGATGGAGAATGTTAAAGTACAGTGGTTCTCAACTCCACTACTCAAGAGCCACCAAAAGGTCAGGTTTTAAGAATATCCCTGCTTCAGCACAAGTGGCTAAGCCAATGACTGAGCCACTGATTGAGTCACCTGTGCTGAAGCAGGGATATCCATACAACCTGACCAGTTGGTGGCCCTTGAGGACTGGAGTTGGCCACTCCTGGTATACCACATCAATGTGTCGGATGGATCTCGTTTGTTTGTTCTGATGCATTTATATCAATTTAATCTTTGCATAGCTTGTTAGAAATTAAACAATAATAACACATATAATACTAGGAAACCAGTGTACTTCATCGGCTACCTCGAAATCTGGCGCATAGCCCATACAGTATTCTAATCTGGACCTTGGATGTATTCCTGCTCAAATGTTTAGAAAAACTAAAAAGTGTTTCATTTTCTTCAAACACAATAACTTACAGTATATCTTACATTGTGAAACTAACATTACAAAATAGTCTGGGGAAACAGCATGGATACTGTATCACATAAACCCCATTTACAAATCCAAAATGGATTCTAACAGACATACAGTAATGGACTTTGAATCACAGAAATCTATTTTCAAACCTAAGTTGACAAATTTGCCTCATCGTACCTAAACAATAAAATAACCCAAAGGCTTAACATTGCACGACAACTCTTAAATATGCTTATTTTTGGCACCTTTATGTGACGTGAGTTCTTGTTACAGTTCATGAATTGTACGAGCTTCCCTGTGGTTCTATATTAAGGTGTTTTATGTAATACAACAGTAAGTGTACTATGTTAAATAATAGTAATGCCCTCACCGCCATTGTTAGTGTTTCACTACTACTACACCGACAAAATTAGAATAACTGACCATGGAAGACGTTATGCTCAGATCTTTCTACTCCAAGCAGCAAATATGCAAAAATCCCAGTTACTTTCTTTCCTTTGATCCACTGTGTTACAGATCCCACTCTGGTATAGATCAAACTGTCCCGTGATTATGAGCTGATTCAGAATTGTATTAACCTTTTCCACTATTTTTTTAAGGCATGGAGTGGACCTTTATACCCAGTGAGATGTAGTCACCGTAGAATCAAATTACTGCACTTTCCATTGTAACTGTGAGAAATAGTCTGAGAATTATTAACCGCTTATTGCAAGAAATTTGCTCACCAGTTTTACGCCTGGCCATCTTTTTGGCGCAATACGTGCATCTCAATAAGTGGAATTTGGGGAGATTCTGTAACCAGAAACCCGGCAACAGCACTACATCCATGCTTATTACCAAGGAGCAGTTTACTAGTGTGTAAACACATTGGGCCTTATTCAGAAAGCCTCGATAAGGCCCTTATTGAGCACTTATCGACCAAAATGGCTACTCGTATTCAGAAAGCCTCGATATGTGCTCGATAACGGCCTGTATCGACGCAAAATTTTATCACCCACAGAAAATTGCCAACTGAGCAGCGATCAGCCGCTTATCGACCATTTTCGGAGGGTTGATAAACTCGCGCGATTCAGATGCCCGCGAGTCGGCTGTCGCGGCCTATCACAGCCCTAAAAGGCGTTCTTCTCCCCAAATCCAATACACCACAAACTTTTTGGTAAATTGGTGGGGATATGGCCTCGATGAGCTGCGATGTGTCGGGACTTAGAAAAAATCAGGCCCCTTTCCTGCCTCGCATTGATGCCGCGGGTCTTCAGAGCTGATAGCCATTAATAGCAGCTCCTGACCTCCCTAGCATGCATCCGAGGCAGGAAACATGCAAGAACAGCAACTTCATTATCTTAGCGGCTAACCGCTAAGGCAATGAAGGGGTTAAACACCCGTGCCAGGCTTACTGTAAGAAACATACAATACAATACAATACTGTGGCTAGCGAGGGTGGGTGAAGGGGGATTTTGGCCCTTAGTGGCTGTTTAGGCATTGGGGATAGGTTGCGGGGGGAGTAAACCCCTTCATTACCTTAGCGGTTAATACCGCTAAGGTAATAAAGGGGTTAACCCAACCGCTAGCCACCCGCAAGGTCTAAACATCCATCCTTAGGGCTAATACCCCCTTCACCCATCCGTGAGGCCTAAGCACCCAACCCTGACTGACTATACCCACCCTGTACTCATTGAGTAGTATAGTGATACATCATACCCATATAATAATAATATGGGCATGATAAGCCTCTATAGCACTCAATGGGCACCCTAATTACAACACATTAATACACAAGACACACAATAATAAAACCTAACTAAACTCCAAAAAAACACACTTCACTAAATAAAAACAGTAGCCAGCTAATCCAATCAATAAAAGCAATTACAACATCAACAATGAATTAATTAAAACATTACCCAATCAAACCAATTAATTCCTAAACCAACTCAAAATGAATAGTAACACTAACCAATCCAAACAATGAATTACTCCAACATTCATGAATGTAACCAATAAAAGACAAAGAAATAAATTAAAACAATCTCTGAGGTAACCATAAAAAACATTAGCTAACATAATATAACATTAAATACAAGCGAACACCAATCGCAAACCTTTTATTACATTAAGCATGAACAAACAAACAATCACATCCACATAATAAAATGCAATGAAAAAAAGCAACAGCAATAGCAAGCGAGAAATGCCCCCCTAATATTGTCATAATAATGTATTAATCTGTACCCTAAAGAGGTACAGATTAATATATTATCAGTCAATGTGCCTCCCCCCAAAAATAAAAAAACACATCCAAAGATTAAACCTGTAAAAAGAGATATTTACAAACATTGAATATAATACTTACCATTAGAAGTGGTGGCCCTCCGACTCCCGGGGTAACAGGAAGCTCACGTACCTTAAAGGCCTCCAACAGCATCCGATGCCATCCGCCATGAAGATCCGGCTCAGGTACCCCAATCTTCTTTTTTCTTTCTTTAATCACCTTCTTCTATCTACATCTGTAACCATTTCTTGTTCTTCTTTATCTTCTTTCTTCATCTGTCAATCCAAAATACCCCATATTAAATCCCAGCCGATGCTGTCTCGTCGGCTTCTTGGGCTCAAATGAGGCGTCACGGCCTTAAATAGGGCTTGTGACGTCACATTTAGCCTCAAAATGGTTAACAGCCACCTGATTGGCTGTTAAAACCATGTTCCGACTGAAAATTTTTTTTTTGCCGTGACGTCACTTAAAGGGAATGATGCAAGCCAATCAGAATGGCTGTGCTTCATTTGCCTTTAAGATGACGTCACAAAGCCGGCGTCACATGGTATTTCAGCCAATCAGATCGTGGAAACCAATTCCACACTCTGATTGGCTGAACTACCTTGTGACACAGCGGCCATCTTGGATTTAGTGACGTCATGTTAAAGGGAAATTAAGCACAGCCATTCTGATTGGCTGGCATCATTCCCTTTAAGTGACGTCACAGCAAAAAAAATTGTTTTAAGTCAGAACATGGTTTTAACAGCCAATCAGGTGGCTGTTAACCATTTTGAGGCTAAATGTGACGTCACAAGCCCTATTTAAGGCCGTGACGCCTCATTTGAGCCCAAGAAGCCGACGAGACAGCATCGGCAGGGATTTAACATGGGGTATTTTGGATTGTCAGATGAAGAAAGAAGATAAAGAAGAACAAGAAATGGTTACAGATGAAGATAGAAGAAGGTGATTAAAGAAAGACAAAAGAAGATTGGGGTACCTGAGCCGGATCTTCATGGCGGATGGCATCGGATGCTGTTGGAGGCCTTCAAGGTACGTGAGCTTCCTGTTACCCTGGGAGTCGGAGGGCCACCGCTTCTAATGGTAAGTAATATATTCAATGTTTGTAAATGTCTATTTTTACAGGTTTAATCTTTGGATGTGTTTTTTTATTTTTTGGGGGAGGCACATTGACTGATAATATATTAATCTGTACCACTTTAGGGTACAGATTAATACATTATTATAACAATAATTGGGGGGCATTTCTCGCTTGTTATTGCTGTTGCTTTTTTTCATTGCAGTTTATTATGTGGATGTGATTGTTTGTTTGTTCATGCTTAATGTAATAAAAGGTTTGCGATTGGTGTTCGCTTGTACTTAATGTTATATTATGTTAGCTAATATGTTTTATGGTTACTTCAGAGATTGTTTTAATTTATTTCTTTGTCTTTTAATGGTTACATTCATTAATGTTGGAGTAATTCATTGTTTGGATTGGTTAGTGTTACTATTCATTTTTAGTTGGTTTAGGAATTAATTGGTTTGATTGGGTAATGTTTTAATTAATTCATTGTTGATGTTGTAATTGCTTCTATTGATTGGATTAGCTGGCTACTGTTTTTATTTAGTGAAGTGTGTTTTTTGGAGTTTAGTTAGGTTTTATTATTATGTCTTGTGTATTAATGTATTGTAATTAGGGTGCCCATTGAGTGCTATAGAGGCTTATCATGACCATATTATTATTATATGGGTATGATGTACCACTATACTACTCAATGGGTATAGGGTGGGTATAGTCAGTCAGGGTGGGTGCTTAGGCCTCCCGGGTTGGTATCGGGTCAGGGTGGGTTAACCCCTTAATGACTATAGAGGTTAGTAACCGCTAAGGTGATTAAGGGGTTAGGGACCATTAGAATGTCTTTATTATGTATATATGCTTTCTTGCTACGGAGGACAGAGGGACCTGCTGTTGTGGTAAGTATAACTGTATTTATTTACTTTATTTTTCTATGCTAATGCAGTGATTAATAATTGGCAAATAATCTATTATCCATACCTGGATAATAGTTATTTTGCCCATTACTGTACTGTATGGGTTTGGGCGGAACATTTCTTTAATAGTGTAGATGTGCAGGGGGTTTCCGGAGCTGAACCACGTTGGTTTTATGTCCAGGGACCCCCTGCTTCCTGAGATACAGGCACCTTTATGGGGTGCCGGTATCCCTCGGCATTGAAATATCCCGCGTCACGTGACCGGGACATTTCCTTGCATAGGAGATACCGGCACCCCATAAAGAGGCCTGTATCTCGGGAAGCAGGGCATCCCGGACATAAAACCAACGTGGTTCAGCTCCGGAGACCCCCTGCACCTCTACACTATTAAAGAAATGTATATTTAAATAAATAATTTTTGGGTGACATTTCCGCTGTGAGAGGCGGCTCTCTCAGAGCAGCTCTCTCTGCTGCAGAAATGAATCGCCGGTTTAGGCTTTTCAGAGGCTCGATGCTGTTGCTAGCAGCAACTTGTCCCTTTTTGGGAATTTTGCTATCACAGGTAATCGAGGCTTTCTGAATACCGTGATAGCAACACCCAAACAAACGGCATTTTAAATTTCCTGGCGATTTTTTTCATCAACCCTCTCTGAATAAGGCCCATTGTCCCTTTATATAAAAGGAAGAACCTGTTTACATTACATTGTTTCAATGGGAATTCTTGTGATTGCTATTTTTATCCTATGTTATTCTGCATGAATGCAGTATTTTAGTCCATTGCTGTTTTGTGTATACCACTAATCGCATTGCCATTTATATTTACTGATAAGATCCATTATTTAACCTAGTTTCATGTATGCAAATGAAGTAACAAAGCATAATATTCCAATTAAAAAAATATTTTATTTGGTAACTGAAATTGAGAACTATGTTTGCAACTTAGCTTTATAGCGTACAGACTTGGGATAGCAGCCAGTCAATAGAATTTATGGTTTATCCTCTTTGTGCTTATATACAGTACTTGTAATATAAATTGTTTAGTATGGATCGTACCTGTGGTCAAAACACAACATTGCAGCTGGACATTTTCCAAGCAGAATAAAGAGCTGTTGATTTTTTTGATGGCTTTTGATTAAATCCTGCATGTTGCAGGCTTTCACAGATTACTATAAAATCAAATTATGAACAGAAAGGACGTAAATCTCTCCTGCCTCTTCCAAAAGCAGATAAAATGCAGCATGTTTGTTTTTCATGTGTCTGTGGCTTATCAATACCGTTGTCAAAAAAAAAAACAACTTATGTTTTCAAGCAGACTACAGGTGGTGGTGACTTTCAAGGATTCCATTATCTCTAAATGGGTTCTTTCGAGCGAAGGTCGCGCCAACGCAGTATTTCCAAACCGTTTAATCCACTTTGAAGTGGAAACCACGCAATTTACTTTTTTTTTTTACTTTTTTTCTTTAACACCTTATACTGAAGAAAAATTTAAATGCATGTGGAATTTTTTTTTCTCTTTTTAAGGGTCATTTTTATTATATAGTTGTAACAAAATATCTTTGCATTTTCTCTTTCACATTCAAATAGTACTTTGTGATGTGTTATTTTTAAAGCTTTCCATTCATTTTGTTGTTACATGAACATTTTAGAGGTTGTACAAGGCTTCTATGTTTACCATCAAAATTACCGAAGTACATGTTTTGCTGCATTAACAACCTTGTTATCCTATTTTGGTTGCATAATACAATACAATGCAGCCAAAAAACAATGTCAAATTGTGAGTGTCTCAAACATACTTTATTAATGTGAGGTCGTATCTCTTAGAATTTTATCCACAATCTCTTCTCTCGTTTCATGTCTGCACTGAATATGTGCCATGTTTTATGTCTTATTTCAAGTTTGCATGGAGATTCTGGAATACAAATGTGACTCTTACTATGCTATATTTCTATTGTATCGAATTATACAAAGGAGCTATTACCAGTCTACTGAATCCTTGGGGAAGTGTTAAGATATTGTGACACCAATAATACAGAATATACATTGCTCTATTAACTAGTGGTACATGCTCTCAATACACAGGCTAGATAAAGTATTATCTGCTACCAGCGTGATCCAGTTGAGATAAGTGGCCTTGTTTTAGCAGGTGGCTTTCTTTTCATATGCTAAAATTGAGCTATAATGCAGTTTAGCATTCACTATTTAATCCCACCTCACACCTCTCCCTGCTCCTTTACCTTTACCCCTTAAGAAACTTCCCCTTGACTAGAATGATGAAGTTGTGAATGCCGAGAGACATTTAATAAAATGGCACTTTATCCTGCATTTCCTTGTTATTGGTGATTTATGACAAGGGACCAGCTATGTAGGAAATCATTTCAATTCTCCTTCTTCCGTTTGTAGTTCAAAGTGTTTTATTGAAAACACCTTGGCATCGCTGGGCTACCAGTTTCCCCGCAGGAAAGTGTTTTGAACCTGGACATAAATCTTACGCGAAATAAGGGGGAGCAGGGGAGGTTGGTCTGTCATGCTGGCACAGATGCTCACCTCTATGTAAATGTGTACAGCCTTGTGTTTTGTGAAGGCCCCCTGAGAACATCTTTTAAATGACATTTTGCAAAGTCAAAGAGCATAGTCATGCCTAAGAACAGAATTAAATATCCTGCCTGGCAGGCAAGGCCTTCTGAAGTTTTTCTCTTTTGTGTGGCAATCAAAAGTTTACAATATATTTTGTACATCTTTTTATCTCCTGAAAACATACATTCTGTAAGCAAAAGAGAAAATGGAGGATGTAATAGTCCTGTAGTGTTTAGAGGATTGGGAAGTGTTACATTTGCATTATCTTGGTTTTACTTTTATTGTTTTTTTTATGCACTCCGTAAATAACACAATAATAACATAACAAAGAAACGATGCAAGTAATATATATATATATATATATATATATATATATATATATATATATATATATATATATATATATATATATACACCTCTTATGTAAATCAAAATCACAATATTATTAAGAGCCAGAATGAAAAAATAAAACGAATATTATTAAAATCTATTAAAGAATAAATCTTTTAAAAAGTCCATTAATAGTTCCTATTAAGTATTAGGGTTTTTTGGGAATATATGCTGTAAAGGGATCCCACATGTTTATAAAACAAATCTTTTGAATAAAGCAGGGTTTTCTTATTATAAAAACTTGCCAGATATTATTGTGCCACAGAAGGAATTATTGAACGCTTCCCGTGTGATGTATTCACTAGTTTGGCAGCTAAAGTAACAAAAAGAACGAAACGGGCGTTTTGAATATTTGATGAAGTTACGAGACAAAAAAACCTTTAACCTTTTAATTACATGTTGGATAGACTTGCAACAAAATATAAACTGTAGTAATAATCAAGTAATCCAGTCAATGAAAAAAACAACGGAGCACAGCAGCAAAGGAGGGGCAACAATACTAAATACAGAGTATCCACTACTTGTACTGTATGCCATGGTGTAATTTTTTTCATTAAATTCATTTTAACATATCTCTAGTATGGTAGCCCCTCCTTTGCTGCTGTGCTCCGTTGTTTTTTCTCTTTGACTGGATTACCTGCATCTGCTTCGCAACATAAGGCGTGCGCAGGTGGAAGGGACAGCATCTCGTGAGCACTAACATGTACTTACCACACTACTGCGACATTCAGTGGGAGTACTTTGCTGGACATTGCTTCTTTAAGCTCTAGGGAGGGGGTGCATTTAGCAAGAGAACCAGAGAGGGCTGCAGAAAACAGCTATCATCTTTAATATCAACCAGGCCATTTATATAATACCCTCCCTTTTTCTGAGCATTTATCTGTGAATATGCCTCAGATCTCATGATGCCATTAGAATCCTTTCTCCAAGCAAGTTTACTACATCTGCAGTTCATATACTGACACTTTGTGACCATAAATCGGTAGCACCGATCTACAGAACATTGTTCTTTTTTCATCGCTATAGTAATAATTAGACATTTGAAAATTAGAGCCGCAAATTATTTGCAGGTTTTCAAACAAATTTCAATTCGCAGACAGACAGGCAGCTTGGACAGTAAACAACATTGTCCAAATCCTCATGAAACCGCTGCCAGTTTCCCTTTGTGCAAATGTATAGCGTTTTGATTCTTTAATATTTAAAAATTAGTTTTGCCAAAAAATGACCTACCCTTAGAGGGTTTTGCTGGAGAGGAGAAAGAGTCCTATTTTACTGGAGCCCTTAGAGGGTTTTGCTGGAGAGGAGAAAGAGTCCTATTTTACTGGAGTCCCAAGTTCTATCTATCCCCTCATACCTTCAAACACATGGAGGGAGACACACCTGGGATATATGCTAGTAGGATAATTACTTCTATTAGAATATATCTCAGGTATTTCAGGTGGACTCTTTTGAGTACAGGTGTCTGTCCACATGTTGTTGAAGGGAATATACTAAAATTAAGAAGTCGAAGTCTCTCTCTTGACAACAAAAACATGTCAGGGTCTGGAACTTCTGGACGTATTGAAAGTATAAATGGTCACAATCGAATGTGCAGTGGTGGAAGGAGATATTGCATCTACACGAAGGTAGGCGAATGTCTCTTTTTCGATTCGCAGTTGCAAAGAATCTGCAAATTTGAAGGTTGCCCCTCTCTAGAAATAATTAGCCAACATCTCTAACATTCAGCGGTAATCTGAATTGCAATGAGGTGTGATCATTGGGTACTTTATGCCATTGTTCGGATGGGCGATTAAAGCCTATATCTCTTTCTCAACTGTAACTTGAACAATTTACTTGCATCTTACCAGGTGACCAATATGACCAAGAAGTGGAATATCACAGGATTACATCTATAAATAGATTCCTTGATTTACCCATGCCTCGAGCTGGACCCCTCTCCCATTCCCAATAAACACACCATACAACTTTTTAGGAGAAATTACCGGCCACAGCTTTATTACCACAGATAACTATCTCATATTTATCCCCAACTGGGGACCCAGCCAGATTGCTTCACTCACACCTACCAGAGCTCATGCTCATCTAGCCATTCAGTACCTTAGTCTGAATGCACAGAGCCCCCATCAGAAGATCACTACCACACCAACCGTGCCTAGTCTGGAATGGCACCGCTTTCCCCTGGAAGATCACTGCCATTCCGACCGTGACAGCCTGGAATGGTATCACCTTCCCCAACTAAAATACTTCAGAGGTCTCAGACCTCTCAGCAGGAGCCAATACTAACCAAGTCCCCCTCCCAGAGTACCATTACTCCACCAACACATTCCCCAAGCTGCGACGAAACTAAGCAAAATCCCGATCTTTTCTTCCAATGTCGACATCCCTTATGCCAAAAAACATGGTCGGAGGTGGGAATTTGCTCCAGTAATTTCTAGAAGAAAGAGGAAGCGAGGCTCCCTCCCCCTTGTCTACAGTACCCCTTCCTTAACCAATCCCCATGGCCTGACATCATAGCACCATAAGGGGAGAGGGACCCCTCTGCATTATGTCATACCCCCCTTTCCTTACAAGTGCAGGGCTCTCTTTCTCTGTAATAGCAAGTGCAGCAGGATAGCGAGTCAGAATGGTTAGCTGTCTGGGTAACCTTGTATCTTTTGGGAATTTGGGTGGAGATCCCAGAGAAACGCTATAGAGATTGGGAATTTACATTAGGAAACCAATAATGGTTTATTCAATTGAATGGCCATCAATGAATGATGATCTTTACACATTTAAATGAACAAATCCTTGTATTTCTAACTTGCAAGTGGCACAATGGTTAGAGATGTGAGAATTTCTTTGTGCAATTGTTCATGTTTTTTTTGTCTCCCCCCCTCAATTTAGCATTTTTGCAAAAAATGTTCCGAAAACTTACATTGTATGCGTTAAAAAAAAAACTCCAATACTTATTCAGTCCACTGAAACTGACTGAAGAAATAACCTATAGTCTATGGCAGAGGTGAGCAAATCCAGTTCTCAAGAGCCAACCACAGGTCAGGTTTTCTGGATATACCTGCTTCAGCACAGGTGGCTCGGTCATTATGACTGAGCCACGGATTGAGCCACCTGTGCTGAAGCTGGGATATTCCCGAAAACCTGACCTGTTGGTGGTCCTTGAGGACTGGAGTTGCCCATTCCTGGTCTACAGAGTTAATTCCTATCACCTCATCATAATCTCATTAAAGTGTGAAATTGATCCCTGTGCATTGTTTACTACAACGAGAGATTAAAATGAAAAAGGTTTTGAAAGAAATCCTCTCTTGCCCAAGTATGAAACTGTACAAACCCATTGTAAATGTATGCACTGTATTTGCTACGCTCATTGGTTCTGAAAATGGCTTTTTACACTGGATTTAATTCTCAAATCCAGAATAGTTGTACATTGTTCTGTGAGGCCAGAGGCATGATCTTGGAGTGTCTAAAGCTCGCACAAAATTTAGATTATGCATTAAACAAATTAAATTTAGCTCTGTCCTGTTGAAATAGCTTGTTAGTGCCATACTGACATTGAGATGCATGGACCTCCCTGCAGCTCCATCACCGCAGATACTGTCCCGGGCACCGGGAACAGCATGTCTTGCTACATCTGTATGTGCCGAAAACTGTAGGTTGTATAAATGGTGTTCACATACTATAATTTCCTACTACATTTGTTGTCAATATGTCTGCCTCTTTATAATGTAAAGAGTTAATGTAGGTGTATTAAAAGAAGAATTGGGCAAAGTGTTTTGAGCTGAATGTACATACAGCTGTTGCCAATGTTACTTCACCCTCTGGCGCCCTCCTGTGGATACATGTGGCACACTCCCGCCCCTTCACATGCCGCTGATTCTCCCACTGGTGCGCTGAGTACAGCACAATATGTTCTACAGTTTGACATTGGCTACATTTGCATGTGTTACTGGATCAATTATATTCTTATGAAAATATGCTGTTAATATTTGGTTAATTATTATTATTTCTCTCCATGCGCTCCTATTTTTGTGCTTAATATTTGGTTAAGAAATTATGTTTCTGTGTTGGAACTATGCAATAGGTTTTCTAGAATATGTACTGTGTGTGTCCTTCATAGCTGCAGTTTATGCAGTGTGTGACACCAAGAAATACATATACTGCTGCCTGATTACTTCAATACTGGTGTAAAATAGTGATGAGATTTCCAAGTAACCAAACGTCTAATAGATCCTTAAACTATGATTTACATAAACTCCATAGGACCGACTCTTGTAGCTTGCCTTTCAGTTTGAAAGTGCTCAATTGTTTTCTGGGATGAAGGCAAAGTCATTGAATGAATTAATTCTCAGAGTTTTTAACTTATTTACAAATAATGTGGCATCACTTGTTAAATGTTAATGTTCTGAGCATATGGCTGATGATGAGCAATGCAATCATTCTAAATGCTGGGCAGTCGTGGAATGGCTTACCTCGTCCTGAGACTAAGGCAAATACTGCAATATGTCTCTCGCTCCAATAGTTATTCCAGTCATCAAGCTTCCTAAAGGCCACCTGGGCATATTGTCTCTGAAAGCTCAATGCTGAGTATTATTGTCTTGTTTTTAATAGATGAGAGAGAGGCTTTACAAAGTGTCTTATTAAATGAACAAGTAGTGGAAATATACATCTTGATGTCTGCAAGGACGAGAGAAATTGGATTGCCTGTTACAGAAATTCCTCATACTGCCATGACTTTTACTTGAGTTTTAGAACATATTAGAATGCATCAAACAATGAAATGCTTCAACTTGTATAATCTGTACAGACGTGTACAGCACGAATTCGCATGTGCAAACAATTTCACCATACAGTACCTTCACAATCTTTGCACTTTCGTTGGTTTTGTCCATACAATTCCACCATGATGCCATTAGAGCACGCACAGTACCGTGTAAGTCCATTAAAAACATGCATTTTTCTTAATGTTTTATTTATTTTTTGTCTTGTTTTATCCTGGCAGTGGTAAGTACAATTTTAATTTACTTTATGCTGGCTGGGTAATGTTTTATTTTTAATAGGAAAATGTGCTATTATCCAGATCTGGATAATGGGGATTTTGCCAATTACTGTACTGTATGTGTTGGGGGGGGGGGGTAGGATTGTTGGGGGTAGAGGGGGTGGGTAGTAGGGTGCCCATTCATTGCCATTGGGGTTACCTTTGCTCCAATTGAGGAGGTAACCACACTGGCAATCAATGTGTGTATTGGTGTTTTTTCTATTTGTATTTTAATGTTTATTGGGGGTAGAGGGGGTGGGTGAAGGTGGTAATTTCCCTGGGTGGGTGGTTAGGCTTCTCAGGTGGGTAGTGGGAAGGGTTAACCCCTTCATTACCATAGCTGTTACTACTGCTAAGATAATATAAAGGGGTTAACCCCTCCTGCAACCTTCCTGGTAGACCAAACCACCCACCCTGGGGCAACTACCGCCTTCACCTACCCCCAATAAACCAGATACACTGTGGCGTAACCCTTCATTGCCTTAGCGGCTAGCATCTCCCTGCATTGTTTAAATGTCGTGGTCACGTGGGCCGTGACTCAGATGAATTTAAACATGGCATACTAGGGCCTGTAACTCGGGAAGCAGGGGGTCCCCGAGGCTGAAATTAATACTGTTCAGCTCCAGAGACCCCTTGCTTCAATACTGTGTTATTAAAATAAAATAAAAGCCGCAAGTTCGCCTTTTAGAGGTGCGCAGGAAGAGTGACTGATACTGTCTCTCTTACTTTGCATCTCTTACAGAGAGGTACAGCCCGGTAGGATTCACACAGCGTGAGTCCCATTCAGATGCAGGGAGACCCGCTGTGTTAATCCCGATGGACCTTTAGTCTCCTTACTAGCACTCCATGCGCACAGATGTAAAAAAAAAAGTGACTGCAGCGGATTTCGTGAGGACATTGCGACCGACCATAATATTGCATCTGTATGTCTTTTATGAATCCATTGACCATAATTCACAGAGCATGGATGGTATAGAGCTTGTAGAACAAAGTTCTGGTAGATAGTGCTGCAATGACCAAGGTAACTAATAACATAAATAATACAAATAATCTTGATTGAAGAACTTCCTCAAACAGTAATCTGCAATATAAGTGAGTCCTGGTATACACAGGTAAGCGCTAAGCTGTGAGAAACATGTATAAGGTCCTGGTAGGTGCTGTAGATGGGAGATATGAGAAATCCCACTAAATCACTTCCGATTGGGACTGCGTCTCAAACGCTACCATGTACCATGTGTATTAAGTCCCAGTAAAAACCAACAAAGGTGTAACTCACATGCAGTAACCGGATGTTCCTCCGTGGACGTGCATCCCCTGGAATCTGTAGATGTGTGGTTCCCGAAGGGAAAGGTGAAGCGGAGCACAGCCGTGCAATCGAGGGGTAAATCCAGGATAACAGCCAGTCTGATAAAAAAACTTCTTTATTGGGTAAACGACAGCATGGTGCAGAAAAAGGTTAAGTAGTAGTAAGTACTCTTTGACGAAGCGCCAATCGTGGCGTGAAACGCGTAAGAGCAACCTTTTTCTGCACCATGTTGTTGTTTACCCAATAAAGAAGTTTTTTATCAGACTGGCTGTTATCCTGGATTTACCCCTCGATTGCACGGCTGTGCTCCGCTTCACCTTTCCCTTCGGGGACCACACATCCTGGATGGTATAGTACTCAGTACTGCATTGGGTTCAAAGATATCAAGATCTTGTTCGTAGAGATGGAGCCCTGGTTATTGCTTTCACTGGTGCATTGTGATGAGAGGTTATATTCTGCGTTAAATCATGTGTGGTCAATTAAAGCTTTTGATCGTATTTGTATTTATTGTACACTGTACGAGGGTTTGTTCACATTCTTTACCCATCATAACTTTTTTAATGTCTGGCTACTGTATACCCACGTACCAGCTTCATGTTGCAGAGCCAGCAACCAACCTCATACTGAGTGATGAGACCCAAAAGGTTGAAACAGCTGTCAGTTAGTAGGTTTACTGGCTCTGCACTTCTTTACTCCAGACTGTGCTGAAAAGCTGTGTAATATGGTAGGCATAAGCTTATAGGGGTCCATGTTAAAATGGATGAGAGGTAAAGAGTGACACACTATGCTCATTTGCATGTCAATACCCAGAATCCCTGGCTTCAGTGGAAGCATTGTACTGTATGCAAAGCGATAATGGGGTAAGACAGGGTTGCAGACCTGTCTGATTCACTCAAATTTATCACAAGTGGTATTTTTATTTGCTTATCATATTTATAAATTAGTACACTATTTTCTTCCTCCTTTTTTATATCTTACATCTCCACAAGAACTAACCAACAGTGGAGGTGCATCTGAGAGATGCTGATTAATGCCCAGAAGCTCGCAAATGTTAGCATACACTTTTTGGAAACCCACAGAGAACCATTGGGTTGCTGGTGTGAGTGAAACTTGACATGCCAATGTCCAGCAAATAACTGGATTCTCAAGGCTGGTTGTGTGTGCCGATTACAGTACTGCCATTTCAATTCCAGATCTAAAGATGTATAATCAGACTTGTGTACTTCTAACTATACCGATAACATTATAACCATACTTTATTTATTTTTTACCAGCATTTGAACATGTGTTCAACAATTATTTTACTTTATTATGTGTAATAATATTTATGCACTATGCAGTAGAATGCTAAATGCTTCAAAAAGTGAGTGAGGGATTAATTATGTTTGAGTTCACCTACATTTGTGATATATATATATATATATAAATATATATATATAGTGTTCGACAAATCACCCAAAAATCTACTCGCCCAACCAAAAAATCTACTCGCCACCTAGTCCCGCCCCCAACTCCGCCCCTAGTCCCGCCCTAACTCCGCCCCTTGTCCCGCCCCCAACCCCGCTTTAAAATAAAATATATAAATAAAATACATTTAATAAATTCCTAGTCAGAACAACATTCGTTTTTGACATAAATGTATTTATTGTATTACATTATACTACAATTAGTCGTGTGTGTGTGTGTGTGTGTGTGTCTCAATGTCGGATCTAGAAATAAAAGCCAGATGTGAATGACTTAACCAGTGTCTGGACGTCGGCGCTTCACAGAGAGAGAGAGAGACAGACAGACACACACACACACAGAGAGCGGCACACCCACACACACACACACACAGAGAGAGAGAGAGAGAGAGAGAGAGAGAGAGAGAGACACACACACACAGAGAGAAAGAGAGAATGACAGACACACACACAGAGAATGAGAGACAAAGAGAGAGTGCGACAGAGAGCACGAAGAAGAGAGTGCGACAGAGAGAGCGAAGAAGAGAGTGCAACAGAGAGAGCAAAGAAGAGTGCGACAGAGAGAGCGAAGAAGAGTGCGACAGAGAGAGCGAAGAAGAGAGTGCGACAGAGAGAGCGAAGAAGAGAGTGCGACAGAGAGAGCGAAGAAGAGAGTGCGACAGAGAGCGCGAAGAAGAGAGTGCGACAGAGAGAGCGAAGAAGAGAGTGCGACAGAGAGAGCGAAGAATAGAGTGCGACAGAGAGCAAAAAAGAGAGTGCGACAGAGAGCGAAGAAGAGAGTGCGACAGGGAGAGCGAACAAGATAGTGTGACAGAGAGCGCGAAGAAGAGAGTGCGACAGAGAGAGCGAAGAATAGAGTGCGACAGAGAGCGCGAATAAAAGAGTGCGACAGAGAGCGCGAAGAAGAGAGTGCGACAGAGAGAGCGAAGTAGAGAGTGCGACAGAGAGCAAAAAAGAGAGTGCGACAGAGAGCGAAGAAGAGAGTGCGACAGGGAGAGCGAACAAGATAGTGCGACAGAGAGCGCGAAGAAGAGAGTGCGACAGAGAGAGCGAAGAAGAGAGTGCGACAGAGAGAGCAAAGAAGAGAGTGCGACAGAGAGAGCGAAGAAGAGAGTGCGACAGAGAGAGCGAAGAAGAGAGTGCGACAGAGATAGCGAAGAAGAGAGTGCGACAGAGAGAGCGAAGAAGAGAGTACGACAGAGAGAGCGAAGAAGAGAGTGCGACAGAGAGAGCGAAGAAGAGAGTGCGACAGAGAGAGCGAAGAAGAGAGTGTGACAGAGAGAGGGTGACACAGAGAGAGGGAGAGAGGGAGAGGGCAACAGAGAGAGGGAGAGGGTGACACAGGGAGAGGGTGACACAGGGAGACGGAGAGGGTGGGTGACACAGGGAGAGGGTGACACGGAGAGGGAGAGGGAGGGTGACAGGGAGAGGGAGAGGGAGGGTGACAGGGAGAGGGTGACACAGGGAGAGGGAGAGGGTGGGTGACACAGGGAGAGGGTGACAGAGGGAGAGGGTGGGTGACACAGGGAGAGGGTGACAGAGGGAGATGGTGGGTGACACAGGGAGAGGGAGGGTGACACAGGGAGATGGAGGGTGACACAGGGAGAGGGAGGGTGACACAGGGAGAGCGCGAAGAAGAGATTGCGACAGAGAGAGCGAAGAAGAGAGTGCGACAGAGAGAGCGAAGAAGAGAGTGCGACAGAGAAAGCGAAGATTAGAGTGCGACAGAGAGAGCGAAGAAGAGAGTGCAACAGAGAGAGCGAAGAAGAGAGTGCGACAGAGAGAGCGAAGAAGAGAGTGTGACAGAGAGAGGGAGAGAGGGCGACAGAGAGAGTGAGAGGGTGACACAGGGAGAGGGTGACTCTGGGAAACGGAGAGGGTGGGTGACACAGGGAGAGGGTGACACGGAGAGAGAGAGGGAGGGTGACAGGGAGAGGCAGAGGGAGGGTGACAGGGAGAGGGTGACACAGGGAGAGGGAGAGGGTGACACAGGGAGAGGGAGAGGGTGACACAGGGAGAGGGTGACACAGGGAGAGGGTGACACAGGGAGAGGGAGGGTGACACAGGGAGAGGGGGAGGGTGACAGGGAGAGGGAGAGGGTGGGTGACACAGGGAGAGGGAGGGTGACACAGGGAGAGGGTGACACAGGGAGAGGGAGAGGGTGACACAGGGAGAGGGAGGGTGACACAGGGAGAGGAAGGGTGACACAGGGAGAGGAGGGTGACACAGGGAGAGGGTGGGTGACACAGGGAGAGGGTGGGTGACACAGGGAGAGGGTGACAGAGGGAGAGGGTGACAGAGGAAGGGAGAGAGGGCGACAGAGAGAGGGAGAGGGTGACACAGGGAGAGGGTGACTCTGGGAGACGGAGAGTGTGAGTGACACAGAGAGAGGGTGACACGGAGAGAGAGAGGGAGGGTGACAGGGAGAGGCAGAGGGAGGGTGACAGGGAGAGGGTGACACAGGGAGAGGGAGAGGGTGACACAGGGAGAGGGAGAGGGTGACACAGGGAGAGGGTGACACAGGGAGAGGGAGAGGGTGACACAGGGAGAGGGAGGGTGACACAGGGAGAGGGGGAGGGTGACAGGGAGAGGGAGAGGGTGGGTGACACAGGGAGAGGGAGGGTGACACAGGGAGAGGGAGCGTGACACAGGGAGAGGGAGAGGGTGACACAGGGAGACGGAGGGTGACACAGGGAGAGGGAGGGTGACACAGGGAGAGGGAGGGTGACACAGGGAGAGGAAGGGTGACACAGGGAGAGGAGGGTGACACAGGGAGAGGGTGGGTGACACAGAGAGAGGGTGGGTGACAGAGGGAGAGGGTGACAGAGGGAGAGGGTGACAGAGGAAGGGAGAGGGTGACAGAGGGAGAGGGTGGGTGACACAGGGAGAGGGTGACAGAGGGAGATGGTGGGTGACACAGGGAGAGGGAGGGTGACACAGGGAGAGGGAGGGTGACACAGGGAGAGGGAGGGTGACACAGGGAGAGGGAGGGTGACACAGGGAGAGGGAGGGTGAGAGCGAAGAAGAGTGCGACAGAGAGAGCGAAGAAGAGAGTGCGAAAGAGAGAGCGAAGAAGAGAGTGCGACAGGGAGAGCGAAGAAGAGAGTGCGACAGAGAGCGAAGAAGAGAGTGCGACAGAGAGAGCGAAGAAGAGAGTGCGACAGAGAGAGCGAAGAAGAGAGTGCGACAGAGAGAGCAAAGAAGAGAGTGTGACAGAGAGAGGGTGACAGAGAGAGGGAGAGAGGGAGAGGGCGACAGAGAGAGGGAGAGGGTGACACAGGGAAAGGGTGACACAGGGAGTTGGAGAGGGTAGGTGACACAGGGAGAGGGTGACACGGAGAGGGAGAGGGAGGGTGACAGGGAGAGGGAGAGGGAGGGTGACAGGGAGAGGGTGACACAGGGAGAGGGAGAGGGTGACACAGGGAGAGGGAGAGGGTGGGTGACACAGGGAGAGGGTGACAGAGGGAGAGGGTGGGTGACACAGGGAGAGGGTGACAGAGGGAGAGGGAGGGTGACACAGGGAGAGGGAGGGTGACACAGGGAGACCGCGAAGAAGAGAGTGCGACAGAGAGAGCGAAGAAGAGAGTGCGACAGAGAGAGCGAAGAAGAGAGTGTGACAGAGAGAGCGAAGAAGAGAGTGCGACAGAGAGAGCGAAGAAGAGAGTGTGACAGAGGAAAGGAGAGGGTGACAGAGAGAGGGATAGAGGGCGACAGAGAGGGAGAGAGGGCGACAGAGAGAGGGAGAGGGTGACACAGGGAGAGGGTGACACTGGGAAACAGAGAGGGTGGGTGACACAGGGAGAGGGTTACACGGAAAGAGAGAGGGAGGGTGACAGGGAGAAGCAGAGGGAGGGTGACAGGGAGAGGGTGACACAGGGAGAGGGAGAGGGTGACACAGGGAGAGGGAGAGGGTGACACAGGGAGAGGGTGACAAAGGGAGAGGGAGAGGGTGGGTGACACAGGGAGAGGGAGGGTGACACAGGGAGAGGGAGCGTGACACAGGGAGTGGGAGAGGGTGACACAGGGAGAGGGAGAGGGTGACACAGGGAGAGGGAGGGTGACACAGGGAGAGGGAGGGTGACACAGGGAGAGGGAGGGTGACACAGGGAGAGGAAGGGTGAAACAGGGAGAGGGAGGGTGACACAGGGAGAGGGTGGGTGACACAGGGAGAGGGTGGGTGACAGAGAGAGAAGGTGACAGAGGGAGAGGGTGACAGAGGGAGGGAGAGGGTGACAAAGGGAGAGGGTGGGTGACACAGGGACAGGGTGACAGAGGGAGATGGTGGGTGACACAGGGAGAGGGAGGGTGACACAGGGAGAGGGTGACAGAGGGAGATGGTGGGTGACACAGGGAGAGGGAGGGTGACACAGGGGAGAGGGAGGGTGACACAGGGAGAGGGAGGGTGACACAGGGAGACCGCGAAGAAGAGAGTGCGACAGAGAGAGCGAAGAAGAGAGTGCGACAGAGAGAGCGAAGAAGAGAGTGCGACAGAGAGAGCGAAGAAGAGAGTGCAACAGAGAGAGCGAAGAAGAGAGTGCGACAGAGAGAGCGAAGAAGAGAGTGTGACAGAGGGAAGGAGAGGGTGACAGAGAGAGGGATAGAGGGCGACAGAGAGAGGGAGAGAGGGCGACAGAGAGAGAAGGAGGGTGACACAGGGAGAGGGTGACACAGGGAAACAGAGAGGGTGGGTGACACAGGGAGAGGGTTACACGGAAAGAGAGAGGGAGGGTGACAGGGAGAGGCAGAGGGAGGGTGACAGGGAGAGGGTGACACAGGGAGAGGGAGAGGGTGGCACAGGGAGAGGGAGAGGGTGACACAGGGAGAGGGTGACACAGGGAGAGGGAGAGGGTGACACAGGGAGAGGGAGGGTGACACAGGGAGAGGGAGAGGGTGACACAGGGAGAGGGGGAGGGTGACAGGGAGAGGGAGAGGGTGGGTGACACAGGGAGAGGGAGGGTGACACAGGGAGAGGGAGCGTGACACAGGGAGTGGGAGAGGGTGACACAGGGAGAGGGAGAGGGTGACACAGGGAGAGGGAGGGTGACACAGGGAGAGGGAGGGTGACACAGGGAGAGGGAGGGTGACACAGGGAGAGGAAGGGTGACACAGGGAGAGGGAGGGTGACACAGGGAGAGGGTGGGTGACACAGGGAGAGGGTGGGTGACAGAGAGAGAGGGTGACAGAGGGAGAGGGTGACAGAGGGAGGGAGAGGGTGACAGAGGGAGAGGGTGGGTGACACAGGGACAGGGTGACAGAGGGAGATGGTGGGTGACACAGGGAGAGGGAGGGTGACACAGGGAGAGGGAGGGTGACACAGTGAGAGGGAGGGTGACATAGGGAGAGGGAGGGTGACAGAGGGAGATGGTGGGTGACACAGGTAGAGGGTGACAGAGGGAGATGGTGGGTGACACAGGGAGAGGGAGGGTGACACGGAGAGGGAGGGTGACACAGGGAGAGGGAGGGTGACACAGGGAGAGGGAGGGTAACACAGGGAGAGGGATGGTGACACAGGGAGAGGGTGGGTGACACAGGGAGAGGGTGGGTGACACAGGGAGAGGGTGACGGAGGGAGAGAGGGTGACAGAGGGAGAGGGTGGGTGACACAGGGAGAGGGTGACAGAGGGAGATGGTGGGTGACACAGGGAGAGGGAGGGTAACACGGAGAGGGAGTGTGACACAGGGAGAGGGAGGGTGATACAGGGAGAGGGAGGGTGACACGGAGAGGGAGGGTGACACAGGGAGAGGGAGGGTGACACAGGGAGAGGGAGAGTGACACAGGGAGAGGGAGGGTGACACAGGGAGAGGGAGTGTGACACAGGGAGAGGGAGGGTGACACAGGGAGAGGGAGGGTGACACAGAGAGAGGGTGACAGGGAGAGGGAGAGAGGGTGACACACTCACAGACACACAGACACTCACTCAGACACACTCACTCAGACAAACTCACACTCACAGTCTGTCACTCACACACACAAACACTCACCCGTAAGGGTGACAGAGGGAGATGGTGGGTGACACAGGGAGAGGGAGGGTGGACACAGGGAGAGGGAGGGTGACACAGGGAGAGGGAGGGTGACACAGGGAGAGGGAGGGTGACACAGGGAGAGGGAGGGTGAAACAGGGAGAGGGTGGGTGACAGAGGGAGAGGGTGACAGGAGGGAGAGGGTGACAGAGGGAGATGGTGGGTGACACAGGGAGAGGGTGACAAAGGGAGATGGTGGGTGACACAGGGAGAGGGTGGGTGACACAGGGAGAGGGTGACAGAGGGAGAGGGTAACAGAGGGGATGGTGGGTGACACAGGGAGAGGGTGACAGAGGGAGGTGGTGGGGTGACACAGGGAGAGGGAGGGTGACACGGAGAGGGGAGGGTGACACAGGGAGAGGGAGAGGGTGACACAGGGAGAGGGAGAGGGTGACACAGGGAGAGGGTGACACAGGGAGAGGGAGAGGGTGACACAGGGAGAGAGGTGACAACACAGGGAGAGGGAGAGAGGTGACACAGGAGAGGGGGAGGGTGACAGGTAGAGGGAGAGGGTGGGTGACACAGGGAGAGGGAGGGGTGACACAGGGAGAGGGAGCATGACACAGGGAGAGGGAGAGGGTGACACAGGGAGAGGGAGAGGGTGACACAGGGAGAGGGAGGGTGACACAGGGAGAGGGAGGGTGACACAGGGAGAGGGAGGGGTGACACAGGGAGAGGAAGGGTGACACAGGGAGAGGGAGGGTGACACAGGGAGAGGGTGGGTGACAGAGGGAGAGGGTGGGTGACAGAGGGAGAGGGTGACAGAGGGAGAGGGTGGGTGACACAGGGAGAGGGTGACAGAGGGAGATGGTGGGTTACACAGGGAGAGGGAGGGTGACACAGGGAGAGGGAGGGTGACACAGGGAGAGGGAGGGTGGACACAGGAGAGGGAGGGGTGACACAGGGAGAGGGTGGGTGACACAGGGAGAGGGTGACAGAGGAGAGGGTGACAGAGGGAGAGGGAGGGGGACACAGGGAGAGCGCGAAGAAGAGATTGCGACAGAGAGAGCGAAGAAGAGAGTGCGACAGAGAGAGCGAAGAAGAGAGTGCGACAGAGAAAGCGAAGAAGAGAGTGCGACAGAGAGAGCGTAGAAGAGAGTGCAACAGAGAGAGCGAAGAAGAGAGTGCGACAGAGAGAGCGAAGAAGAGAGTGTGACAGAGAGAGGGAGAGGGTGACAGAGAGAGGGAGAGAGGGCGACAGAGAGAGTGAGAGGGTGACACAGGGAGAGGGTGACTCTGGGAGACGGAGAGGGTGGGTGACACAGGGAGAGGGTGACAGAGGGAGAGGGGTGACAGAGGGAGATGGTGGGTGACACAGGGAGAGGGTGACAAAGGGAGATGGTGGGTGACACAGGGAGAGGGTGGGTGACACAGGGAGAGGGTGACAGAGGGAGAGGGTAACAGAGGGGGATGGCTGGGTGACACAGGGAGAGGGTGACAGAGGGAGGTGGTGGGTGACACAGGGAGAGGGAGGGTGACACGGAGAGGGAGGGTGACACAGGGAGAGGGAGAGGGTGACACAGGGAGAGGGAGAGGGTGACACAGGGAGAGGGTGACACAGGGAGAGGGAGAGGGTGACACAGGGAGAGGGTGACACAGGGAGAGGGAGAGGGTGACACAGGGAGAGGGGGAGGGTGACAGGGAGAGGGAGAGGGTGGGTGACACAGGGAGAGGGAGGGTGACACAGGGAGAGGGAGCATGACACAGGGAGAGGGAGAGGGTGACACAGGGAGAGGGAGAGGGTGACACAGGGAGAGGGAGGGTGACACAGGGAGAGGGAGGGTGACACAGGGAGAGGAGGGTGACACAGGGAGAGGAAGGGTGACACAGGGAGAGGGAGGGTGACACAGGGAGAGGGTGGGTGACAGAGGGAGAGGGTGGGTGACAGAGGGAGAGGGTGACAGAGGGAGAGGGTGGGTGACACAGGGAGAGGGTGACAGAGGGAGATGGTGGGTTACACAGGGGAGGGAGGGTGACACAGGGAGAGGGAGGGTGACACAGGGAGAGGGAGGGTGACACAGGGAGAGGGAGGGTGACACAGGGAGAGGGTGGGTGACACAGGGAGAGGGTGACAGAGGGAGAGGGTGACAGAGGGAGAGGGAGGGTGACACAGGGAGAGCGCGAAGAAGAGATTGCGACAGAGAGTGCGAAGAAGAGAGTGCGACAGAGAGAGCGAAGAAGAGAGTGCGACAGAGAAAGCGAAGAAGAGAGTGCGACAGAGAGAGCGAAGAAGAGAGTGCAACAGAGAGAGCGAAGAAGAGAGTGCGACAGAGAGAGCGAAGAAGAGAGTGTGACAGAGAGAGGGAGAGGGTGACAGAGAGAGAGAGAGAGGGCGACAGAGAGAGTGAGAGGGTGACACAGGGAGAGGGTGACTCTGGGAGACGGAGAGGGTGGGTGACACAGGGAGAGGGTGACACGGAGAGAGAGAGGGAGGGTGACAGGGAGAGGCAGAGGGAGGGTGACAGGGAGAGGGTGACACAGGGAGAGGGAGAGGGTGACACAGGGAGAGGGAGAGGGTGACACAGGGAGAGGGTGACACAGGGAGAGGGAGAGGGTGACACAGGGAGAGGGAGGGTGACACAGGGAGAGGGGGAGGGTGACAGGGAGAGGGAGAGGGTGGGTGACACAGGGAGAGGGAGGGTGACACAGGGAGAGGGAGCATGACACAGGGAGAGGGAGAGGGTGACACAGGGAGAGGGAGGGTGACACAGGGAGAGGAAGGGTGACACAGGGAGAGGAGGGTGACAAAGGGAGAGGTTGGGTGACACAGGGAGAGGGTGGGTGACAGAGGGAGAGGGTGACAGAGGGAGAGGGTGACAGAGGAAGGGAGAGAGGGCGACAGAGAGAGGGAGAGGGTGACACAGGGAAAGGGTGACTCTGGGAGACGGAGAGGGTGGGTGACACAGGGAGAGGGTGACACGGAGAGAGAGAGGGAGGGTGACAGGGAGAGGCAGAGGGAGGGTGACAGGGAGAGGGTGACACAGGGAGAGGGAGAGGGTGACACAGGGAGAGGGTGACACAGGGAGAGGGAGAGGGTGACACAGGGAGAGGGAGGGTGACACAGGGAGAGGGGGAGGGTGACAGGGAGAGGGAGAGGGTGGGTGACACAGGGAGAGGGAGGGTGACACAGGGAGAGGGAGCGTGACACAGGGAGAGGGAGAGGGTGACACAGGGAGAGGGAGGGTGACACAGGGAGAGGGAGGGTGACACAGGGAGAAGGAGGGTGACACAGGAAGAGGAAGGGTGACACAGGGAGAGGAGGGTGACACAGGGAGAGGGTGGGTGACACAGAGAGAGGGTGGGTGACAGAGGGAGAGGGTGGGTGACACAGGGAGAGGGTGACAGAGGGAGATGGTGGGTGACACAGGGAGAGGGAGGGTGACACAGGGAGAGGGAGGGTGACACAGGGAGAGGGAGGGTGACACAGGGAGAGGGAGGGTGACACAGGGAGAGGGAGGGTGAGAGCGAAGAAGAGTGCGACAGAGAGAGCGAAGAAGAGAGTGCGACAGAGAGAGCGAGGAAGAGAGTGCGACAGAGAGAGCGAAGAAGAGAGTGCGACAGAGAGAGCGAAGAATAGAGTGCGACAGAGAGCACGAAGAAGAGAGTGCGACAGAGAGCGCGAAGAAGAGAGTACGACAGAGAGAGCGAAGAAGAGAGTGCGACAGAGAGAGCGAAAAAGAGAGTGCGACAGAGTGCGAAGAAGAGAGTGCAACAGGGAGAGCGAAGGAGAGAGTGCGATAGAGAGAGCGAAGAAGAGAGTGCGACAGAGAGAGCGAAGAAGAGAGTGCGTCAGAGAGAGCGAAAAAGAGAGTGCGACAGAGAGCGAAGAAGAGAGTGCAACAGGGAGAGCGAAGAAGTGAGTGCGATAGAGAGAGCGAAGAAGAGAGTGCGACAGAGAGAGCGAAGAAGAGAGTGCGACAGAGAGAGCGAAGAAGAGAGTGCGACAGAGAAAGCAAAGAAGAGATTGCGACAGAGAGAGCGAAGAAGAGAGTGCGACAGAGAGAGCGAAGAAGAGAGTACGACAGAGATAGCGAAGAAGAGAGTGCGACAGAGAGAGCGAAGAAGAGAGTGCGACAGAGAGAGCGAAGAAGAGAGTGTGACAGAGAGAGGGTGACAGAGAGAGGGAGAGAGGGAGAGGGCGACAGAGAGAGGGAGAGGGTGACACAGGGAAAGGGTGACACAGGGAGACGGAGAGGGTGGGTGACACAGGGAGAGGGTGACACGGAGAGGGAGAGGGAGGGTGACAGGGAGAGGGAGAGGGAGGGTGACAGGGAGAGGGTGACACAGGGAGAGGGAGAGGGTGGGTGACACAGGGAGAGGGTGACAGAGGGAGAGGGTGGGTGACACAGGGAGAGGGTGACAGAGGGAGATGGTGGGTGACACAGGGAGAGGGAGAGGGTGGGTGACATGGGGAGAGGGTGACAGAGGGAGAGGGTGGGTGACACAGGGAGAGGGTGACAGAGGGAGATGGTGGGTGACACAGGGAGAGGGAGGGTGACACAGGGAGACCGCGAAGAAGAGAGTGCGACAGAGAGAGCGAAGAAGAGAGTGCGACAGAGAGAGCGAAGAAGAGAGTGCGACAGAGATAGCGAAGAAGAGAGTGCGACAGAGAGAGCGAAGAAGAGAGTACGACAGAGAGCGCGAAGAAAAGAGTGCGACAGAGAGAGCGAAGAAGAGAGTGCGACAGAGAGAGCAAAGAAGAGAGTGTGACAGAGAGAGGGTGACAGAGAGAGGGAGAGAGGGAGAGGGCGACAGAGAGAGGGAGAGGGTGACACAGGGAAAGGGTGACACAGGGAGACGGAGAGGGTGGGTGACACAGGGAGAGGGTGACACAGAGAGGGAGAGGGAGGGTGACAGGGAGAGGGAGAGGGAGGGTGACAGGGAGAGGGAGAGGGTGGGTGACACAGGGAGAGGGTGACAGAGGGAGAGGGTGGGTGACACAGGGAGAGGGTGACAGAGGGAGATGGTGGGTGACACAGGGAGAGGGAGGGTGACACAGGGAGAGGGAGGGTGACACAGGGAGAGGGAGGGTGACACAGGGAGAGGGAGGGTGACACAGGGAGACCGCGAAGAAGAGAGTGCGACAGAGAGAGCGAAGAAGAGAGTGCGACAGAGAGAGCGAAGAAGAGAGTGCGACAGAGAGAGCGAAGAAGAGAGTGCGACAGAGAGAGCGAAGAAGAGAGTGCGACAGAGAGAGCGAAGAAGAGAGTGCGACAGAGAGAGCGAAGAAGAGAGTGCGACAGAGAGAGCGAAGAAGAGAGGGCGACAGAGAGAGGGAGAGAGGACGACAGAGAAAGGGAGAGGGTGACACAGGGAGAGGGTGACACTGGGAGACAGAGAGGGTGGGTGACACAGGGAGAGGGTTACACGGAAAGAGAGAGGGAGGGTGACAGGGAGAGGCAGAGGGAGGGTGACAGGGAGAGGGTGACACAGGGAGAGGGAGAGGGTGACCCAGGGAGAGGGAGAGGGTGACACAGGGAGAGGGTGACACAGGGAGAGGGAGAGGGTGACACAGGGAGAGGGAGGGTGACACAGGGAGAGGGAGAGGGTGACACAGGGAGAGGGGGAGGGTGACAGGGAGAGGGAGAGGGTGGGTGACACAGGGAGAGGGAGGGTGACACAGGGAGAGGGAGCGTGACACAGGGAGTGGGAGAGGGTGACACAGGGAGAGGGAGAGGGTGACACAGGGAGAGGGAGAGGGTGACACAGGGAGAGGGAGAGGGTAGGTGACACAGGGAGAGGGAGGGTGAAACAGGGAGAGGGAGGGTGACACAGGGAGAGGGAGGGTGACACAGGGAGAGGAAGGGTGACACAGGGAGAGGGAGGGTGACACAGGGAGAGGGTGGGTGACACAGGGAGAGGGTGGGTGACAGAGAGAGAGGGTGACAGAGGGAGAGGGTGACAGAGGGAGGGAGAGGGTGACAGAGGGAGAGGGTGGGTGACACAGGGACAGGGTGACAGAGGGAGATGGTGGGTGACACAGGGAGAGGGAGGGTGACACAGGGAGGGGGAGGGTGACACAGTGAGAGGGAGGGTGACATAGGGAGAGGAGGGTGACAGAGGGAGATGGTGGGTGACACAGGTAGAGGGTGACAGAGGGAGATGGTGGGTGACACAGGGAGAGGGAGGGTGACACGGGAGAGGGAGGGTGACACAGGGAGAGGGAGGGTGACACAGGGAGAGGGAGGGTAACACAGGGAGAGGGATGGTGACACAGGGAGAGGGTGGGTGACACAGGGAGAGGGTGGGTGACACAGGGAGAGGGTGACGGAGGGAGAGGGTGACAGAGGGAGAGGGTGGGTGACACAGGGAGAGGGTGACAGAGGGAGATGGTGGGTGACACAGGGAGAGGGAGGGTAACACGGAGAGGAGAGGGTGACACAGGGAGAGGGAGGGTGATACAGGGAGAGGGAGGGTGACACGGAGAGGGAGGGTGACACAGGGAGAGGGAGGGTGACACAGGAGAGGGAGGGTGACACAGGGAGAGGGAGGGTGACACAGGGAGAGGGAGTGTGACACAGGGAGAGGGAGGGTGACACAGGGAGAGGGAGGGTGACACAGAGAGAGGGTGACAGGGAGAGGGAGAGAGGGTGACACACTCACAGACACACAGACACTCACTCAGACACACTCACTCAGACAAACTCACACTCACAGTCTGTCACTCACACACACAAACACTCACCCGTAAGGGTGACAGAGGGAGATGGTGGGTGACACAGGGAGAGGGAGGGTGACACAGGGAGAGGGAGGGTGACACAGGGAGAGGGAGGGTGACACAGGGAGAGGGAGGGTGACACAGGGAGAGGATGGGTGACACAGGGAGAGGGTGACAGAGGGAGAGGGTGACAGAGGGAGATGGTGGGTGACACAGGGAGAGGGTGACAAAGGGAGATGGTGGGTGACACAGGGAGAGGGTGGGTGACACAGGGAGAGGGTGACAGAGGGAGAGGGTAACAGAGGGGGATGGTGGGTGACACAGGGAGAGGGTGACAGAGGGAGGTGGTGGGTGACACAGGGAGAGGGAGGGTGACACGGAGAGGGAGGGTGACACAGGGAGAGGGAGAGGGTGACACAGGGAGAGGGAGAGGGTGACACAGGGAGAGGGTGACACAGGGAGAGGGAGAGGGTGACACAGGGAGAGGGTGACACAGGGAGAGGGAGAGGGTGACACAGGGAGAGGGGGAGGGTGACAGGGAGAGGGAGAGGGAGAGGGTGGGTGACACAGGGAGAGGGAGGGTGACACAGGGAGAGGGAGCGTGACACAGGGAGAGGGAGAGGGTGACACAGGGAGAGGGAGAGGGTGACACAGGGAGAGGGAGGGTGACACAGGGAGAGGGAGGGTGACACAGGGAGAGGAAGGGTGACACAGGGAGAGGGAGGGTGACACAGGGAGAGGGTGGGTGACAGAGGGAGAGGGTGGGTGACAGAGGGAGAGGGGTGACAGAGGGAGAGGGTGGGTGACACAGGGAGAGGGTGACAGAGGGAGATGGTGGGTTACACAGGGAGAGGGAGGGTGACACAGGGAGAGGGAGGGTGACACAGGGAGAGGGAGGGTGACACAGGGAGAGGGAGGGTGACACAGGGAGAGGGAGGGTGACACAGGGAGAGGGTGGGTGACACAGGGAGAGGGTGACAGAGGGAGAGGGTGACAGAGGGAGAGGGTGACAGAGGGAGGTGGTGGGTGACACAGGGAGATGGTGACAGAGGGAGATGGTGGGTGACACAGGGAGAGGGAGGGTGACACAGGGAAAGGGTGGGTGACACAGGGAGAGGGAGGGTGACACAGGGAGAGGGAGGGTGACACAGGGAGAGGGAGGGTGACACAGGGAGAGGGTGGGTGACACAATGAGAGGGTGGGTGACACAGGGAGAGGGTGACAGAAGGAGGGAGAGCGTGACAAAGGGAGAGGGTGGGTGACACAGGGGGAGGGTGACAGAGGGAGATGGTGTGTGACACAGGGAGAGGGAGGGTGACACAGGGAGAGGGAGGGTGACACAGGGAGAGGGAGGGTGACACAGGGAGAGGGTGGGTGACACAGGGAGAGGGTGACAGAGGGAGAGGGTGACAGAGGGAGATGGTGGGTGACACAGGGAGAGGGTGACAGAGGGAGAGGGTGGGTGACACAGGGAGAGGGTGACAGAGGGAGATGGTGGGTTACACAGGGAGTGGGAAGGTGACACAGGGAGAGGGAGGGTGACACAGGGAGATGTAGGGTGACACATGGAGAGGGAGGGTGACACAGGGAGAGGGAGGGTGACACAGGGAAAGGGTGGTCAATGAGAGGGTGGGTGACACAGGGAGAGGGTGACAGAGGGAGGTGGTGGGTGACACAGGGAGATGGTGAAGAGGGAGATAGTGGGTGATACAGGGAGAGGGAGGGTGACACAGGGAGAGGGTGGGTGACACAGGGGGAGGGAGGGTGACACAGGGAGAGGGAGGGTGACACAGGGAGAGGGAGGGTGACACAGGGAGAGGGAGGGTGACACAGGGAGAGGGTGGGTGACACAATGAGAGGGTGGGTGACACAGGGAGAGGGTGACAGAGGGAGAGGTGACAGAGGGAGAGGGTGGGTGACACAGGGAGAGGGTGACAGAGGGAGATGGTGGGTGACACAGGAGAGGGAGGTGACACAGAGAGGGAAGGTGACACAGGGAGAGGGAGGGTGACACAGGGAGAGGGAGGGTGACACAGGGAGAGGGAGGGTGACACAGGGAGAGGGAGGGTGACACAGGGAGAGGGAGGGTGACATGGAGAGGGAGGGTGACATGGAGAGGGAGGGTGACACAGGGAGAGGGAGGGTGACACAGGGAGAGGGATGGTGACACAGGGAGAGGGAGGTGACACAGGGAGAGGGAGGGTGACACAGGCAGAGGGAGGGTGACACAGGGAGAGGGAGAGGGTGGGTGACACAGGGAGAGGGTGACAGAGGGAGAGGGTGGGTGACACAGGGAGAGGGTGACAGAGGGAGATGGTGGGTAACACAGGGAGAGGGAGGGTGACACAGGGAGAGGGTGACAGGGAGAGGGAGAGAGGGTGACACACTCACAGACACACAGACACTCACTCAGACACACTCACTCAGACAAACTCACACTCACAGTCTGTCACTGACACACACAAACACTCACCCATAAGGCAGGGGGTCGCACATGGCAGCGGGGGCCTCCGCACGGCAAGAGGGCCTCTTCAAGGCAGGGCGGGTAGCACATGGCAGCGGGGGCCTCCGCACGGCAGTTTTGGTTGAGGGGGGGTGGCGGATGTCCCGATGCGAGAGGGAGAGGGTGACACAGGGAGAGGGAGGGTGACACAGGGAGAGGGAGGGTGACACAGGGAGAGGAAGGGTGACACAGGGAGAGGGAGGGTGACACAGGGAGAGGGTGGGTGACAGAGGGAGAGGGTGGGTGACAGAGGGAGAGGGTGACAGAGGGAGAGGGTGGGTGACACAGGGAGAGGGTGACAGAGGGAGATGGTGGGTTACACAGGGAGAGGGAGGGTGACACAGGGAGAGGGAGGGTGACACAGGGAGAGGGAGGGTGACACAGGGAGAGGGAGGGTGACACAGGGAGAGGGTGGGTGACACAGGGAGAGGGTGACAGAGGGAGTGGGTGACAGAGGGAGAGGGTGACAGAGGGAGGTGGTGGGTGACACAGGGAGATGTTGACAGAGGGAGATGGTGGGTGACACAGGGAGAGGGAGGGTGACACAGGGAGAGGGTGGGTGACACAGGGAGAGGGAGAGTGACACAGGGAGAGGGAGGGTGACACAGGGAGAGGGAGGGTGACACAGGGAGAGGGAGGGTGACACAGGGAGAGGGTGGGTGACACAATGAGAGGGTGGGTGACACAGGGAGAGGGTGACAGAAGGAGGGAGAGCGTGACAAAGGGAGAGGGTGGGTGACACAGGGGGAGGGTGACAGAGGGAGATGGTGTGTGACACAGGGAGAGGGAGGGTGACACAGGGAGAGGGAGGGTGACACAGGGAGAGGGAGGGTGACACAGGGAGAGGGTGGGTGACACAGGGAGAGGGTGACAGAGGGAGAGGGTGACAGAGGGAGATGGTGGGTGACACAGGGAGAGGGTGACAGAGGGAGAGGGTGGGTGACACAGGGAGAGGGTGACAGAGGGAGATGGTGGGTTACACAGGGAGTGGGAAGGTGACACAGGGAGAGGGAGGGTGACACAGGGAGAGGTAGGGTGACACAGGGAGAGGGAGGGTGACACAGGGAGAGGGAGGGTGACACAGGGAGAGGGTGGGTGACACAATGAGAGGGTGGGTGACACAGGGAGAGGGTGACAGAGGGAGGTGGTGGGTGACACAGGGAGATGGTGACAGAGGGAGATGGTGGGTGATACAGGGAGAGGGAGGGTGACACAGGGAGAGGGTGGGTGACACAGGGAGAGGGAGGGTGACACAGGGAGAGGGAGGGTGACACAGGGAGAGGGAGGGTGACACAGGGAGAGGGAGGGTGACACAGGGAGAGGGTGGGTGACACAATGAGAGGGTGGGTGACACAGGGAGAGGGTGACAGAGGGAGAGGGTGACAGAGGGAGAGGGTGGGTGACACAGGGAGAGGGTGACAGAGGGAGATGGTGGGTGACACAGGGAGAGGGAGGGTGACACAGAGAGGGAGGGTGACACAGGGAGAGGGAGGGTGACACAGGGAGAGGGAGGGTGACACAGGGAGAGGGAGGGTGACACAGGGAGAGGGAGGGTGACACAGGGAGAGGGAGGGTCACATGGAGAGGGAGGGTGACATGGAGAGGGAGGGTGACACAGGGAGAGGGAGGGTGACACAGGGAGAGGGATGGTGACACAGGGAGAGGGAGGGTGACACAGGGAGAGGGAGGGTGACACAGGCAGAGGGAGGGTGACACAGGGAGAGGGAGAGGGTGGGTGACACAGGGAGAGGGTGACAGAGGGAGAGGGTGGGTGACACAGGGAGAGGGTGACAGAGGGAGATGGTGGGTAACACAGGGAGAGGGAGGGTGACACAGGGAGAGGGTGACAGGGAGAGGGAGAGAGGGTGACACACTCACAGACACACAGACACTCACTCAGACACACTCACTCAGACAAACTCACACTCACAGTCTGTCACTGACACACACAAACACTCACCCATAAGGCAGGGGGTCGCACATGGCAGCGGGGGCCTCCGCACGGCAGGAGGGCCTCTTCAAGGCAGGGCGGGTCGCACATGGCAGCGGGGGCCTCCGCACGGCAGTTTTGGTTGAGGGGGGGTGGCGGATGTCCCGATGCGAGGGGGGGGCGGATGTCCCGATGCGAGGGGGGAGGGGCGGATGGCCCGATGCGAGGGCCTGGCGGATGGCCCGATGCGAGGGGGGGGGCGGAAGGCCCGATGCGAAGGGGGGGGCGGATGGCCGATGCGAGGTGGGGGGGGCGGATGGCCCGATGCGAAGGGGGGGGCGGATGGCCGATGCGAGGGGGGGGGGAGGATGGCCCGATGCGAGGGGGGGCGGATGGCCCGATGCGAGGGGGGCAGATGGCCCGATGCGAGGGGGGGCGGATGGCCCGATGCGAGGGGGGGGCGGATCGCCTGATGCGAGGGGTTGGCGGATGGCCCGATGCGAGGGGGGGCGGATGGCCCGATGCGAGGGGGGGGCGGATGGCCCGATGCGAGGGGGGGGTGGATGGCCCGATGCGAGGGGGGGGCGGATGGCCCTGAAGGGGGGGGCAAATGGGGGGGACCGGATGGCCCTGAGGCAGACAGGCGTGGAAGGGGCTGGCTGCCGGAAGGGGGAGGAGTGGAAGCGCTGAGGAGGGGAAGTTGCTGAGAGGCGGGGGAGGAGCGAAGGCACTGCTCAGAGAGCCGGAGGCGGTGTAATCTCCCCCAACAACATGAACCCGCCTCCGGCTTTTTTTTTTTTTTTTCCTCCAGCGCAGCGTGAGCGCGGGAAAAACAGCAGCGCGAGCAGGGGAAATTTAAAAAACACGTGTGCTGCTTGGGCCAATATTTACTCGCCCGAGGGTTAAATCCACACGCCCATATTTGTCGAACACTGTATATATATATATATTTATTTATTTACCGAAATTGGTTCGTCCGGTTCCTTTTGGTCTGCAGATTTCCACGAATCGCCTCAAAAAGGGCGATTTTGTCTTTCGGATTTTTTTTTTATCACCAACAATTCAATCTGCGGATTCTTAAAATTCGCTATCACGTTGCAGAATCCGCGGATTGGATTGGTAAAATCCACCAGCGGGTTGAATCCAATGTCGTTTTTTTGATCTGCACAGATTGAAACTGGAACAATCCGCTAACGTATTTCACACTGCGGAACGGATTTTGAATGGAAAGCTCAGGGAATTCTGATTTTGACAATTTCACACATATCTATATGTCTATATATCTATATGTAGCTCCCTGCTAGAAATCTCTGCAGTCAGTATAGGTACCTGTAGGCAGTGTAGGGGTTAATCCTTTGCAGGGCCTGCATTATTACATTTTAGTATTCAATATGTTGTATTCTATAGGTTAGAGTTAGCCCTGCCTTTATTCTAGAAGTTGCTAGACAGGTCACCTGATATGGTGTGACCACATTGCAACATATAATCTGCCCAGAAACTGGGGTAGATTATTGTTAACGCCCCCTGGGTATAAAAAGGTGGGGATCCACCATTTTGTAGCATACCCCATTTAATATCAAAATGATCCCTTACCATCCAGGGTGACTGCGGGAGGACACCTTTATTGTTCACCAGTGCTAGGGTGAATTTCCAGTTAGGAAGGGCCCTAAGGAACCTGCATCCTGTAGACCTACTCTAGAGCAGAGGGTAATTCCCTAGCTCAGGGTTCTAAAAGAGGAGATACCTGAAGGGGTCTGATAGGAGTTTCAAGTTTAACTCCCTGATCTGTCATAAGCAGGGCAAAAGACTCTCTGGGAGAGTAAACCATTAATAATCTCATAGTAAGAGGGATCTGGATTAAAAATTCCAAAATACTGAAAACCTGTCCTGTTTCACAAGAGTGTGCCACTTCAAGAATATGTATGTATATGGAGAAGTGTTTTCCCTGCTCAATAAAACAAGATAAAAGTGCCTATTTATTCCTGCACCAGCTCCTCATACAAGCCGACACGAATCCACGTCATCAACCCTGAGTTGCCACATGTAAACCGCTGAGCACCTACACATTTATCCAGGCACAAACCCTGTTTAAAGTGACAGAGACTGTTTAGTACCCTCCGTTTCCACTGTACCCCCTGTCCCTCTTGCCAGGGTGTTACATATATATACAGCTCAACCCCGTTATAACACGATCCGTTACAACGCGAATCTGCTTATAACGCGATGCAAGCGTGGCTCCCAAATTTTATATTTATGAATACTTTACAACACGATTATTGGTGTCTTAAACACTTTATTGTACAGTGCATACAATTGTACATTTATAACGTGATCCGCTTATAGCGCAATTTGATTCTTTGGACCCCAAGCACAGCGTTATAAGGTGGTTGAGCTGTGTATATATATATATATATATATATATATATATATATATATATAAGACTGTACTGTAGCAATGGGTTAAAAAAACTGATTTGTATGTAACCCCTCTTTATTTTACCTCAGATTATATGGCCTATCACTGAGGTGGGAGCCTGAGTCCTATGGGTTACTGTTTAATTCTTATAGTGTGTGGAACATGTTATGTGAGACTGTAGTGACTAGACAACATAGTGGTAATGAAATATATCTAGCTTTATATACTCATATAGCTATAATTTGTGGCATTACATATCTCATATGAATCAGTATGGTGACGCTTAATCTCAGAATCACTCCATTCACATATATACTTAAACAAACTATGCGCAAACAAATAACTTTTGTCTCTGTCTGACCTCGCAATCATGGGTTACTGGCCTGTAGATCCTGGTGTGCTAGCACAATCATTGGAGCTCATAAACTTTAACTTTTCAAACTCTTTTTCTTAGATCTCCAGCATTGTTTGGATGCGCTTCATCACCTCTCTGAAAGGTTTGCTCTGATGTATCCTTAGCAAAAATGGAATTCCAAATGTGCCAAATAGGCCTGGTGCTTCACAAAGATCAAACTGTGATGGCAATATAACTGCAGTTTATATCCTTCGGGGGTTAGGTCACCCACTCCAAACTAGTGTAATTCCTGCACAGCTGGGCTCCCTAATCTCTCCCTGTAGTAGCCTCTGTCTGCCTGCTTTCCTCTGCACTGTCAGGTCCTGGTCTCTGCTGGGCCCTGCTGTATGCACTGGTCCAGTGGAGCAACTCTCTCGCTGCAGTTCTCTCTCTCTTAGGGGTCCTGCATGGACTCACTGTGCAGGATGGGCTTGCACACCTTCACTCCCTCAGTTCCCTTTCCAACTGTCACCAACTGTCATTCCACTGGCTAAGCACAGTAACATGGTCCAGTGGAATGTAATTCTTAAAGGGGCCATGTCCTGTGCTGATTGCAGACACATGGGGTTACATATATAGCACTGCTTAATAATTATTGAATACTTGAATAGATTAGATTTGAGAGCATTGCAGAGAAAGTGACTGTGACATTGAGGGGACAGTGTCCCAATTAACAATAACCCTAAATATTTTAAAGGGGAAAGGGCATCTGCAACCAACCAGGCCCAGACGGCACTTTGGCTACTTCTAACCAGTGCCCAGTTGCAAAATTCAGCATTATTAAAACGCAGTGAAACCAGCCAAAAATCCAGAACAGGCCTCCCCATCTCAGCCCCTCTGTGTGCAAGTAAGTTACTAGAGCAGGAGTGGCAAACTCCAGTCCTCCAAGGCCACCAGCAAGTCAGGCTTTAATGATATCCCAGATGACTCAGTCATTGACTGAACCGTGAGCCATCCCCACATCTCTATTGACAAGATAACCTGTGGTAGATAAGAAACGTGCCCCCTGCAGTTTGCTGCAGTATATGTGTGTGGTTGCATAGAGAGTGCCTATGAATTTTAGCACGCTGCATTAAGATTGCAGGATTTTTTTATATATATAAACCAGAGTACAGAACTAGCATACAAAGTAGTCTAATTTGCCATTGCATATGCGACTTCTCCCCCAGGCCGGCTGTAAGTTGTAGCAAACTTTTTGTTTTCTCTGCCCTAATTGCTTTTCATTCATACTAAGCAATATGCAATGGCAATATTTGGATAGCCTGATCTCAGCCTGAATACTTGTTATTTAGTAGTGTAATGTTTAGGGATGTTTTTAAAAGGAGTCAATTAGATCTCTTGGCTTAAAATGCAATAATAAGGTTGTTTGCGAAATTATACCACTGATTTAAAGACAGGTTTGTAATTCAAAACTTCTGTAATGCTAGCATCTCAATATCATGAGTATTCACACAAGTAAATAGAATACATTGATATACATTGACTCAAGACATTTGTACTCAACTCTGGTCACTAATGTCACTACATTTAAAGCAGCAATATGGGTTAACATTAAAAATATATACATATACAGGTATATGTTTTTTAATCACTGGATTGAAGCAGGGTGTCTCATGAGCTGAACTGTGTTAATTATAGCTCCGTGACCCCCTGCTTCTTGAGATACTTACCTCTGTAGGGATTGCATGTATTTAAGGTCCAGGTCTACCGGGCCAATTGGATGCCATACCGGGTGACATCTCGACTTCCTATTGGCCAGTTTGATGCTGGACATTTAAACCACCATTTCATTAGGCACAAAAGTTCCCTGGCTGCAGAGATACCGGCAGAGGTAAGTATCTCTGTAACCAGGGGTTCACAGAGCTGAAATTAACATATTCAGCTCCAAAGACCCCCTGCTTCAAACCTGTAAAAATATATATATATAAAATGAAAATCACTTGTGAGCACATTCACGTCTTAGACAAGTCTGCAACCCTTCTTTTCACCATTATCGCCTATCATACCATGCTTCCACTGCAGCAAGGGATTCTGGGAAATTACATGCAAACATGTCACACAGTGTCACCTTTTGCATCAAATCCATTTTGACATGGACCCTTATAAGCTTATGCTCGCTGCATTACACAGCTTTAAGCTGGTGAGAGGTATCTTTATACTGAAGGAAGGTCTAAATACATTGCACATGAGGTTCGTCACAGAATATTAGGGTTCTGTAGCTGGAGTATTGTCCTCTGGTGTAATAAACCCTGGATGAGGTGTTGACAGCATACAGGCATACCCCGCATTAACGTACGCAATGGGACCGGAGCATGTATGTAAAGCGAAAATGTACTTAAAGGGAAGCACTACCTTTTCCCACTTATCGATGCATGTACTGTACTGCAATTGTCATATACGTGCATAACTGTTGTAAATAACGCATTTGTAACAGGCTCTATAGTCTCCCCGCTTGCGCACAGCTTTGGTACAGGTAGGGAGCCAGTATTGCTGCTCAGGACATGATGACAGGCTCATGCGTGAGCTGCCGTTTGCCCATTGGGCGATATGTACTTACTTGCGAGTGTACTTAAAGTGAGTGTACTTAAAGCAGGGTATGCCTGTACTGAGGTAGGAGTATTGTTCTCATATAGAGGTGTGAATAGATAGAGCCCTATTCACACCTCTCTCTGTTTACACTTGCACCTCCACATGTACAGTTGTAGTAACACTTGTTGCCATTTGCACCTTGGACGAACAAGCAAAAGTCTGCCACGACAGAGCAGTGGGGGGTCCAGGCTTCTGATGAAGCCGTTCGAGGTGAAACGCGTAGAGTGAGGGAACAGAACGAGATGCTTCCTCCGTTCTCCTGACATCCAGGGTTTCCACCAGAAGTTTGGATGGACCACATGGGACTCTGGCAATGACCGAGGCGATGAGACTGTAGACGTTTGAGATCTCGGGAGTTCATGACGGTTAAACTATGTTTTAAAGAATGGCCACTGTGTGTGCGCAAATTTTTGTGTTTTCTCAAGATGTAAAGAACATTTTGTGCTGTCTGCGCTATTGTGTTCCATTCCCTGTTTTTCCCGAGAGTTTTCTGTTGTCCATACTTTCCCCACAACTGGTGTCACAGATTTGGATAAGCCATTTTAAAATGGGGGATATGTGAGAGTATTTTCTACCAATCACCAGACCCCAAATTTATACATATCACACTATTTTTGTGTATTTGCTTTTCTCGTTTTGGTGCACACGGGCGCTCTGTGGCAATACCCCAGTAATGCTGCAACATTTCTGCAGACAGACTAATGGCCCATCGGATTAACACAGCAGGGGTCACTGGCAGTCCCATTCAAATTGACCAGGGATTCCTGCGGTGTTAATCCGAGGGGCATTAGTCTTTCTGCAGAAATGTCACAGACATGTTGCAGCATTACTGGGAGATTGCCCCAGATTTTTCAAAGCAGTGTTAGAATACTCGTAGTTGCATCTGAACTATTAGAAAAACTTGAGAAACCTCTCCTTATGGGTTTTAGCAGCAGTATTCATGCACCTTTTTTTTAATATATTTTTAAGTTTACGGCAATAACAATTTGTAGACATTTATTATTAATCTCGCTGTATGAACACTGTTTTTTTTTAGATTACTATTCACAAATACAGCTAAACCCCGTTATAACGCGGGTCTCGGGGTCCACCCCGAGACCACCGCGTTACTAACGGGGTCGCGAGAAAAAAAAATGGCCGCCGCGCTTTAGCGCATATTCATCCCGCGGGACAGGAGATGGGAGCGGGCATGTCCCTCCGCTCCCCGCTTCCCCCTGTCACCGCGGGACAGGCCGCGGGGCAGGAGATGGGAGCGGGGATGTCCCTCCTGTCCCCGCTTCCCCCTGTCACCGCGGGAACTGGCAGGCAACATCCACTCCTCACGAGCCGCACGGCGCATGCGCATGCGCACGGCGAACGTGAGGGGTGCCTGCATAAGTGTGCTGCTTTTGGAGACAGGTAAGCAGTCTCCGGAAGACCGCTAACCCCCCCCCCCCGCCGCAGCACAGGGCCCTCGCGTGTGTGTAAGTGTCTGTGAGTGTGTGTAAGTGTCTGAGTGTGTGTGTAAGTAAGTGTAAGAGCCGGAGCGGGAGGTGGGAGGTTTGACAGGGAGGGGGGGCGTGGCTTGAGCGGAGGGACCCGCTACTCTCCCCCCCCTCCCTCCACGGACTGCAGGAGGGAGCTGCTACTCTCCCCCCCCCCTCCCTACACGGACTGCAGGAGGGAGCTGCTACTCTCCCCCCCCTCCCCGGACTGCAGGAGGGACCAGGTATGTAGAACTTAAGCATGGTAAAAAGGCCTCGCTTTAATATGCTAACACTATGTGCAACGTGTGGGGTATTTAACAACAAATGACAATCTTGCTGACATGTAATCTATCTTTGGTACAGAAATCTGCCTAGCCTCATTGCCAAGATGATCATCTTCATCTTTTGGTAACACAAGTGCTGTTCATTTCTATGGGTCCCTCCCTCCACTGGCTGCAGGAGGGACCCGCTACTCTCCCCCCCCCCCTCCCTCCACGGACTCGGGCTGGAGCACTCATACATACACACATATACACACACACACACAGGCACTCACGCACTCATACACACACACGCGCGCACACACATGCAGGCACTCACGCACTCACACACACACACAGACAGGCACTCGCACTCACACACACAGACCGCTATCCCCCCCCCCCCGCCGCAGTACAGGGCCCGCCGTAGCCGCAGCGCAGCGCCCCGCCACCCCCCCAACCCCCACAGCACAATGACTTCCCACCCCCTTAACTTTGTGAAACAAAAGTCACAAGACAGGCAAAATACATCTGTTAAAGTGCAGTTGTCTGTTTATTTCTATATAATAATTGTGTGCAGTGTGCAGTGTGTGTGCAGTGTGTCAGTGTGTGCAGTGTGAGCAATGAGCAGTGTGTGTGCAGTGTGCAGTGTGTGTGCAGTGTGCAGTGTGTGTGCAGTGTGTCAGTGTGAGCAATGAGATGTGTGTGTGCAGTGTGCAGTGTGTGTGCAGTGTGGCAGTGTGAGCAATGAGCAGTGTGTGTGCAGTGAGTGTGTGCAGTGTGTGCAGTGTGCAAAAAAAAAAACGGGAGCCACGGGAAAACCGCGTTATAACCGAATCGCGGTATAACGAGGCGCGTTATAACGGGGTTTAGCTGTACTTTGCGTTTGATCCACTGTCGGTTCACAGTTCACTATTGAAATGGGAATAATTATTTTTTACAGATTTGGATCCGCAGCGGATCGGCCGGTTCCTTAGGTCCGCGGATTTCAGCGGATCAATGTCAAAAAGGGCGATCCGTGTTTTTGCGGATTTTTTATTATTGCCAGCACACTCAATGGATTCTGCAACCCGTGGATGGGTTCTACAAATCCATCAGCAGATTGTGTCCAATGATCGTTTGTGACGAATCCGCACAGATTAACACTGACCAAATCCGTTTGATGATTTTACAGCACAGAACAGATTTTTGGGGGAAAGTGAGAGATTTGGATTTGGGCAGATTCGCCCATCTCTAGTCATTAGACAGCCCTACATCTGTACGGGAGGTGTTAAAGATTTCCGAAGTGTGTCAACCACACATTATAGAAATGATGGTGGGTAAAAAAGTGACATAAACCCTCCACCGTACAGTGTACAGCAAACACAAATCCTCCTTGCGAGCGCATAGTGTGTCAGAAATCCACAGTCCTTATTCAAGCTCTTTTTCTTGGAGTCCAAAATGCAGATGGGAGCTGAAACATCTCAGGAGTTTTATTGACGTTGCCTAATAAATGCTGATATATGTACGATATCCTCGTAGTAAAGTGCTGATCAACTGGTGCTCTGGTGTCAGGTGGAGATGGGTTAATTTTTCGCCAAAGTTTGAATCGGCTGTGAAAATGGCATTTCTTTGTAAGTTTGACAATTTGCCAATTCACCCCAAACAGTTTGGTTTGTCAAATTTAAAAATAAATCGTTGCAGTTACGGACAGACAGACCCTGAGATATGGAGAGGGTGAGGGCGAGGGACGGGTCAATGGAGAGGGAAATCTCTTTTATTGGGTTAAGTTTCTCATATACCTCCCCAAACTCACATTTATAAAACACGTGGAGAGAGACCAAAAAGGAGCACACTTGAGATCCCTGGGAAATATGCTAATTTCAGTTATCTGAATACACTTTGCATATCCAAAATAGTGTATTTCCCAGGTATCTCAAGGTGTTCTTTTCTGTGTACAATTCTCTCTCTCTCTCTCTTTCTCTCTCACAAGCACGTTCATGCGAAACGCGTTGAGGTCATCACACAAGTGGTGGTAAGAAAAGATTGGCAGCTCCTGGGAGACAGTGGAGATCACGTTAGCAGCACTGAGCACTGGCAAGCAGACGTGACCAGAGAGATCGTAGAAGCGCTTCTGCCCTGAAGCAAGACGTCACCAGAAGTGACGTATGTGGACGTGGAAGCACGTGAACCGAGTGGCTGGTGATATCTCCTCATGTTATTCTGTCCCATGAACGTTATTTTTAAGCAAATGTGAGTGCAATTATTCTTATACTGTATCCATACAATATAATATTTATACTAGCAGTATTATACTATTGTGGCTTTCTTTTATTCCTCGGACCATCATACATTTGAGAATATTGACTGCAGAGGACGCATACAAGTCGCATCCAGGGTTAATCAGGGGCTGATCTAAAGCTTATCCAGTCGAATTCAGAGATCCATGCGTTGAGGCAGCTTAAAGAGCTCTTATCAGAGAAATAAGAATCTCTGATATGCTTCTATTTCCTTTCTACTTGTGAGTGAGACCTATTGCTTATATCAGATAGGATCCATTATCTATTGGCTAAACCATATTTTGTTATTTGATTTTTCCACATATTGCACTACATGAACTACCAGTGTTCCCCTTACTAGGAAGAGGAACGACTACAATTTTGGACTAAGCGAAGGGTCCGGGAAAAAGGGTTTTGAGCAGCTTTTTCTTTACAATACACGCTGTGACAAGTCACTTGAGCAGTTTTTTCTTTACTATAGACGCTGTAACAAGTCACTCTATATGTCACCATTTGATGGGGGTGGTCTACTATTACATTGATTATATAAACACTAATTTTAAGATTATATTTGTCACATTTTGGGGTGATTATGCACTTTGTATAAATGCACAGACATTTTCATTTAATCTTATATACTCGCCCAGTACTTTTTTTTTCCGTTATTCTATTCTCTTCTGTTGAAAGCTGTTAGGAATGTGATTCAAACTTTACCCAGATTCAAGCACTAAAGCTCGGCTACATGTCATTAAATAAAACTGATGAAGATTTCCACACTGTTTGGATTAATGGCATTATATAAATTAAACTGAAGTAATTTAATGCAGCAGATGCTGGTTTCTCAGAGTGTATAAAACAGCAAGGAAAGTAGTATGCGACAATAAGAGTAAAATAAAATGATTACACCTACATCACAGCATGAAATAATAATCACAAATGATTAGAACAGCCTTTCTGCCTATCAATACACACACGTTGAAATTTAAAGATGTTTCCTTACATTAGGAAGTACCTTCACATATCTTTAGTCACACAAAGATATCTAAATCATTCCTGGAAGTACAGTACCTGTGTATCCTGGGAATGTTTGCAAACATTGTAACACGGTGATTAAGATGGGCTTTACTACCTGTGCCTGGTCTCATGCGGTTGAGTTTTGTTAATAAAGGAGGAAGGGGGTTGTGCAATAATTTAATCAGTAATTGATGGTCAATCCCCCATTCAATAGTGCTTGAATGTTGAAGTCAAATTGTTAAGCTTATACTGGTTTAATTCTTGGTCATCACTACGATTTACAGTAACTTGATAATCCCATAATTGTCATTAAACTTGGTTAAAGCTTTAAACGCGGGCGTGCTCTTGGTCGCTGTTCTTTGCTGTTGCTCAAAATCACCATCATTTTATTTGCTGTGTTTTCTGTACTTTTCTAATCTTAGGGTGGGCCATTTGGAAAGAACATAGAAAAGATAAGCTTATAAGGACCACTTTGCCCACTTAGAGTATAATAAACTATACTCCGAAGAGACTGTTTTTCGGTCAAAAACTCCCATTGATGTTATTTTTTTTCCCCTGATAAATGTACAATCAGCCTTTTCTGGGCATATTGAAGAAGGCCCTCAGTCTGCATCATTGTAACCTGACTTTTCCATATGTAGAATACTGTACCTTTCTTTCTACTCCAAAGCAGTTTAAAATTCCTATATTCTGTAACTCACATACATGGGAAGGCAATATATTGATGCTTCAGTACATTGACATACAGTATGTTTAATGGTCAACATTTATCATTAACTGTCCTGTCCATTTCTATGTCTATCAGACCAATCCTGTTTCCATTTAAATTTCTACGCTGATCACAAGTCCCAGCCATCTCAGCATTTCCTGGTATTCATTGTAGACTAAGCCCAATGATCACACAATTTAACTTTTAGTATTTTCTTTGGAGCTTTACAAAGCCATATAGTACTGGAGAGAATTCATCAATTTAAATCTTAATATACTATAAAGTGATGCAGTAACACTCTAATAAGTAATATTAGTTGACATGTTTTATATGTATTCTGGCTTATTGAAATGTGAGTTTATTCAATCCTGCCACTTGGAACATTGTATAAATAACTTTTGAAGGCCTTATTTGTAAGGTATATGTATAAACAGCAAAAATGACCGACATATTTTACTAAAAAACGTCAACATGGTGAGCAATGAATTTCTAAGCGAGAATATAAGTGTAAGTGAACACATCTCTACCACAGCTGTGAATTTGGTATAAAATGACTTTGACATTGATTATAATGTTTTCTTTTAAGTTAAAGCCCCATGATTTAAAATAGTTTTTAAAATCAACTTGTATTTGACTTGAACATTAAATGTAGAATATTGTTCACCCCTCTAAATACTGTAGCTTTAACAAAAAAAAAACATTCCTTTAAATTAAAATGACATTAAGATATTGGGCAGCATCTAATAATGTATTTATCAAGGTCCAGACCAGAATGTGTTTCCAACCTGCAGTCACACACTTCACCTTTGCACTAGAAGTCAACCACACATTTAAATATGTTATGGTGGGTAAAAAAAAGTGCCAAAAACCCACCACCATGCAGCATACAGCAAATAAAAATACCACTTGTGAGCACGTTTGTATGTCTCAGACAGATTTGCAACCTGATTTCCCCATTTTGTCTTAGCATACAGTGCTTCCACTGCAGCAAGGAATTCTGGGAAATGACATGCAAATGCGCATACAATGTCATAAGCATACAGCCAGTCGTCAGCCGCGGATTTGAAAATCCGCCGCCTCTTGGCACTTGCATGTTTCCTGCCACCTCCTCTCTGCCGCCCTCATTCTCCATTGAAATCCTGTGTTGTTTTGTCCTCTTCATAGTTAAACTCTTGGGTCTGTCTATTATTCATTGTTTAATAAATATTGTTTCTTATTTTTATGTTTAATATTTATTATAGAACATATTTCCATCAAAGATATAGTATATAGTCTTTTCATTTTCTTTTGTTATTTATACATTTAGTCATAGTTTATACAGTATTTTGTTATTTAGTTATAGTTTAATTATTCATTAATTTGAATGTTTCTTTTACTTTTCCTGTTGCTTTTCAAATTGTCATATACTTACTGTTTTTTCAAATTTCTATTTTATGGATAATTTGTTATTCATGCTACAGTATTAATAGTTGTTCTTTTAAATGTGTGTCTTCTATGTTTTGCACTTGCTGCTTTATGTCTTTTTCTTCTAGTCAGTAGTGATTCCTGTTATTTTGTTTACTTAGCCATGTATGTTAGGAACATTTAATATCATTCCCTTCAATGCATTATTTGATGTTATTATACATCTGGTGTGTCTTTACTGACACACCAATTACTTTCTACCAATCAGATGCTCAGTATCACCATATAGGAATCACTTGTGGTTAAACCAGTTATTTTTTGACAAAGTCCTATTGCCAGGACGAAACGCGTCAGAGCGACTTTGTGGCATGTTTGAAGATTTCTAGTGCACATTAAAATTTACTTTTTTTGCTTATTGCGCTTGGTCTCTGATCATATCCCTACGGATGGCTGTGAACCGCCATCTCACCATTTTTTTCCTTTGAAATCCCAGCCTCAAATAACTCCACGGGCGTCATCAACGTGATGGCGCACGACGTCTCGTTGCCATGGTAATATGACATTGTGACATCATGTTGGGGTGTCATTTGACGCTGGGATACCAAAGCAGATGGAGGGTGGCACCAAGGAGGCGGACGACACGTATAAGTGCATTCCCATTAGGCCCTATAGGCCCAAGAGCGCGGTAAATGCATATGGGGTGAAACATTTTGCCGCCGCAACATTTTGCCGGCCTGGGCCTAATGGGAAATCCGCTACGGCCTGCCGTATTGCACAGCTTTTCACCACAGCTTCAGATAAATAAGTGAATAGCCAGTAACCCTACTATATCCAGTAACCAAACTATTTGAGTAGCACATTTTCACTCCATTTCAAAGTTGGATTTTCTGCCTCTAAGGGGACGTGAACCGCCAATTCTGAATGAGAATAGATGACTTGACTTACAAAACCATTAAATATTCATTTGAGGAATAACTAAAGAGCACTGCCTTTGAAATGGCTAAACTCATTCCCGCTGTGACCATGCACATGTGATCTTATCTCCCTGTACCATAGAGTAGGGGTGCACAAACTCCTCTACCTGCTCCCCCTTGTCTGATCTAACCACCTGCTCGCATCCACCCCTCCCCCCCATCACCTCCGGCGTCAAGTGCTGCCGCGGAGTCACGTGACGTCATGTTGCCATGGCGACACGTTGCTGGAAATGTAAGGTAAGTAAAATTACAGAGGCCTCACGCGATCCCCGCCATTTCGTTTAAATACCTTTGGGGAAGCGCAGGGCCTCTGTAACCGTTGCCCCTCCACCCCTCCCCAGAAAATCTTTGGACCCCAGTTTGCGCACCCCTACCTTACTGAACAATGATTAGATTGACAAACTCTGAATTCTGCATTGTGCGAGAGTTTGTGATATACAGCATTTTGGCCCAATGTTACCAAAGAAAAACGAAGATTGGGGAAAGTTCAATCTTAAAAATATTGCTTAGTCGACACAATTTGCCCAGAGTGTGTCTTTGTGTGTGTCTTTGTGTGTGTCTTTGTGTGTGTCTTTGTGTGTGTCTTTGTGCGTGTCTTTGTGCGTGTCTTTGTATGTGTCTTTGTATGTGTCTTTGTGTGTGTCTCTGCGTGTGTCTCTCCCGAACAGAAAATGTAATAAACATGCAGAAGTGGAAAATATGCAACATTTACTAATAGAAACCAGCAATAAACATGCAAATTAAACCGGAATGTAAACTTTCACAAAAAAACGTGAATAGAGAAGTGTGAGCTGTTTGTGAATTCTGCACTTGTTTCTGTTTCGTGTGGTGAAGGTTTCCCACCAAAAGTGCAGGGTCACATGACACTGATGTGCAAGGTCCCATTGGTAATTAATTACTAGTAACTAGTTAAATATTTTTTTTCTAAACATGTAATTTAACAACAAATGTTGACAAATTTTGAAAAGCACAAACATATACATATACACACACACACACACACACACACACACACACACACACACACACACACACACACACACACACACACACACACACACACACACACACACACACACACACACACACACACACACACACACACACACACACCTGTATATACTCATACATACATACATATAGATATATTTGTTCTATATCAAATCTACTGTATCTGTTTATATTGTTTTATTACATTTATCAAATGTATCCTATTTCCCTTTTTTTTTGTTAATCCTATTTGTTTTTTGATATGCTCCATTAGGATTCAGGGGGGGGAGAGGGGGGAGATTACATGCTGCAATATTTCAGCAACGTGGTAAGAAATAGTACCAACTATGGAAACTACTTATAATCTCATTTTTTTTTTAACTCAAGTTTTTATTTGAGAATGTCTGAGCTGTCAAAATAATTCATTATTCAAGTTAGTATTTAACAAATACACACAGCCCCTGTATGCTCAGAACCCATATCCACCACATCATGTATATTGTGTCAAAAAAATGTGGTTACCAGAGAAAATAGGTTAATATATAACTTGCTTTGATGAGAGGGTTTCTATCTAACTATGAAAGTGTAAGGTTCGGGGAGCCACGCCGCCCTCCCCACTAGCCCGCTATGGTGGTCAGCACGCTCCTAACACCCGCTCCTACCTCCGGGTCCCGCCAATCCCTCTGGCGGCCATTGCGCTTCAGGCGCGCGAGCACCCGTTCCAGCTCCTGAAAGCCGTCCCTTTGCGAGGACAGGGGGCACGCGTGCAGGAGCGCGGGCACGCACACGGACACACACGCAATACACAGGCTCCATCCCGGGGAGCTCACCTGAGCCTAGTTACCCTGCCTCCTATCGCAGCCTCGCTTTGCACACACCTCCACGCTACAGTTTTCCTATTGGATGCTCTGACCTGCATATGCTCAGCTGTGCCACTAGCACTTTGGCTGAGTACAGTTCTAGTTGCGTTTAATTCACCTCTTCTCTGTCTCCACAGCCTTGTCCTCTCTTGTCTTGCTGCTTCTTCCTGTGTACCGACCATGCCTTCCACGACCATCCGCTCTTCTCCAAACCTGACCTCGGCATCTGGACAAACGACGGTTCTGCTCTCTCCTACCCTGACCTCGGCAAACGGACCTTGACGACTCTACTCTCTCCAATCCCGGACCTGGCTAATAGTACCAGCAACATTTTGTACCTCTCCTCCTCTGACCCTGGCAAGTATAATGACGACCCGTACCTCTCCAACACCGACCCGGTTATTCCAACTTACGCTACACTCCAGACGCGCCCCCGTGGCTGTGGGTGGCATAATATCCTTTCCCACCTCAGCACCGTGGTCCCGGCTTGTTTGTGGTGAGCACAGCGTAACAGAATTGCCTGCAACTGTGAAGTTCTAGTGGCGAGGTATAAGTAAGGAAAATCAAAACAGGATTCTTTAAAGAATTCCTAAAATAATTTATACTGCACATCAACATTAATTTAAAACAAAAATGCATAGTTGATGAATACGAAAAATATGGTCTCGCAATGTTAGAAACAAGTGTTGGACATAGTAAGTTTTAATTCACCTTTAACGTAGTGCATGTAGGGGTGGCTGTTGGAAAGTCTGGGAGAAGCGTGTCAGCCACGATTCAGTCATTTAAAGACGTTGAAAGGCTTCTGGCATAATCCTGGGGTTTCATCTGTTGCTTCTGAGCAGATAATGTATGGTAAAAGCAGAAAACAAGCTCCTGTTTTGTTCTCAGAACTGATGTCCTGTTCATAGTCGGTCCAACCAAAGACAGAACTAGGAGGCCAGATAACACATAATAATAACTTGTATGGAACAGCCTTTGGATAACACAGTGAGTTCTTCAGCACAGCTAACTTCTATGATATTACAGTAACTTCTCCATCTGGTAATTCCTAGGCCTCAAACCAGGGGGTAACTAAACTTTTCTCTGGTGGAGAGGGGATGTAATCTTATGGACGTTGGCACTCTACATTCAGATTCAGGCAAACAGTATCTCTTTGGCATTCTCAAGCTGTCCCCAAACTCCTTGAGCAGGTTGCATGATTTATTTTCATCTTACACTAGCCAAGCCCTAACCAGGTCAGCCGCCATTTTGTAATTGAAAATGGCCTAACATGAACTCATAACTTTAATAAATAAAGAACTTGGGAAGAACTCTGGAAGAAACCCCCAGCTCAGTTGGGCTAAGCTCTTTCACAGAAGGACACTTAAATCTAACCATCCCTTTACACATCACATTCCACCAGAAAGAGCATGATTACAGTTGTCACTATTACTCTATGATTACCCTCAGGAATATTAACCCTTAGTAGCCCACAGAGAGGAGCTACACTACTCTTCACTTGTCTCATTTGCACCACGAGGAGAATATTTAGGGGTATAATGTAAAACTCATGACTAGCATCACAAGCCTTAACCCGGGGAGGCCAAATCAGTCCTCAAGGGCAACCAGCAGGTCAGGTTCTCAGGCCTTGTTACATTCTGATTGAGCCCCCATTGAAGTCAGGTTTTCAGGATATCCCTGCCTTTTGGTGGCCCTTGAAGACTGGAGTTAACCCAAAGGGCAATTTATAACCCATGTTTGATATCACAAGTCTAACGCTTAGTATCCCATTGAGAGCTTATCAAGCAATCATATTTTAATATCTAAGTTTTAACAAACCACTAATATCCAGAAAATGCACTTTCAGATTTGTCAGTGCAAACGTTCGCAAATTTGCTTCACCTACGTTTCGCTTTATCAATATAAACCAACTTTTTAGGGTTTGCACCAGCCTCGGCTTGGTAAACGAATTTGGCACAGATACTAACAGAAATTTTACATACCATTTACATCTGTGAGCCAAGCACGTTCCATTCCTGTGCGCCCACAAATGTGGTGACGTTTTGGGTGCACATTGAGAGAAATACGGTGAATACATAGGTGCACACAAATACAATTACATTTGAGATATCCCTGTGTCCATTTTACACCAAAAACACCATTTGCAACGCTTAGTACATAAGCCCCTACAGCGTGCGTCTTTATCCCAAATTACAGCTATGCTCCGGAGATTTTTCTGCTGTCCGTTATGACTTCTTTATTTTGTGAAAAGTTATTTGATCATAATATCGAGGACATCTAACGGTGTTTGTTATGAGAATTCTTGCAACGGAGGAATAGATGAGAAAACAAGCAACAAACAAATCCCTGCACTTGTACCTACATTAAAATAGGTTTGCTTGGCTTGGCAAGTTAATGCCTTCTCTGACGGGTTGTTTGTCATTCATTCACCTGGAGGTTTCATTTGCTTTATCAGGTTGACTAATGATTGTGAGATGTTTGCCCTTTTCTAAGCATTATGCTCTGTAATAAAAAGGAGATTCAGTACACTGTTCCCATTTACTGAAACCTTCTCACACTGGCTCTGATTTGTACGTTCTCCTGACCTACATCCTTATTCTCTAAGAATTAAGAGCATTTTGGTTTCATTTGTTTTTTGCATCGTTAGTTCACTTTTTACACGGAAACATGAATGATAAACAAACGTGCTTCTGGGAGTGATGTCATAGAATCTTCCAGTCACCGCGCCAGCATCATTTCCTCTTTCAGGTGGCGACTTACTGGATGCATTTAAATGTTCCATATGAAAGATGTCATGAAAAGAGTTGTTGCCTTGACATGATGGCTATTGTTTATTGGAGACCTCGTTAAGGCTGGTACGACATGGCCAGATGGTCCTGCCCCCTCTCTACTAGTTCACAAGGAATGTTAAGGGTTAAGTGCTATTGCTGTAGTCTTCTCCGGCGAAACCTTATAAGGTGCTGTTACAGGTGGAGATGTGTGAAGATGTGGTCAGGTGTTTTTTTTTTTTTTTTTAAAGAGCAATCCAAACAATATCCTTGATGTGCTTTTTATTTTTAAATAAATCAGTTCTATAGTATTAGATCATACTTACTGCATTTTTTATTATTTTACTCTTAGTGCCATTTATGTTTTAATATACTAAGCATCCTTTGATTTCTATAGCGGGGTTTAGCACACCTCCCCAGCAGTGCAACATCTTTGCAACTCTTTTCTGTTTGTCATAATTTGTTACAAATGTTCCCAGCAGTTTGACCGGTAAACTGGAACACTAGGCAATGTTACAAGGATACATTGCAGCTGCTGTGTTACACTGACAGAAGGATTGATTGAAACTGAAAGGCAGCCATTTAGTGAAACCCTGGGAAGCAAGATCTTTGCTGATTGATCACAGAGAACTAATTGATCGGCAGCTAAGGTAATTCGTTTTCAATTCTATGTATATATATATATTTTTTTTAATAAGTGGATTGTCTCATTAAATGTTTCCATTTTGCATGATATTTGACCTAGCTATACTGGGCTAAAAAAAAAGTGAAATCAATTTAAGATGGTGCTGGAAACTGGGACATTTGAGATTCCGTGGCAAGGGTTGGTATGTAGGCATCAGGCGCATCTGTCCTGCAGCTTGGCATAGAGCACTGGGCTCAGTGCCATGACTTACAGGGCCACTGGCATGCTGGCACTCATTACATAATGTAGTGGCAAGGTGTTTAAGGCAGTGTTTCCCCCCCCTTTGGGACTTGAAGGTCCTCCTTTGCAATGCATTGGTAGCCTCAGACATCAAAAGGGGTTAAATCCTTTTCTGCCATAGTTTTTTGTTAAAAATCCTATTACATTACCCTATCATAGAACAGCGTGATATCCCCCTCAACTACCAATTTCAGATGTAAAGTCAGTGAGCGAATTAATCATCACTAATGTATAAATGAACAGTTCTTAGTGAATACAGAGGTACTTTGTACATTTTAACATGCAACCATGATTTTTTACTCTGTGTGATATTAAGAGTTCTGTGAAACTAAGCAAACATCTGATATATAATTATACCCCATCTCCGTATCTCATATAGCATTATATAATGATTCCACTAACCATATGAAGGAGGAGCAATATACATTGTTGAATTGATGAAGCGACAATCCAAGCCATTTTTTTTTTACATTCGATTGAAGCCGGGTGTTTCTGGTGCTGAACCCCATCAATTTCAGCTCTGGGGACCCCCTGCTTCTGGACATACTTACCTTCATAGGGGGCGCCGGTAGACACTCCGCTTGCAGGGTTCACATGATGGTGGAGTTTCAAAGCTCCTGCGCCCTGCCGGCCAATAAGAAGCTGTGATGTCATCCTATGCAGCTTCCTATTGGCTCATGTGAGGTGGGAGCTTTAAACCCCAGCTATCTCATCCGGAGATGCTACTGGTACCTACACAGAGATAAGTATCTCTGGAAGCAAGGGTCCGCAGAGTTGACATTAATGGGATTCAGCTCCAGGGACCGCTTGCTTCAAACCTGTTAACAAATGAAAACATTTAAAGCGACACAAATTTCTGTAATAAAGGAATACTATTACAAGCAGATAAAACCTTATAAAATATATATATATAAAAATATATATATATACTTCCAGTAGAACAACAGCAGGTATTTTATTTTTGTATTAGATTATACTTGTTTATATAGGTAAACTGAGCTTTTTCTGATTAATGCTTTTGAGATTAGGGTGACTTTTTGAACTGGGAATAATTTCACGGAAAGAAGCAAAATGAGAGAGGGATGGCTTTTAAACCTTCATCTCTCTGTATCAATTTATCAAAACAGTACTTACAATATTGTGTTTGACACCAGTTTGCCATTTGGGAGTGTCAAGAGTAGGAGGTTATGTAGGAGTTACAAGGCACGTGAATTATAATGGGATGTATCAAATTCTGCATTTGTCCATTACTTTTCCCTGAGGCCCAAAAGTTTCAAATAGAACATTTGAGTTGAATGCAAGGCAAGCAGTTCACTTGTATTACTACAGTTTACATTCTTTGCAATTCATCTTCCTTTCTGCGCTTCCCTTGCCAAAACATTAATAACTTTACTTAATAATAAGTTTATTTCATATAGCGCTTTTCTCCCAATGGGATTCAAAGCGCATCCCAATGACAGTATAGCGTGCGGTACGCAGCACGTAGGAATATTACAGACACAGTCCCTGCCCCGTAGAGCTTACAATCGAAGTTTCTGGTGCTTGAGGCACAGGAGATACAGTGACTTGCCCAAGGTCACAAGGAGCCGACACCGAGAATTGAACTAAAATACCCTGATGCAAACTCATTGTCAGTGTCTTTACTCACTGAGCAAAAAATCTGACTTCTCTTCTGCTTCTTCTAAATCTCTCTCTGGCTGTGTATTTCTTGGGTTACCCAAATGTATCTCCTCAACATCCACGTCTAGGCCTTTGTAAACTGTAGTAGTAATGTACTGTAACACACAGTAAATCAATTGAGATAAACGAGAGCAACAGTGTTGCTATTGACTAAGGCACTACTGAGGTTTAGTGAATGCAACTTTGACAGATTACCAAAACAAATAAATATCTGGGTACTTCAATTGCAGGGCTGGCCAACTCATCAAGGGCAACCCACAGGTTAGGTTTTAAGGATACCCCTGCTTCAGCACAGCTGGGTCAGTCAATGACTGAGCCACCTATGCTGAAGCAGGGGTATCCTTAAAACATGACCTGTTGGTGGCCCTTGAGGACTGTAGATGGCCACCCCTGTTCTGTTGCAAACTCGACTCTCATGGAAGGCCGCATTGCCTGATTCTGTCTGGTCTCTTTACTTCCTATCTTATTAGAAATGGCCCGTTTTGAGAGAGCGACACCTATAGTAATACACAACACATGGAGAGATACCTGTGAACAAAGCTGAACACCTGGGAAACCTGCTAATTAATGCAAAGTGTATTCAAATCACCATATTTCCCAGGTGTATTCAGGTTTGGTCACAGGCTTCTCTTTACATTTCTTATGATATATATCAAATTCTATATTTTCTCTAGATCAAACGATTTTGGTAAAAAAAAAAAAAGGACACAGTGTTGCACAAGTTTAAAAAACTGGTGACGAATGGACTTTTAACTCCAAAAAATGTCAATATATATATTTTTATGTATGTCCCTGCATGCAAATGGTTTTTAGTTTGCAATATATTTGCATATGTTATTTTATTTTTAACACAGTGACAACTCCAGGTGTTACTTTCTACTAACGGTCTTCTTTTATTGTGTGCTTTTGCATTATTTTATTCTAGTTTAATGAATAGGCCCCTTAAGCAGTAAAGTGCAATTCCTCTCTTGCTGTGTTCATTAAAAGGTTCTCTAAAGGTCAAAGTGGGTGAAGCGTGTTGTTTAGGTAGAGTTTTCTTTTGTCGTACAAATCCATGCAATGTACAGTAAAGTGTACTATGGTAATAAGAAAGTACAATAGATTGCTGTTATAGTGAGAGACTAGAAGTAGCGATAAATCTCTCTCTCCTCTATAATTTTGCTAAATTAATACACAAACACCATAGGAGTATACATTTGTGTAGATGTTTGTGATGTACACATTTATTTGGGAATCGAACACTGAGAAATTCACCTGCCCCTTATACCTATATAATAATGGATTTTTTTTAGGTTCAACCCATCTCAGAACTCCCCCAAATCCCTCCATATCCAAGCTATAGCCTGTAGCAGTCATTGAACCCAAAGGTACCTAAACATAGAATCAGGAATGGAAAAAACCCGGTTCTTCCAAATTAGTGAGCTGTGTTCATTTCAGCTTTGGGACCCCCTGCTTCAACAAATACTTATCTCCGTAGGAGGTGCCAGTATCTCTGTGGAGTTTACATGTCCAGGTCACGTGATCCAATAGGAAGCTACAAGGGATGACGTCATGGCATCCTATTGGCCTGCATGGCGCGGGACATTTAAGCCGCCATATTGTTAGGCACACCAATGCCCTGGCTGCAGATATTGACACCCTCTGCAGAGGTCTGTATCTCTGGAAGCAGGGGGTCCCTGGAGCTGAAATTAACAGAGTACAGCTCTGGAGAACCCCCAGGTCCAATCCTATAATCGTAATAAAAATAAATTATAAATCGTGCAGTGTTACATATTTTGCTGCTTTAAACACTTGTTTAATTTCTGCCCCTTATTTTTTTTAAATTTTTTATTGTACGTAAGGGACCCCAAAGGGTAAAGTAAGGTGACGAAAGGTCCATATGGGATCTGAACCATTGTTATTCCACTGTTCTTGGCTGTCACATTAAATGGAGAACTTCAATACGAACTTGTGAATAGAGCTTTACTGTGTATCTCTGTCTTAGAAGAGACTTGCATGTTGAAGAAATTGTTTGTCACCTTTAATTGAAGCCTTGTCCATCTTTTAACCCTTCTTTGCAATGATATTAATAACCACAAGCTTTATAAACTGAAATAAGAGTACCCAGATTTCATGTATAACCAAACTGACACTGATGAGCCCCAAAAGATTGCACCCGCTGTCTGTGAGAAGGGTTACTGGCTCTGCTCTTCTTTAACCCAGGCTGAGCTGAAAAGTGTGTAATACGGCAAGCATAAAGCTTACAGGGCTCCATGTTGAAATGGATTTAAAGGAAAGATGACACGGTGTGCTCATTTGCATGTCATTACCCAGAATCCCTAGCTGCAGTGGAAGCACTGTATGTTAAGAAATAATGGAGAAATGCAGGGTTACAGACCTGCCTGAGACATGTGAATGTGATCACAAGTGGTATTTTTAATTTACACATTTTATGCAAATTGTCAAAAAATTTCATGGCTGTTTTAGTTTTTTTGTGACTTTGGGGAAAAATACATCTAGTTGAGAATAAATTGTGTAAAAGGGCTACTTCAGGTAAATGAATTCCAGTGCTTGCAGCATTGTGTTTCCAGAACAGAATTGTGAGCACTGGGATATGTTTTACCATTCCCATCACACACAAGTCTTTGTATATCTCAAAGAGTTACAGAATGCTGCACATCAGTGCGTCAGGACTAGAAACCTCCTTTATAATAAATGAACCATTATCAATAGGAATATGATCTATCCCAATCCCTTTTAATCAACATTTAAATCGAGGTGAGATTTTACAAGAGACGCGTACTACTTGAAGAAAAAAAAATGCTATCTTCCAGGCAACAGAGCTACAAATGATTAAATAAAAGTATTATCTGTAGTTTAATTGCTTTAAAAACTACTGGGACAGTCTAATCACTTGCTCTTCCTTCCATGAAGGAAAGTGCATTATTCTTGTCATTTATACCATAATATGACAGTATTTACCATGATGTGATTAGACAAAGACGAGGCTGCTTCTTGGCATTCTTAAAGTTATTTACTGGAGGTTGTCCCAAGCTGCTAGTGAAATAAACCCAGGATTCGAGTGTGACGATCAGTTAATATGAACTTGTGGATACTGTTTAAGCTTGTGCAGAGGAGGATGTTGGTGCAATGCATGCATTACTCAAAAGATCTTGCCTCTCAATACTTTTCTTCTCCATTGCGTTGGAGAAAAATACATCTTTATTTCACATTATGGCACTCACTTTACGTTAAAGAAAAACATGATAAATATTGTATTAGGGTTGTGGTATTTAGTTGGCGAAAGTTATGCAGCTGTAAACATATCCTTTGGCTGGCATAAGAGAGTGCCTTCTTTCAACCGCCCTCCTCCAGGTCCAGGGAAATAAATTGTCTTGCCAAAAATCACAGATTTGGGGGATTTATTACACCGGCTAATAAGCATTATGAGCAACTTTATTGTTGATGCTTACTAGAAAAAAAAATATATGCTTCAGCTTTTGTTCTCCATAGAGACAATCATTGTTGCCATTAACCGAGAGTAGAAACTTGGCTGGCATAGAGGTTGGCAAACCACACATTTGTAAGCACAAATGGGATTCCATCCGTTGTGCAGATGCAAAATAAATAAGGCCGCTTCTGCAAAAGGCATTGTTGAACTGCATAAACAGTAGAGTTTAATTTGGGAGGATTGCCATGTTTTTGGTAAATTTGAATTAAACAGCCCACTTTGGCTACTATATAATTTAAGTCTTTGTTTTAAATAATCATGATTAATTTGCAGATTCCGCTTCTATTTGCTGTTTTCCCCAACTGAAAATGGTATTTACTCGTCAGAAAATGACTTTATGATAGAACAGAAAGGGCATGCTAAGCTAAGAAATAAATATGTTGTCCTACAGAGGATTTGAAATGTAAATTTATTGGGAATTTGGTCAAATTAGAGTATTTTAAAAACCCCACAAAGAAACAGCTAAGCTGACCGACCGTTTTACAGGGATTTGTATATGATCATGAAATAGTGTTAAATTACGGTAGGAAGAAAGAAAATACTTTACAGGAAGTGGCTGAGTAGGATTTAGATTGTGCAATATCGTGGCGGGGAAAAGCGGTGAAAGAACTACAGGAATGAAAGAACGGTGATTTGATGAAGAAAGGGCATCTCATTACCTTTCAGGGTTTGGGTGTATTTGGAATATTTCGAGGGTATCCAGCAAGACCTTAGTTGAAACATGGTAATAACATTGTGGCCTATGTTTATGTTCCCAAGAAAAGCCATATTTACAGTACTAATTGGTGCTCAGCCATAAGACACCTTACAGCCCATTTAAATAAGTAGGCGGTAACGTGTCTTAATGCAAATTATCACTCTTTAGTGTTTATATGACGAGCGCTTGACCAGATAGCAGTGAAGAAGAGAAGACTTAAATCATTAAAATGAAAGGGTAGGTATTGTTTACCGTTCACCTTTTATTAACAACTGTATCACTGATCTTTACCCATTCAAGATATGGTGCACTTCTATTTGAAATTCCCCTTCCACACTCCTGATCACTAGGTTTCCCAGTAGTAGATTTAGCTGATATCACCTATCAGCCAATATTTCCCGTAGCATGTCTTCCACAATCTTTGATCCCACGCCCTTTTGTCCCTTTTTATAATCATCACAATTCCACCTCAATATCTGTAAATCACTTCCAATCTGAAACCATCCCCCAATTAATTCACATCATTCACACTTGCTCTGTGTAGTCTCCTACCCTTGGTCCTTGAACAGAAGTAGCAAATTGAATAGGGACCTTTGTCAACGAATATTACTCTAATCTCATGCGTTCTGCTCAAAGATTTCTTCTAACTTCCTCATTGTATCTAAAGCATTTCTCACTGACTGCGCAGCACCTATAGAATGCCCTTCTCCTCAATATCTGACTGACACCTTCTCTCTCCCCCTTTAAGACCCATCTTAAAATCCACATCTTTAATTGAGCATATGGGTAGCTCTGTGGCCAATACTATACACCTCATACATGGACCTTTACCATGATACCTTGCAGACGCACTTACCAGAACACCCTCCTTTTGTCTCTGTGCACTCTTCCTACTTACCAATTAGATTGTAAGCTCTTTAGGGCAGGGTCTCCTTTTCCTAATGTTACTTTGATATCACAAGCGCTTATTCCCATTATGTATTATATTGCAGTATTATGTCACACGTATGTAGCACAGTTTCCCTCTGAACACAGCAGCTATCAATGCTGTATGTACCTGTATGGCTCGCAGGAGCCTAAGCCTCCTCACTGGGAGCCCGGGGTATATATATACATGTATATATATATATATATATATATATGTGATAAAAAATCACTGGCACTCCAATAGAAATTCAATAATGAATAGGTGCATGTCCCATATAAATAATAAAAGTATACATTACCGCATAGCAGCAAAAAGGGAGACAGCACTCAGGTGAATGAAAATAAATGTATTAAATACAGCACATAACTCCAACCTTTCGATCCCACAGGGGTGCACCACCCTGAGGAAGATCCCCCTGTGGGATCGAAACGTTGGAGTTATGTGCTGTATTTAATACATTTATTTTCATTCACCTGAGTGCTGTCTCCCTTTTTGCTGCTATGCGGTAATGTATACTTTTATATATATATATATATATATATATATATATATTCAGAATACTCGTGGTGCAAGCCTCCACCTGGGAGGGATCCCGACAGAGCAGGAGGTGCCCCTCACAGGACACAATCCAATAATTAGCATTGGGACTGCATTGCCATGATATAGTGAGGCATCTTAAAGTGAGCTTTTAAGTGAGAATATGTAGTTAGACTATAGTTTGACTATAGGTGACTGGGGACTGCATCCTTCTGCAAACTCTTCTACACATGGCAACAAACGGTAAGCTAGTCTGACCACACTATGATCCCTGCTGTTTAGTCTGCGCACACACTTGGCTCAAAACAGCTCCATGCACATTACCTACCTCTGGCATAATGAACCTGCTTTTTACCTGTACTTTGTTCTTTCTCGTGGTCTCATTGAAATGTTACTCTCTCTATCCACTGCACACTCCCCCCTCCTGGCCCACGCCCAACATCACCATACACCCTGGATTACTCAAAAGCCTTGCACTATCTACTGAATGTTGGTGAGAACCCTGAAAACCAGCACACCAACCACCGTACACTCAATTGGCAAAAATCATAAAGTTACAACTTGTAAAAAACTACTAAAAGTTCTACTCATACTATTACTCTCTTTAGCAGGTGATATTGAATCTAACCCACTTCAACTTTGTCCCATACCCCTGAGAATACCCCCTTCAAATTTCAAAAAGGGCTATCTCTCACCCATATAAATATTCAGAGTCTGCTGCCCAAACTGGATGAACTAAGGGCATGGTGCCTTATGCATAAACCAAAAGCCATCGTTCTTACAGAAACATGGCTAACCCCTAAAACTACTGATGCAAATATTGCCATTAAGGGATACTCCATTTCTATAGGTCAAAGATGGGTGTTATTTTATATTGCAGACACCTTACAATTTACACTGTTAAATTGCCCCCCAAGCCACCCTCTTTTGAAATCCTAGTTGGCAGAATATGCCTCCCCTTTTCTAAGCCCATCTTGCTTGCTGGCATCTACTGCCCCCCTAAAGCCCCTCTACAATCCCTGACTGATATCACCCAGTTTCTTGGCTCCATTTCCTCTCTGAATGAAAAGAGTGAGCTGCTAGCTCTTGGGGATTTCAACTTCAATTGGCTTGACCCTAACAACCACAAAATCCAGAAACAAATCAAAACGCTTAACCTATCGCAACTCATTTCCCAACCCACACGGACAAACCTGAAATTGCACAACCATTCCTTGCTTGACTGGATTCTCTCCTCAAATCCCAGAAGAGTCCAATTTTCTGGCATCCTTCCTGACATTTTCAGTGACCATGCAATAGTGTACTGTGTAAGGAAAATTAAACCGCCCCAATCAAGCTCTAAAGTTCTCCTCACTAGAACATTTAGAAACTTTAACCCACAACAGTTTATGGCTGACCTTACCAACTGCCCTTGGCACAGAATCGATTTAATTCCCGATCCTGATTCTGTGCTTGACTATTTCCAATCCAAGTTCTTAAAACTCTGTGATACTCATGCTCCACTACGCAGAATAAGGGTACCGGGTACCCACCTTCCATGGGTTATACCTGAACTTATAGCACTCTACCAGTTCAGGGATGCCTTGTGGAAAAGCCACAAAGTAACTGGCACTACCAAGGATCTCTATCACTACAGATGCTTGCGGAACATGTGCACAAGGCAAACAAGGCATGCAAAAGCACAATATTACTCTGACAATCTCCTCCAGAACACATCAAACCCAGCTAACTTCTGGAAGGTTATCAACAACATATTCCAGCCTTCTAACCATCAACAGCCAAGTAATATCACTAAGGGGAATATTACTCTGACAAACCCCACCGACATTGCAAATGCATTCAATGACTACTTTGTGGGGTGTGCTACTAACTTATTAGCGAAACGCAACCTGAACCACAAACCTGAATCTCATCCTGGGAGTACCCATATAGCCCCACCCCCTCCCAACACTGCCCACAATTTTCAATTTGGCCCAGTATCTGAAGAGGAGATTACACAAGCGCTCCTTAAATTAAAACTAAGTAGTCAATGTGGACCTAACTTACTACAATCTAGGTTCCTAAGACTTGGTGCCCCAGCAATTGCCAAACCAATTGCTTCCATAGTCAACTCTACCCTGTCTGAAGGCCATATCCCTAAGACCTGGAAAACTGCTAGAGTTGTTCCAATCTTCAAAAGTGGGGACAAAAACACAGTCTCAAACTACAGGCCAATCTCACTTCTCCCAATTCTATCCAAAGTGTCCACTCCCAACTAAGCGATTACAAATTTCCAAGACAAATTTCCCTAGCCAATTCCAATCTGGCTTTCGCCCCAAACACTCTACCGTAACTACCCTGCTAAAAGTTTACAAAGAAATCCAGTGTGGAATGGATGTGGTCAACACACTGGTGCAATATTCCTAGATTTTGCAAAGGCGTTTGATACTGTTGATCATGCTATCCTGCTTAACAAACTCCAGAGCTCTGGAATAGGGAAGCATTCTTTAAACTGGTTTCTGTCCTACCTATCAGGTAGATCCAAACATGTGTCCATCTCAGGCTCTAACTCCAACCCCCTGGATATCACCTGTGGCGTCCCGCAAGGCACTGATCTGGGCCCCCCACTCTTTTCAGTGTTCATCAATGATCTTCCCACAGCATGTAAGGAAGCTTCAATAGACATGTATGCAGATGATACAATCTTATATGCACACAGCCATAGCCTCTCCGACCTTGAACACATACTTCAGTCTGACTTTTTGAGACTCGAAAACTGGATTTCCCAAAACAAACTGTTTTTAAACACTGACAAGACTGTAACAATTGTATTTGGGACCAAGACTAAATTTTTAAAGCTTCCAGTGACTGAGCTCCAGATCAGAACCAACGCTAACACCACCCTAACTCCTGTTACTAGTTTTAAATACCTGGGCATATGGTTCGACTCCCACTTATCATTCGGAATGCACATTGATGCCCTGACATCCAAAACCTATGCCAAACTAGGTGTACTTTACAGGAACAAATCCTCCCTAAGCCTGCTGGTCAGAAAGCGTATTGCACAGCAGATGCTAATGCCAATTATTGACTATGGAGACATAGTATATGGCTCGGCACACCAAACCCACCTTGGCAAACTTGACACCCTCTGCAATTCAATTTGTCGTTTCGTTCTCCAATGCAACTACAACACACATCACTGCGAGATGCTCAAAGAACTAGATTGGTCATCACTAGAGTCTAGGCGCAAAGTTCACCTTTCCTGTCTTGCCTTCAAATTCTTTATGGACAAGCTACCCAGCTATCTGAACAAGCTCCTCACCCCTACCACATGCAGCACTTATCATCTGAGATCTGACTCCAAAAGACTGTTCATGGTCCCAAGGCTCAACAAAGTATCCGGCCATTCCTCCTTCTCTTACCGTGCACCCCAAAACTGGAACAACCTACCGGAGACTCTCACATCCACCACCAGTTTAAGTTCTTTCAAATCTAAGGCTGTCTCACATTTTAATCTGGTCTGTAACTGTTTCATATGCCCATAATATATATTTTCTTTAACTGTGCATGCAATGTATTGTATATAATCTATACCCTGTTCATTTATGTAACTGTATTTGTAACCATGTATTATTTGTCATATTAACTATGTCCAGGACATACTTGAAAACGAGAGGTAACTCTCAATGTATTACTTCCTGGTAAAACATTTTTATAAATAAATAAATAAAATAAAATAACACACACTTGGTATAATAAAACAAGAACAACCTTTTCTGAGCATATACTTATCACTGTATAATCTTATCACTGTAATGTGCATGAAGATATAACAGACCCGTTCTCACTAAAGGCACAACTAGCCAATGCGTCACGCAGGACGCAACCCACCACTGTGTCCCCACACCATGTCCTTAAAACATGTGAGTCCCTTAGTCACTCCACCCACCGAGTGTCCCCAAGTATGACTTTCCCACCCTTGCATGATCAGTGCCGTAAAGTGTAAGGTGTTGGTGCCCTTTATTAAGGTACATGCCGTGCGCTGCTGCACCAGGGCCTGCAGAAAACTTCGAAAAGGATCTGGTGATCGCGAATCCCTTCTGCGACGTCCTTCCGGGGCGATCCCACCTCGATAATGTCTCTTTCTCTGGTGAGGCCTGGTCCCAGACCTTTCCTCATGGAGTGCAGCACCCCCTCTGTCCCTAAACTATCTAGGCAGATCTAATGGGGCAGGTTCCCTATCCTAGGGCCTGTCCCTACAGCAGCCACAAATTGAAGGGTGTCTCAGTGTCCTAACTGGGGCCTAGGGGGATTCTGGCCTAGTGCAGAGGGTCACCGATCCCTGCACACTCACCACCTACCCCTAACCTCTCCTGTCACCGACTGACCCCAATGTCTCCCCTGTCAGCCTTTTCCTCACTTCCCTGGGGAATCCTCCTACCATATTGGCTCCCTGGCATCAGGCCGTGATTCCCTAAGTTTCACGGGACTTGTAGTCCCTTCCCAGAGCCCTTTCTGATTGGCCAGCCTTTCGCGCGCATATACTGCGCATGTGCGACCTACTAGGGGCCTGCTGCCGCACATCTGCACTGCGCATGTGCAAGGGAACAAACATGACGGCCCCCTGTGCTTGCGGGACGCTGCGGAGCCTCCAGAGCACCGGAGCGCTCCCTGCTAGGCCCCCTGTAGAGGGAGAGAGGGGGTGGCCCGGTATTAAAGGGGTCACACCCCATTTGGCCATCCCCTGACCTCAACAGGGAGACAAGGGGTTAACTGGGCTGAGGTCCAGAAATGTGATTTAACCCTTGTTAGGACATGTAAATGTGTATTCCCCTGTTCCCCTGTTTTATTATAACATCTGGTTTAATCAGTGTCTGCATCACACACACACTAGGATCCATCGGGAGCACAAGGGTTAATAGTTGTTTAGTGATTATAGCCCTTTGTGTAATTTTCCCGCCTTTTCAGGCACCATTTTGCAGGCTCCCATAGGCCGCCATTGAGGCTCTATGTGTTTCAATGGCGAATCTTGCTGTTGAGTCCTGTTTCCTGAGAAGACCAGCAGATGGCGTCCGAGAGGAGGAGCGGGGGTTTCCCATTGTAAGTCAATGGGCCCATTGACTTCAATGGAGAATCCTCGAAAGAGCTTTCCAGGAACGAGTTGGCTGCCGTCCAAACCGCTTAACCGCAAAGTGGATACATTTTCAATAGGAGAGCTTTGATTACTTAACAAGTCAAGTTCAACGACAAGTGGCGTGGGAATAAACAGTTCTAGAGCACCTAGAAATAAAATTCTTTCTTCCCCTAGTTCCTAGACCTCCCCCCACTCGACCACAACCGGGTCCCCTTGTCCTGGACACCCGATAATGGTCAAACCGAGAAGAGCGGGTCGCGCCATAGGTTCCAATGGCGGCGGCAGAAACGGCTCAGGAAAACGGCTAAGTGTCAAAAGCTGATATTTGGTAATCCATAGCTCCGGTTCCGGAGGGTCCAGAGGATCAGGGTTTGGGGTATCTGTAGTCACTGCTCCGGCATCGAGCAGAACCATCCTTGACCCTCTTGGACCAACCCGACGGACTATGGACCCCCTTGAAAGTTCGGGACTTTTCCCATAGACTCCAATGGCGGCCAAACCCCATTGACCGGCTACGGCGGAAAAACCCCATTGACTTCAACGGCGGCGTAGCCCCGTTGAAAGTCGATGGCGGGGATTCCTATAGCCGCCAATTCCTTTGCATACCAGGGTAGCATATGGCCAGAAAGGGACCCAATGTCTAGGACTTGAGTATGTTTCAAAGGATTTTGTCACCTCCACTGTTTGCATGAGGGCGGAGATTACTCAAACCAGAGCAGTCTTCAAGTGTTCCATTTCACACCTCACAACAAAGCATATCCTGCCAGGAATCCAATCTGGTAGACTAGCTGGAATTCCTGATGCAGAGGAGGGGTTACAGTAATGAGACCCCAGAGCTCTACTGCGCATGTACCAACAAGCAGGGGGGCATGTGTCAAAATGTGTTCCCACGTTAATAAGTGGCTAGAGTTAATTGAAAACCAATCCACTGTACTCAATGTTAAGGATGGGGCAGAAAAGGTTTATAAACTGCTGTTCAACCTTTATCCTTTGTCTTCTGATATCATCTGATTGTTACCTGATTGCGAGAGAATTGCTATGCTTCATACTTCTCATTCCCCAACCCCAAAGTAAGTGTACTTCTTGTCTGTTACTGTATTATTCGTGTGTTCACCTATCCAAAGGAATAAATATACTTTATTATATCTTAGCCTCGTTCAGTTCAACCCAGTGATTTGTGTAACCTTAATACCTGTGACAGGCTATCGTCACACCCCCACCTTCAAGAAATGCCGGCAGGTCTGCCACTTGGCTCCGGCGGCACCCGCGATCACCCCCGCAGCGGAGGTAATGAGGGGGGCACAGAGGAACCCCATTACACTTAGTACTGCTGTGAAGTGCTATATATATATAATGTTATACATACATAATGTATTTCCTGGTGGTGTAGTGTTTATGAACTAAGTATTTACAAAGTTTTAAAATAGATTTGGCTTATCTAGTAGGCTACAGCAGAGGTGCACAAACTGGGGGGGAGCAAGATTTTTCAGGGTGGGGCTTGGCGGTTGCAGAGGCCCCGCGCTCTTCCCCAAGGCATTTAAATTAAATTCCGGGGGACCATGTGAGGCTTCTACAACGATCCTTACCTTGTCTTTGGCGACGCATTGCCATCCGTGACATCATTCGGCGCCAGAGACAAGTTAAGGGAGGGGGAGCGCGAGCAGGGAGGGAAGCAGGCAGGGGCGTGCAGCAGGGAAAGGTTGTGCAACCCTGGGCTACAGAACAGGAAACTGTAAACGTTTCCATGCCCATTAGTTGCTCGCATCAGTTGTGCACAACTCCAGGCCTCAAGCTCTCCTCAACCGGTCAGGTGTCCAGGATATCCCTGCGTCAATCCAAGTGGTTCAATCAGTCCCTGCTTCAGCACAGGTGGCTCGGTCTTCAACTGGGCCTCTGATTGAGCTACCCGCACGGAAGCAGGGACAGCCTGAAAACCTGATCATTTGGGGAGGGGGTGGGGCTTGGGGACTGGAGTTAGTCCGAGGCCATGCTAGGCAAGCGCAACGGAGCACGTGATGTCACCCGCGTCTGCCACAGAGGCGATTTTTGGCCTAGGGGGAGACACGACATGACGGGGAGGCATGCCCGTGACGTCAATCGTGCGGTTCGCCCTAATTGGCGGAACCGCGCATGTGACCCGGCCGTCGCGCGACAAAATCAAAATATATTGTCTGCTCTGCATTGCACGCTTGGTCGCCCCTGTTCGCGCACTCTGTGGCCTGCCTCATAGAGGCACAGCCTTTTGTTCGCGGACTCAAGCAGTAAATGACAATGTATGGAAACGCATGATCTGTGCTGTCATTTCATAACAGGCCTTAATGCACCAATGTTTTTGGTGCCTGGGGCACAGGGCGATAAAGTGACTTGCCCAAGGTCACAGGGAGCTGTCACCGGGAATTGAACCAGGCTCCCCTGCTTCGCACTCAGTGCCATTGTTTACAGAGTCAGTGCCATTACTCGCCGAGCCTTCACTCGCCGGGTCATTAATCTCCGAGCCTTTACTCGCCGAGCCTTTACTCGCCGAGCCTTTACTCGCCGAGCCGTTACTCGCCGAGCCTTTACTCGCCGAGCCGTTACTCGCCGAGCCGTTACTCGCCGAGCCGTTACTCGCCGAGCTGTTACTCGCCGAGCCGTTACTCGCTGAGAATTTACTCGCTGAGCCTTTACTCGCCGAGCCGTTACTCGCTGAGAATTTACTCGCTGAGTCTTTACTCGCCGAACCGTTACTCGCTGAGCCTTTACTCACCGAGCCGTTACTCGCCGAGCCTTTACTTGCCGAGCCGTTACTCGCTGAGAATTTACTCGCTGAGCAGTTACTCGCTGAGAATTTACTCGCTGAGTCTTTACTCGCCAAGCCTTTACTCGCCGAGTCTTTACTCGCCGAGCAGTTACTCGCTGAGAATTTACTCGCTGAGTCTTTACTCGCCAAGCCGTTACTCGCTGAGTCTTTACTCGCTGAGTCTTTACTCGCCGAGCCGTTACTCGCTGAGCCTTTACTCGCCGAGCCGTTACTCGCCGAGCCTTTACTCGCCGAGCCGTTACTCGCCGAGCCGTTACTCGCTGAGAATTTACTCGCTGAGCCTTTACTCGCCGAGCCGTTACTCGCTGAGAATTTACTCGCTGAGTCTTTACTCGCCAAGCCATACTCGCCGAGTCTTTACTCGCCGAGCCGTTACTCGCCGAGCCGTTACTCGCTGAGTCTTTACTCGCCGAGCCGTTACTCGCTGAGCCTTTACTCGCCGAGCCGTTACTCGCCGAGCCTTTACTTGCCGAGCCGTTACTCGCTGAGCCGTTACTCGCTGAGAATTTACTCGCTGAGTCTTTACTCGCCGAGCCGTTACTCGCTGAGCCTTTACTTGCCGAGCCGTTACTCGCTGAGCCTTTACTCGCTGAGAATTTACTCGCTGAGTCTTTACTCGCTGAGCCGTTACTCGCTGAGCCACTCCTTCTCCTGTCTTATGAATTCTTTGCTACTTTATAAAACTAAAATCCAGCATAGATAGTAGCACTTAAAGTGCAGCATTGTACTGCACAAGGTTCATCACTGGGGTTTCATAAATAATAAATGACACTTTACTACCTGTGTGGTACCTCATTAATATCTGTTTTTACATTTTGTTGCAGAGTTGCCCTTTTTACCCACATCCTTTGTGTACAATAATTTATGATAAATTTATGCCATTTGTTATTCTCATTGGAATTATAAATAAATATGTTATCATTATGCTTAGGCTTCAAGCACATGGAGCTGTCATAGACTTGTCTCCAAAGCGGCGTAGCTAAAGCATAGTTCTGAGTTATACTGTGTGTCTTTCTTCACAGATTACAAACAGAGGATACAAAGCAGTGGAATAGAAGAGCCCCATGAATAAAATTGCACACGCTGGATAGGTCGGCATAAGTGCGCTGTGCTATTATCTCTCCCAGAAATGGCTACATGAGACATTGCAATTCTAAAATCTCATTCACGTGGGAAAGATTGCAAGGAGAACACGAAATAGCACAAAAGTGAATTGTTCTCATGGCAACCATTGTAATGACAGTAGGAAATGACACATAATACACCAGTTTTACCACCTGTAATCCTGTTGCCCACATTCCCGTTGGCAAAGTATAGTTAGAGTGGTTGCAAAAAAAAGTAATTTGTAAAGATGCCATATGACATGGTGATGAGGTCTTTTTTATTTTATCCAATCAAAGAGCACATATTTTTTTTTTTTAAGTATCAAGACACTCATTTTCAGAGAGTTCCTTGGGTCAGGGGTGGCCAACTCCAGTCTTCAAGGGCCACGAGAGGTCAATTTTTGAGGCTATCTCTGCTTCAGCACGGCGCCTCAATCAGTCCCAGTCTTCGACTGAGCCTCTGATTGAGCCACCTGTGCTGAAGCAGGGATATCCTTAACACCTGACCTGTTAGTAGCCCTTGAAGACTGGAGTTGGCTACTCCTGCCTAAGGCTACGGCCCCGCTCCCTCAGTCAGCGCGCCCACACTGCATGCAGGCAGCGTGCTGAGAGGCACAGACCGCTATCTGCGGTCTGTAGGGAGCGGGAGCAGCGGCCATGGTTTGAGCAGAGGGGGGCGTTATTTGAGCGGAGGGACCCGCTACTCCCCCCTCCCTCCATGGCCTCAGTCTCCCAGGCTGCAGGAGGGAGCTGCTGCGGGCTGCTGGAAGGTAAGCAGCTACCGCTCCCTCCCCCTTCCCCCACAAAGGCCCTCCTCACACACGCTGATACACACACACACCACCCCCTACCTTGTGGAGGAAGCTCTCTGAAAGCTCCCACTCCCGCCGCTGATAGGCTCATCAGCGCACCACGTGACGCGTCACCGCTCGGGATCACAATTTTCTTGTATCCCCTGCCGGCTGACGCGTCACAGCGCGCTGTGAGCCATGCAGCGAGGGGGGACTTGGACCGGCTCAAGAAAAATACCCCTGCTGGTGAGGAACGCGCACGCGGCCGCGCTCGCCGCCGGACACAGCGGAACCAAAGCCTTAGATGGTTACATTAAAATTCTATCTAGATCTTTTATCTTCTATGTGCACTTCAAAATACTGTTTCATCAATTATACTGAAAGTTTTTGATAGACTACCTGGCTAATCCTGGACGTTACTCCTATATCTAAACCACCAGTGAGGAGGTTGATCTTCATGGGAAACAGAAGCCAAAACAGTTACACCAGTAGGATGTAGCATCCCAACTATGCAACAGCTCTAAGTCACCAAGATTGGTGGCATGTCCATGTCTTGGGGGGTTACGCTGAACTTTCTGTGCTTGAATTACTTTTACATTTGTACATTTAAAACTCTGAACTGACTGTAACTTTGTAATATATACATTCATTAATCATTATTTGAGATGAGAGCACTAACAAATGATGTACAGCATGGATTTGTTTTTAATTTTCCCAATTAATATTGTTGTGTTTTTTTGAGTCAACCTTTGGGGCAAAAATGTAAGTAATTTTTTAACAATTATGGGGGGAAAGTCTTAAAAATATCACAGGATTTCTCAAGGTCTGTGCCCCATATGTTTACTTTGGATTTGTCTTTTTAATGTTTCCATGACCTGTGGAGTGGAAGTCTATATCATGACAGAATAGTAAGCCGGGTACTGCATCTGTACCGTAGTAACAATTCTCATACCGATCATACCGTAGTAACAATTGTGAGGGAGCAGCAGTAAAAATGACCTGTCCAAGTGGGGAATGATGTACAGTAGAGGCAACTCTTATTCTAACAAAAACCAGTGGCAATTCCCCAAAAGACCCAGGTACACCCAGGTACATTCTGAATACATGCCTTAAACTTTCCTTAAACTAGCCCCAGCATTTCTGCATTGATTAATGGCCTATCAGATTAACAGCGGGGGTCCCTGGCAGTCCCATTCAAACTGAATTGGACTTCCAGGGATCCCTGCTGTGTTAATCCTATGGGTCGTTAGTCAATGCAGAAATGCCTTAAACGTGCCTCAAACTAGCCCAGCACATACTCAGCACATACCCAGAATGTAACCCGGCTAGTTTACAGCAAATGTTAGAATAAACTTTGCCTCTACTGTATCACAATTGGGCTCATAAAACTTACACAGGGAAATAAGCTGAATACAATATACAATAATTTTCCATTGACATGCATAAAGTGTCAATATTTTTAGTCTAAGATATGCTGTGTACAACCCTTTTAATATTGTTATTGGTTGTAAGTACTTAAAGAAATAAGAAAAACACCTTGTTTATCCTATTCCGTAAACTTCCTGATATACTTCATTTGCCACTGAACTGTTCCAAGTTGTTGTCTCTGTGCCTAGCTCCCACACTATAGCACAAATGTTGCCAGCTCGTACAGAGCCTAATGACTTAACTTAATCAATGGGTTAATGGCAGTAAAACATCTGTCTGATGTTGTGGTCCCAATTAAAGTTTCTCTGGTTTAAGTCAAACCAGCAACATGTCTAGCCTGCATAGGTGACAGATTGCTATGACCGGGGGGCACGGCCTCCCTGTCACTCGATTGGCTGCTGTGGCGGCCATAGGCGGGGAAGGGTTTAGGGAATTAGGTCAGCAGCCAGTGCGAGTGCGTTCACCTGCTCCTGGCTGCAGCTTTTGAAAGATCTCCTCTCCTGGCGATGGAGGTAAAGCCTAAGTCTAGTGGCCATGGTTGCACCCCGGTGCTTTGGAGCACAGCATGTTTTGGGGGTATGCATTTGGAGCACAGCATGTTTTGGGTGTATGCATTTGGAGCACAGCATGTTTTGGGTGTATGCATTTGGAGCACAGCATGTTTTGGGTGTATGCATTTGGAGCACAGCATGTTTTGGGTGTATGCATTTGGAGCACAGCATGTTTTGGGTGTATGCATTTGGAGCACAGCATGTTTTGGGTGTATGCATTTGGAGCACAGCATGTTTTGGGTGTATGCATTTGGAGCACAGCATGTTTTGGGTGTATGCATTTGGAGCACAGCATGTTTTGGGTGTATGCATTTGGAGCACAGCATGTTTTGGGTGTATGCATTTGGAGCACAGCATGTTTTGAGGTACAGTATGCATTTGGAGCGATACCAAAAAGAGTAGATAAGTGTGCAACCATAAATAGTGCTAAAATTAGTGCTATAGTGGGAATGTGCACTAGAACTATGTAAGTGACAACAAATATCAATAAATAAATAAATTATACGTGAACTGGTATAGGAGGGAGCGTCTGCAGCGGAATAAGGTGTGGCTCAGCACCACCAGGAGCTAAAACAAGTAAAACAAAAAGAAAACAGCGCTCATAGTGAAGTATATCAAAAATAAAATGTATTAATTAAACCAAGCATAGGTATTGTGCGTACATCAGGGAAATATTAAAACAGCATTCCATGGGACAAATGACCCATACGCCACACCGACACGAATATCTGGAGAGTCACGGATCATCAGCCATCTGGTTCCACAAGTAAGGGCAGTCCACAAGTCACCGCAGTGACAGAGGCTAATCCACAGGTCGGGTGCGGTGAGGGCAGCGAAATTTGTTATGTCCCAAGTTCCGAGTCCCCAGAGACAAGCTGCGATGGAGAAGTACTGAGACTGATCGAGCTTGTCTCTGGGGACTCTGAACTTGGGACTTAACAATTTTTTCTGCCCTCACCGCACCCCACCTGTGGATTAACCTCTGTCACTGCGGTGACTTGTGGACTGCCCTTACTTGTGGAACCAGATGGCTGATGATCCGTGACTATCCAGATCTTCGTGTCGGTGTGGCGTATGGGTAAGGCCTCGGCCAAGCTTCCCGCTGGCATGATGAGGCGCACTGAGGCTCAGGGAAAGCCGGTGCTTTCCCTGGCCTTGCGGGTGCATTCCCTGCGTGCCGCCAGGGGGCAGGCCGGGGGCGGGCCAGTGACATCCGGAGCTGGTTCGCCCTCATTGGGCGAACCGCTCACGTAACCGGCCCAGCGCTCTGGCAAGCGGGGAAATTTAAAATTTCCCTAAGACCCGCACTGGCGGAAGCGTAGGCGAGCCCCTACTAAAGCCGCTCTAATTGTGACTGCAGGGGTTCAGTGCTGAGCGGAATCGCGCCTCAGTGCGCCTCCGCCAGCAAGCAACAACCTTGGACGAGGCCTAAGTCCCATGAAATGATGTTTTAATATTTCCCTGATGTACGCTCAATACCTATCCTTGGTTTATTTAATACATTTTATTTTTGATATACTTCACTATGAGCGTTGTGCGCTGTTTTCTTTTTGTTTTACATGCATTTGGAGCACAGCATGTTTTTGGGAGCACAGCATGTTTTGGGGGAATGTATTTGGAGCACAGCATGTTTTGGGGGTATGCATTTGGAGCACAGCATGTTTTGGGGGTATGCATTTGGAGCACAGCATGTTTTTGGGAGCACAGCATGTATTGGGGGTATGCATTTGAATGTGCGCTGTGCGCGATTGCGTGCAGCTCCCTCTCTGCCACTTGTCTGCCACAGGTAACGACGCCATGTAGGACCTTCGGTCGGAAGGCAAGAAGATGAGCCTGCGGTGGTGGGGCCCGAAATGCGGTTCGCAACACCACTTAGGAAGCCAGCGAAAAGGGGGGCAAAGGGTAAGCGGAAAATAATATCCAGCACAGGAGGGGGAGGTGCTACCCTCGTGGGTCTTGCTGGTTCCCCGCCACTTCAGGTTACGGATTCTAGGGCAGCCGGAGATTCCGGCCACAGATTATTGAAGTAATAATGAAGGGCATATGGCTGGCCTTGTTACCAGTGACGACACTACTGTCGACTGGGCAGTTAGGTAACGCGGAAGTTTCAAGCGAGCCTCAAGGGGTGCCAACATCTGTGGGAAGCGGGGGGCCCAACCAGGGACGGGAAGACACAGCAGGGGGCTTTACTCAGGAACCCGCGCGGACAGCATTGGCACAGCTGAGCTTGGTTGGGATTATGGGTGCACCTACGGCAGACACAACGCAACCACATAGTATCCGCATCAACTTCAACTTTGCGCACTCAAACCACAGTTCAGGATACAGGAACAGCTGTGCCAGCGTCTGCCTAAGTTGAGCAAAGCGTAGTTCAGAACACAAGCCCAGGCACGCCAGCTTCAGCATCAGAGGTTAGGAAGTTGTCGGATATCGCATATGGGGATTCTTACACCATCACCCGTTCTTTAGGTACGCATCTGCCAAAGAAATTGAGAGATAAGATCTGAGTGGGAGAATACGTAGAGATTATGTCGTTGCTTTCAGGCTACAGGGAGGCATTGGCTAGGTCAACAAAGAAAGGGGAGGCCAAGAAGGAGGATGTTGAAATGCGTCTGTTTCCATGAACATACCAAAATTGGGTGCAGGTTTTCGGGATATTGGCAGGTGTGGTGGGGGAAAAGGAACCACAATTATGCTCAGCATTATTTATGTACCAAGACACAATTAGGAATGCATACCAGAAATACGGAGGCATGGTGTGGTGGAAATATGATGAGGATTTTAGGCAGAGCATGGTGGCCAACAAGGGAAGGGTATCGTGGAACACGAAAGATGTAGACCTATACCTAGACCATATCTCGGAGGAGGGGCGACGCCCTTTCACGGGGTAAGCAACGGTAGAGACGCATGGCATGGGGGCAATCAAATGCACACGTCGGCAGGGAGTCATACAGCAAGAAAACTGCCAGGCATATGTTGGGCATTCAATGGGTCCAAATGTGAGTACTACAACTCTCGTTTTCGGCACACCTGCGGCACTTGCGGAGGCCAACATACAAGGGCAAAATGCGTTTAAAAAGACGGAGGAGGTATTAAGGGCGCAGGGCAGAAGATTGCCCAAGAGGGCGATGGCGCCAATATCCGTAGAAGCGATGGCGCCATGGCTGGCAAAGTAACCCAATAGGGGGGCAGCCCAGCTACTGATAGCAGGGTTTTGGATCCCACTTGAATATCAGATGGGATCTAACTGCGTGAGGAATTTTGAAATCGGTGGGAAACTTTGTGGCTCAATGTGGGGGGTGTGTCTCCAATCACCCAGATTTCGATCACTAAATAAGCGGATTGTTTAGAGCAGATGGGTTCATTTTTCGGGGAGAGGTTCGGATATGTTGAATAGCGAGTTGCAGCAGGGTGCGTAGAGGGTCATTGCGAGTCTGGCGGTATGGGCCTAATTTGAGGGAGGTTAAATAGACCCGTCAGTGACAGCTGTTGGGGGGTAAGTGCTTGTCCTTGCCAGAAGGGGCTCGGGCAGTTAAAGCTGGGGGTAGAGGCGAGGGGACGAGTCACCGGGACGAAACTTCCGGGAGCCCTCACGCGACGCTGGGCCAAGGGTGAATGTCCATGGTTGATGGGGGACAGCAGGGCAAGGCCCGGCTGACCCTTTACTAACGATTAACTGAGCATTCTGGCAGGGACTAGCAGTTATGCTAACTTTACATAAATAAACAAAGCCATGGACTTTTATAGCTCCAGATTGTGTCTGTTGTTATGTGTATGTTTTGTGTGGGTAAAGGTAGAAGGAGAAAGGGGGGATTCTCGCGCCTCCCTGGTCATGCTCGTTCAACCATTACTAGGAAAGTTTGCATCATACAGAATGAGAATTTGGTATTTTATACTGTAAATTTGAGCTTTTCAACTGCAGGGTTTGTCCCTTGAATATACTCACTGCGTATGCAAAATAAACGTTTTAATTTTATTCTGAACCCAGTCACCATGAGACCTCTAAATTATCCTTAACTATTAAACTATTAATCATAGTTCATCCGATCCTTGGGGTTTTCAGTCTACTTAATTTATCTAATTTTGCTATTCAATTGTTTGTAAATGTAGACTTCATAGAGCAATGTGCGTTTGTGGCGAAAACTAGCAATTTGCAATATGGGAAACATTCCAAAATCTCTATTTGTATAAACAGAATTATACAAAGCAACAGACTTTAAACAAAGCGTTCTTCCCGTTCAGTTTATTTGGTTGTAGGGAGGAGTTGGGCGATTTTGAATTCCAGTAGGAGAAAAAAAAAGACTTAATTGTAAAATTCCTTTTATACAATTACATGCAATTTCAATATTCAGTAAAAAAAATTATGTTTTGTGTTTGTATTGGTCATTTCAAGTGGTCCTAATCTAAGACGAACTTAACTAAGGTTGGATTTGAACACACAAGCTTGTGTATATAACTCTGCTCATTCTATTATAATTGTAGGGATAAAGATGCCCGAATGGAGAGTGCTGATTATATAACATTCTGGGGTATATTTATCGAAGTCACACAGCTGCAAAACTGGAGAAACTGCTCAATTTTCAAAGCAAAAAAATTGCATTGACTCCTATTTACCTTTTTCTTTGATAAATTTGATATAGACTTTTTGGTCCATTTTTCCAGCAATAAGACTTTCATACTTTGCCCTCAATGTATCCTCTGTTCTAAGATTTCCAGTCGGTTCCTGTTATCAGCGTGCTGGTAATTAACATGTACCCTACAGTACATCCAGTACAGTACATCATTCAAGTGTGCTAGATCTCCCCAAATGTGTTAGCTGTCATGGACTTTAATGGACTTTCATGGCTCATGATATTATTGGGGGTGATTCACAAAGCAGTGATAACTGCTTTTAAGTGCGATAAATGGCTTTTAAGACCGTTCCAGCCTGCTGCACGATTCACAAAGCAGTGAAAACAGTGCAGTATCGCTCTTGAAAGGCATTTTTTCAGGAAAAAAAAGCTCACTGAAAAAAAAAGTCGTACGATCAGCCAAAAAACGAAAATGCGCTGTTGTTTGCCATTTGCTGCGATTCACAAAGCAGTGATAAGTGAATCGTACTTTAAAAGCTCACCATTTCTTTTCACCAGCTAAAGTCTGGAGCAAAAGAGTCTGAGACTCATCTTCATCCATCTTCATCTTCATCCGGAACGCATTGTAATCCTATTGGTGGAGGAGGTCCTCCCTCCTCTGCTTCTTGCCGTCAAATGAGGCTGCATAGGCTTTTATAGGCCTGTGACATCACATTTGAGTGCAAATGGTTCACACACATCTGACTGGCCTGTGAATACCATGTGCCTTTTTTTTTTTACAGACAATCAGAATGGCTGTGCTTCCTTCCCTTTAAAATGACGTCACAAAAAGCAACATGGCTGCCGTCACATGGTACCTCAACCAATCCGATTGGGAAATGTATATACCCAATCTGATTGCTTGCAGTAGACTAAGCATGTCAAACTCCCGGCCCGCGGGCCACATGCGGCACAGAACGAATATCTTTGTGGCCCAGCCAATATGTCCCAGTTACGGCGGCGGTGAGGAGGATGCGGCAGCTGGTATTCTCTGATTGTAGAATGAATGAATGAATGTACGGTATGCTGCCGGGGGGATTGGATGAAGGAGGATGCCAGGGGGCGGGTCTTAGAATGCCAGCCGGGCCGCAGCGGATTGGTCGCAGGAAGGTCAGAGGAAGCCGGGGGTGGGGCTTCCGCTTTATGCACAGCACACTGTGAGAGTGTGTCTGTCTTCCCACTCCTGGCTCCTCTGTCTGCTGCGAGGTGTCCCCCGCCGGGCAGGCAGCCACAGGGACCCGGGGCACAGGGGGGGTTGCCCCCCCGGCGCTCCATTTACCCCCCCCTGGCACTCCCTTTGCCCCCCCTGGTGCTCCCTTTGCCCCCCCTTTGTCCCCCCTGGCGCTCCCTTTGCCGCCCCTGGCGCTCCCTTTGCCCCTAGTCCATTTGGTGCAGGAGATGGGCGCAGGGGCGGGCAGTGGTGGTGCACGGTTGCTGGTGGGCGGTGAGTGCAGGGGGAGGCGGGGAACCGCATGCTCGGTTCACAGGCCTTTCCTCTCTCCCCCGCTTCCCCCCACCCCCCTCCAGTCACTCACATCCTTCGCTGCCTCTGTACTCCACTTTGTGTGTATGGGGGGGGAGTGTGTGTGTGTATGTGTGGGGGGAGAGTGTGTTTGTGTGGGGGGGAGAGAGTGTGTGTGTGTGTGTGTGTGTGTGTGTGTGTGTGTGTGTGTGTGTGTGTGTGTGTGTGTGTGTGTGTGTGTGTGTGTGTGTGTGTGTGTGGGGGGGGGGGGGGGAGAGTGTGTGTGTGTGTGTGTATCAGTGGCTGTGTGTGTTTGTGTATCATTGGCTTTGTGTGTGTGTGTGTGTGTGTGTGTGTGTGTATCAGTGGTTGTGTGTATGTATCAGTGTGTGTGTGTGTGTGTGTGTGTGTGTGTATCAGTGGCTGTGTGTGTGTGTGTATCAGTGGCTGTGTGTGTGTGTGTGTGTATCAGTGGCTGTGTGTATATCAGTGGCTGTGTGTGTATCAATGCGTGTGTGTGTTTGTGTGTGTGTGTGTGTATCAGTGGCTGTGTGTGTATCAATGGTTGTGTGTGTGTCTGTGCAGGCCAGCAGTGACTGTGTGGGTGTCTGTGTGTGGTCAGTGTCTGTGTTGGTCTGTCTATGAGTGTCTTTAGGTCAGTGGCTGTGTGGGTCTGTGCAGGTTAGAAAGAGAATGGGGGGAGAGAGAATGGAGGGAGGGAGAGGGAGATGGGTAGGGAAAGAGAGAAGAGGGGATTGAGAGAATGGGGATGGGGAGGGAAGAGAGAGAATGGGGGAGGGTGAGAGAAAATGGGAGGGAAGTAGAGAGAGAATGGGCGACAGGGCCGCCAACAGTGGTGTCTGCCGGGGTTGGCATCCAGGGCCCGGTGAGTTAGTCACCCACCCATGTGCCAATCAGTCAATCAACCACCCTCCCTCTCTCCCTCTCTCCCACCCTCCCTCTCTCTCTCCCACCCTCTCTCTCTTCCACTCACTCTGTCACTCTCCCTCTCTATCTCTCTCTGTCACTCTCTATCTCTCTCTGTCACTCTCTCTCTCTTTCTCTCTCTGTCTCTCTCTCTCTCTCTCTCTCTCTCTCTCTCTCTCTCTCTCTCTCTTTCTCTCTCTCTTTGTCACCCTCTCTCTGTCACCCTCTCTCTCTCTCTCTGTCACTCTCACCCACTCTCTCTGTCTTATCTTAACTGCCATATACCTACACCGAAATAACCTATTCTGCTCTCTTCCAGATCTGACTCAAGTTTCACACGGGAGACCATGGAAGACAGGTAGGGAACACCTCCCCTCCAATATAGTACCTTGAGGGACTGCGGATCAGGTAAGATCCCAGGCGGGATTGCTGCTCTCTCTCTGTCACTCTCACCCACTCTCTCTGTCTTATCTTAACTGCCATATACCTACACCGAAATAACCTATTCTGCTATCTTCCATATCTGACTCAAGTTTCACACGGGAGACCATGGAAGACAGGTAGGGAACACCTCCCCTCCAATATAGTACCTTGAGGGACTGCGGATCAGGTAAGATCCCAGGCGGGATTGCTGCTTTAGAAATTATGAGTAGGGAGCATCCTGACACTGGTTAATGGGTTCAGAAGTCATTCACATCTGGCTTTTTTTTGGTTCGGTTAGTGAGGTCATCCGACACACACACACACACACACACACATACACACACTGTGCTTTTCGAAATAAACCTACGTTTCTATGAAAATTGACATTTTTTGTTTTTTGAGACTCTCATAAACTTTTGTTTAAACCTTGTTTATTTGGCCCGTGTTAGCCTTTTAGTTTGACATGCTTGTAGTAGACCATGTGACAGAGTAATTTTTGTGAAAGGATGTGACATCATCCAATTTTTTAATGCTATTTATTTTGTATTTGTATTTTGTATGCTGGCATTTTTGGTGGTGTTTTCAATGGATTATTTCGGGGGGAGGGGGAGTTTGGTGTTTGCTTTTTAATAGTGGATTATTTTTTGTATTTTGAATTTGACTGATGGTGTGTATTTGGTGCTTTCTTTTATTTTTTTATGGTTTTGTTTTGGTGTTTTTAATTGTTAATCCTGGTGTTTAATTGGTATTTGCTTAATTGAACGGTGGTAAAGTTGTTGTGTTTACTTGCTTATTGTATTTCATTTGGTGATTGTTTGCATTGGATATTGTTTGTGGTTGTTTTATTTTTAGGTTGGTGAACCCAAGTGATTTAGAACGGCGCTAAGCAACAGTGATGGTGATAAATAAGAGAATAAATAAATTGTAAGGTGAAATAGAAATGACTCTCAACCTTCACAGGGAATATGTACAGATTCCCTTATAAACAGTATTGGTATCCAGGGTTTGTAGGGAGCAATGGTTCAGAAACACCCCAAAAAAGAAAATAGAAAATGATGGTGCAGCAAGTTCACACACTTTTGAATATAAAATAAATCTTGACTCAAATGAATTGCCTACTTACAACAGGTAAGTAGAGAAACAGCATAAACGGGGAACCAGGTGGATGGTAACTCAGGAGGGCTCTCACTCAGGATGATATTCATAGGAGACAACAAGGAGAGACCATGGTGTGGACCAATAGACAAATTTATATTGTTAAAAAACATAGGAAATGTACTCACAATGTATACATGGGTTACAGGCACATAAGGTTTTACTTGAGGCAGTAGAGAAAAGCTGGAACAGATGGTAGGCTTGCTGTTCACTGCAAAGTTTCCTCAGTCGGATCGCGGTGGATGGCGTCTGACGTCACGTCCGGCGAGGACTGACAACTTCCGGTTGAGCGGAGGGAGAAGTGAACAGCAGGATGGCAAACTCTTCACCTTCAAGTCTGGAGCAGCTGCGTATGGTGTTGAAAGCTCTACGTGTTTCTCTGAACTAGCATCAGCTTCCTCAGGAGCATAATAACACCCTTAGTGGGTACACTATATAAATAGTATGTTTAATTAATTATTTAATTATTTAATTAAGTAGCAAATTTCTCACAGGTTCTCTCAATCAGGAGTACATAACACTGTGGTCAAAATGACGGCGCACTAAAAACTATATTAAAAAGCAAATACATATATAAAAAATAACTACAACTAAAACTTAAGAGAGAGATATACATGAGCTGAATAACTCAGCAGAAGTGGGAGAGAGAGAGAAAATATCAATTACTAATTCACAAGATATGAGAGAGTCATGCCTGTATGCCCGCAGACCTGGCAAGACCCCAGTACTGAGGTGGGAACGGTATTACACCACACACCCACAGCAGTGGGAGCAAGCCTGGAGTGTGGTATAGCATTGCTGGGCCTGTAGATGGAGTTGTTAGATATACTTGCAACGTCTGATGGTGTAAGCGTAAGAATGGTCGTGTCCGTGTGCCAATGTCCAGGGGTCCAGAGGGTAGAGTCGTCAGGGTACAAGCCAGGTCCAAGGATGCCAGAGGTAAGCGCGGTAGAGTTCGTAGCGAGGTTCAAAGGGGTATAAGAGAGCAGAGTAGTCCAGGACAAGCAGGGGTCAGAAGCCAGGGAAATCCAAGATAAACACAGGAGCAGGATACAGCAGGGACACAGAGGGAGCACAGCATAGGTCAGCACACACAGGGAAACAGAAACTATGCAGAGCGAGGAAGAAGTGGACAGACATTGATTATAAAGGGAGACACACCAATAGGAGAGAGGGGAGGAGCAGAGAGAGAAGTGGGAGACAATAGAGATAGGTCAGGGAGAGAAGAGGAGGAGACAGGAGGGGCAGTCAGGGGAATGGCCTGAAGGTATTTGGAGGAGGAGTCAGAAACGTGACCGGCCAAACAAGAGGAGCGTGTGCGCGCGCCCTCTGTAAGTTGAGGTTGCGCGTGCACAGGCTGTGACAGGGAGATGGCCCGCAGGGACTGAGAGGAGGGGGCAGAAGGGCGACAGGGTTTAGAGGAGGAGCGTGTGCGCGTGCCCTCGCCGAGCTGAGGGAGCGCGCGCACAGGCCACGTCACCAGGCGCGCGGAGCGACACGGGCACCCCGCTGGAGGAAGGCAGAGGAGCGGACAGATGAACCAGGGAAGGTGAGGTACTAGCCATAGGCACAGCAGGTGTCCGGGAGCAGGGAGCGTCACTGCAGGGACTCGGGGACTGCGCATGCGCTGGGGTTTTGGGGGAGAGGTAGACGGAATGGGACAGGAGTGGGAAAGGGTAGAGGGATTGGCAGGAGATGGGACAGAGGGAAAAGAAGGGGAAGGAATCCCTTGAATCATCACAGTATCCCCCCCTTGAGGATCGATCTCCAAGTGATCCAACCACGGCTTGAGGGGGAATTTTTGGTGGAATTGAAGGAGTAGTCTTGGGGCATAGATGTGACGTGATGTTGGACCGTTCTTCTGGGCCATAGCCCTTCCAGTGAACCAGGAATTGAAGTTTATCCTTGGACCATCGGGAATCAATAAGTGATTGGACCTCATATTCCTTTTGTCCTAGGGTAGAGACTGGATCGGGTTTCCGAGAGGGGACAGGTAAAATTAGGACTAGGTATGAAAGGTTTAAGAAGGGTAGCATGGAAAATGGACGGAATCTTTATAGTAGGAGGAAGGTCGAGACGGTAAGCCACAGGATTAATTTTCTCCAAAATTTTGAATGGACCTAGGAATCCAGGAGATAGTTTAGGTGATGGTGTTTTCAGCCTAATATTTTTTGAGGATAACCACACCCGGTCACCAGGTTTGAAGGAAGGCCCAGGTTGACGATGACGGTCTGCCTTGGACTTTTCTTGGCAACCGCAGATTGTAAAGTCTTGAGGATCCTTTTCCAAGATCCTTGGAGATTAACAACATGAGAGTCGGCCGCAAGAATGCCCGAAGGGGAGGGCGAGAGAGGAAGGCTACTGGGGTGGAAACCAAAGTTGATGAAAAAGGGGGACTCCTGAGTAGACTCGTTTTTCAAAGAATTTATAGCAAATTCGGCCCATGGTAAGAGGTCCACCCAGTTGTCTTATAAGTCTGATATGAAACATCTTAGATATTGTTCAAGGGTTTGGTTCATCCTTTCTGTTTGACCATTGGTTTGAGAATGGTATCCTGAGGAAAACAAAAGAGAGATACCAAGTCTTTGGGAAAATACCCGCCAGAATTTCGAGATGAACTGTGATCTATTATACAATAGAAATAGGTACGCCATGTAACCTGAAAATTTCTTTGGAGAAGACATCAGCCAACGTGGCCGAGTTAGGAAGACCCTTGAGGGGAATAAAGTGTGCTTGTTTAGAGAACCTGTCTACTACCTGTCTCCCCAAAACTGGAACAACTACCAGAGACTCTCATATCCACCACCAGCTTAAGTTCTTTTAAATCTAAGGCTGTCTCACACTTTAATCTGGTCTGTAACTGTTACATACGCTCATAATATATATTTTCTTTAACTGTGCACGCAATGTCTTGTATATAATGTATACCTTGTTCATTTATGTAACTGTACTTGTAACCATGTATTATTTGTTTTACTCTGTGCCCAGGACATACTTGAAAACGAGAGGTAACTCTCAATGTATTACTTCCTGGTAAAATATTTTATAAATACATAAATAAATACTACGACCAGAGTGGTGTTCATCCCTTTGAAAATGGGCAGTTCAACAATGAAATCCATTGAATAATGTTTCCAGGGTTGTTCCGGAATGGGGAGAGGCAAGAGAAGACAAGAAGGTTTGTGATGGAGTGTCTTACTCTGGGCACATACAGGACAGGCAGAAGTAAAGTTGAGAATATCTTGGTTCATCTTTGGCCACCAAAAAGTCCGTTTAATGAGATCTGCTGTCCTTTTGAAGCCTGGATGACCGACTGCTCTAGAAGAGTGACCCCAAAGTAAAACTTTATGGCGAAAGCATGGAGCTGCATATAGGCGTCCTGGTACGCTGAACCTGCTGGGAATGTGAGCTTGAGCTTTGTTGATCTCGTTTAGCACATTGAAGTTGTTAGCGGAAATTATACATTTGGCAGGAAAATAGGCTCCGTGGTTTCATTGGCTTCGGCTTCTGTGGTGAACTGACGAGAGAGAGCGTCCGCTATGACATTTTTTGTACCAGGAATATATGAGGTGGTGTAGTTAAAGCGGGAAAAGAAGAGTGACCAGTGAGCTTGGCGGGATCCCAGACGACGAGCCCCCTCAACATATAACACATTTTTGTGGTCAGTGAGAATAGCAACTGGTTCTTTGGAACACTCCAAAAGGTGTCTCCATTCTTGAAGAGCCAGTTTTAGGGCCAAAAGTTCATGGTTATCGACATCATAATTCCTTTCGGCAGATGAAAATTTCCGTGAAAAAAAACCACAGGGGTGAAGTTTCTCTTGGGGAGAAGTCCTCTGGGAAAGGACTGCGCCGGCTCCCACGTCCGAGGCGTCGACCTCCAAAGTGAAGGGGAGGGAGGTATCTGGATGATGAAGGATGGGTGCAGAAATGAAAACCTTCTTGAGAACCTCAAATGCACGAATAGCCTCAGGAGACCAGGAAGAGATATTGGCGCCCTTCTTGGTCAGTGCGGTGATGGGAAGAACAATAGAAGAATTTTTTTTGATGAATTTCCTGTAATAGTTGGCAAAGCCGAGAAAACGCTGCACAGCCTTAAGTGAATAAGGCAGTGGCTAATCGAGAACAGATTTCAGTTTCTCTGGATCCATGGAGAAGCCTTAGCTGTAGATGATATAGCCTAGTAAGGCAGTAGAGGACTGGTGGAATAAACACTTCTCCATCTTGGCATATAGGTGATTCGAATGGAGTCTAGAAAGCACTAGTTTGGTATGTGAAATGTGTTCCTCCAGATTTTTAGAAAAAATTAGAATGTCGTCTAGGTAGACTATGACAAATGTTCCCAATACATAGCAGAAGATGACGTTCATAAACTCTTGAAAAACGGCAGGAGCGTTACATAAACCAAAGGGCATAACAAGATATTCATAATGTCCTGAATGTGTGTTAAATGCAGTTTTCCACTCGTCCCCCACCCTTATACGAATTAGATTATAGGCACCTCTTAAGTCAAGCTTTGAGAAGATAGAGGCCCCCTGGAGACGATTGAACAGTTCTGAGATAAGCGGAAGAGGACACCGGTTCTTCACCATGATCTTATTGAGTCCGCGGAAGTCAATGCACGGCCTGAGCGATCCATCCTTCTTCTTCACAAAGAAGAAGCCAGCCCCGGCAGGGGAGGTAGAGTTGCGGATGAATCCCTTCTCCAAGTTTTCCTGAATGTAGGATGTCATGGCCTTGGTCTCCGGGACGGAGAGTGGATAAGACTTAGACATCAGCAGGATGGTCCCAGGAATGAGATCGATAGGACAATCGTACGGACGATGAGGAGGAAGAATCTCCGACTTGTACCTTGTTCAACACATCCAGGTACTCATAATACACGGTAGGCAGGATCAATAGATTGGAAGAAACGGAATCCAGGCCGGCAAGCACCGCAACAGGAGACTCCACTGGAACGGCGTCTGCGGACAAAGGCCACTGGAGAGGGAGAGTGCCGGTCCAGATTGTAGAGTTGAAGCCAAGGCAATCCTAAAATAATTTTCACCGTGGGAGATTCAAAAATATCGAAGATGATCACCTCCTTATGACCATCAGCCAAGGTCAATGTAAGCGGAATAGACTCCCAAATGATAAATGCCGGCTGGAGTGGCCTGCCGTCGATGGCCTCGAGGCCAATGGGGGTCTTCCTTCTAACCATGGGGATGTGATTCTCCGACGCGAACTTCTGCTCCAGGAAGTTACCACCAGATCCTGAATCGACAAAAGCTTCAACCTTCAGGAACAGGTTCGGGCCCTCCAACGTGGCAGAAAGCAGAAACTTCTTTGGGAGCGCTTCGGGAGGAGAGGGGCAAGGAGAGATAGTACCCAGTAGAAGCCCCTCTACCTTTACTGGGTGTGCCTGTTTCCCTGCTTCAGGGGACAATTTTGGAGACGATGTTTCGGAGAAGCAAGTAGAAGCAAAGTCTATACAGGCGACGCCGCGCTCTTTCCGTGGCCCGAAGTTGCTGACTGCCGACCTGCATCGGTTCCGGAGACTCCAGTGCCAGAGAGGTGTTGCAGGCGACCTGTGAGAAACAACAGAAGAGGGAGAGCGAGAACAGTGCCTTTCGTGCCGTCGCTCCTGAGTACGCTGGTCCATGCGTACACTCAGGGTAATCAACTCCTCCAGGGAAGAAGGCTGGGCATGAGTAGCTAGGTCGTCTTTCAACGTATCTGAAAGTCCGTGCCAGTACGCGGCGGCGAGTGCCTCATCATTCCATTGGACTTCGACGGCCAGCGTACGGAACTCGATGGCGCATTTGGCAGCTGATCTTCGGGCCTTAGAAATGTGAAAAAGAGAGAAAGCGGCTGTCTCGCGCCGTGCAGGAGTATTGAATACAAGTTGAAACTCGCGTCTGAAGATAGAGTAATCTTGCGTTAGCTCACTTTTGCGCTCCCATAGGGGGGAGGCCCAGGCAAGGGCATCTCCGGTGAGCAAGGCGTAGACATATCCTACATTAGCACGACCCGTGGGAAACAGGGAGTGGGACATCTCAAACTGCACCTCACATTGGTTTAAGAAACCGCGGCAGGCGAGGGGGTCCCCATCGTAGCGATTCGGAAAAGGAATCCGTGGCATTGGGTTGGCGTAGGTTGTAGCCACCGGTGGCGTAGGAGCCATGGGACTCTCCTGAGGGGAGAATTTGACCAATTGCTAGGAGACCGTGGACAGCTGGTTACTAACGTATTGTAGGGCCTCTATGGAAATACTGGTACCCACCTCAGGGGGTTCTGCGTTTGTTGGGCTCTGCAGGATTTGGGACAGAGGGAAAAGAAGGGGAAGGAATCCCCTTAATCGTCACAGAGAGGCTGGTGTAGATAATGGAACAATAATTATTAAGTGAAAGACACATATATTTAACCATATTACATAATCTCATTAAATGTAAACAGAGGAGAAGGCATGAATAAAGGTATCATCAAAGGTACATTTAAACTAGTTGGATAAATAACAAATAGATCTCAGGGCTAGTTGAGGAATGGTGCTAATTCAAAATCTGCGTTGAGTCCATTAGGTATGAGAGTGTTGAGTCTATGGATCCAATACATCATTTTCTATTTTCTTTTTTGGGGTCTTCCTGAACCATCGCTCCCTTCCAACCCTGGATACCAATACTATTATTTTTAGGTTGACCATTGACTGGCATAGTATTAAATCATGCCCATATTATATGGGCATGCTGTACCCACTGTGCCAATCAATTGTTTTCATGGCATTTGTTATGTGTTTAGTTGGCTATGTAATGTGTTTTATTTTGGGCCTGTTTTTTGTTTACTTCTCCATTTATTGCTTTAGTGGTAAATCAGGCCCATATGACAGGATGTACCCACTGTACCAATGAATGGGTGGAGGGTGGTGGTAGTTGTCTGGGTTGGGTGGTTATGCCTCCATAGTGGGTAGTGGGGTAGGGTGGGAAAACCCCTAATTACTAAAGCGGTTACAAACCGCTAAGGTGATTAAGGGGTTAGGGGACATTAGATTGTATTTTTGATTGCATTGTTTGTGGCAACGGAGAATATGGACGGTGATGAGGATGAGGACGGCCTTCATTGTGGCAGCCTGGCAGGGGTGAGTGCAAGTTTTATTTACTTTATTTCTGTTCGTTATATTTTTTTTAAATGGTCAAATGCAGCATTATTCATATCTGGATAACAGTAATTTTGCCCAGTACTCTGCTGCATCTGTTATGGGGGGTGGGGTGTCTTTATTTCCAAGTTTTTTTTGTTTGTTTTTTGGGCACACAATTGGTACCGCAGGCAAGCGGGGACACCTGAACACCTGCGGGGACCACCCCAGGGCCCCGGACACCCGCAGGGAACACCCAAGGGACCCCACCGGCCTATTGCTATGGGGGCATTCCTATGCTTTAAAAAAAAATGTATGTTGGGGTGGGGGCATAGGGGTTGTTGGGGGGCACGGGGTGGGTGGGTAGCACATATTGCAAGGTTTATTGAGGGCAATTGCCCCCAATAAAGGTGCCATTGGGCCTTAACCCCTTCATTTCCTTAGCAGATAGCCGCTAAGGTAATGAAGCTGCTTAAATGTATTTTTTTTAATAGTGTGCGGGAGCAGGGGGGCTCCTTAACTGAACCACTATGATTTCTGGCTCAGGGATCCCATGCTTCCCGAGTTACAGGCCTCGGTATGGGGCATCAGATGCCAGTGTCGCCGCCATTTTTAAAGCGTCCATGTCACGTGCAGTCAATCAATGCGGTTCATCTCAGGAGACCCCCTGCTCCAGCACACTATTAATAAAAATTACATTAATGTAATTCGCTACGGTAATGAATTATTTTTTATTGTTATGTGTTTTGATACTCGTGTACATGAGCAGGGGGTCTCTTGAGCTGACCGCATTGGTTATGAGATATAGGCCCCGTTATGGGATGCGGTATCCCCCTGCATGATTTAAATCCCCCGGCCACGTGTTGTGGGAGATTGCAAAGCACAGGGGATACCAGCACCCCATAACGGGGCATGTATCTCATGAAGTAGGGGGTCCCCGAGGCTTAAACCAATGTGGTTCAGCTCAGAAGACCAGCTGCATACAGTATGTACACTAGTATTAAAATGAATATTTGTACTGTAGGATTGCCTGTAAGAGCTGCATGGAGACGCAGCATCTCCATGCAACTCTTACAGGCTGCTTTTTTTTCTATCAGCTATCGTGCTGTAGAATTCACAGCCCGATATCAGGGTGAAAAAAACAGGTCGCAGATAGGGCAGTTTTGTGATCGGTCTTAACAAAATGCCCTGCACTTGTTAGTGAATCCCGTGTTTGGCTTAATATTTTTAAGTATGATCACAAAATGCATACTCGCGCACAAAAGCTCACTGCTTAGTGAATCGCCCCCTATATAGCTTGGATTTCGTTTTAGTTAGGTAGTGACATTGGCAATTGGCTGACATAAATAAAACTGAGATTTGTGGTGTCCAGTTTGTGGAAAAAAAGATATACAGTACTAGAAAATACAATATCCATGTCACGTGCAGCACACCTGTGAGCATGTTACCTGCATACAGGACAGGGGTTAATGCACAGCTCTCCAGCTGTCCCACTTTTCACCTTCGCAAAGGTGCCTCAAATTAACAATATCTCCCCTTAATCCGTCCCATATACCACCTGTCACGAACAGCACGCAAGTGAGGATGTGACTTAGATTTTCAACCAGGGTTAATACACACGGCTACTCTAGACAACTCACCTTTCGCCAGCCCCTTACCCAATTTCAATCGTATAGATCTGCTGCCACACCCAAGAAATATGAAATGAATTTGCAGAGTCTAAATAAGCACTTAACAAATACCAACAAACAAGAACAAAAACCTGTCCTAGCAAAACGTGTCCAAATGTAAGTTACTCCCGCAGAGAGTGCAATAGTTCATTCAGAGCCCAAAGCCTCACTTACAGACGCTGCCGCCTTTAATCTAATGCGGCTTTCTCCTCGGTTTGTTTTTAAATGCGGCGGTGCTCGTTTTTTTTTTTAGTTTTCCCGCGCCGCGGGCGCTTTCAATGATAAGCGCCATTAGCGCTTATCTTTTGAATGCGGCCGCCGCGCGGGAAACTCCGTTCAAATTGGAGAAAAGCCCCGCATTTAACCCGGCAAGCTTTAGAATAAGCTTGGCCGGGACAGTATTATGAATTGTTTAATATACCATACAGTATATAAAAATACAGTGCTTACATTACAGAAAAAGGATTCTTGCAAGAACATATACTTACATTAATTGCAGAACAGTTTCTTAAAATAAAAGGATAAATAATAAAACAGAGGTCTCTATACAGCACGTTACCATATGTCATAGGTCTTTCCCAGAGTGGTCCCTAGAGTAGCAGATGAAAATTCACATGCCTGATCCCAAAATACTGTACACCTCTTGTTGAATTCTAACATAATTAAAAAGTAGGGCCTTTTAATTCTAACTTCTCATCATTGGGAACACCATAATCCCTTCCCTATCATAAAGTCAGAGCCAGCGCAAGGGTATTTGGCACCCCGAGTGAAGCTTCAGCTTGTGCCCCTCCCCGCCTTCCACATACACACATACAATTAACTTTTTTTCCCTTCTATCTAACTGAAAAATTAAAATGTTATATCTAATAGATTGATTTATACACCCCTCACCCAGTGCCGTCTTAACGCATGGGCACGCTGGGCAGTTGCCCGGGGGCCCCACGAGCATAGGGGCCCCATGCTAATCTATGCACAGACCAGAATTTAACACTAATTTTCTGATCACCCGCCTCAACATTCAAATCTCCCGCTAACTCGGTAGAAGGAGAAAAATTACGACTTGTAGCGGAGAGTTGGCAGGGCCCAGTGCACTGCTTTTCCCGGGGGCCTATAATGCTTTTAAGACGGCCCTGCCCTCACCCCCTCTCCCTGTCATTTGCTCTCCCCTCTCCGCCCTCTCTCTCTCCCTCTCTGTCATTCTCCCCCTCCCTCTCGGTCATTCTTGTTCCCCCTTCCTGTCACTCTCCCCCTCCCTCTACCCTTTGTCATTCTTTCTCCCCCTCACACAAACACACACACAGGACAGCCAGAGAAAACACACACACACACACACAGGACAGCCAGAGAAAACACACACACACAGGACAGTCACAGAAAAAACACATACAGCACAGTCACAGAAAACACACACACACAGCACAGTCACAGAAAAAACACACACAGGACAGTCAAAGAAAACACACACACACACATACACACACACACACACACACACACACACACACACACACACACACACACACACACACACACACAGGACAGTCACAAAAAACACACACACACAGGACAGTCACAGAAAAAACACACACAGGACAGTCACAGAAAACACACACACACACACAAACACACACACACACACACAGGACAGTCACAGAAAACACACACACACAGGACAGTCACAGAAAACACACACACACAGGGCAACCGCAGAAAGCACACACACCCACACAGTGGCGGATGTACAATTTCGCCGCCATAAGGCCCATACATTTTTGCCGCCCCTACGTTTTTCGTCTCGCCCTCTCTGCTATACACATAATACTGTGCTCTACACACACACACACACACACACACACACACACACACACACACACACACACACACACACACACGACAACCACAGAAAACACACACACACAGGACAACCACAGAAAACACACACACACACAGGACAACCAGAAAACACACACAGGACACCACAGAAAACACACACACAAGACAGCCACAGAAAACACACACACACAGGACAACCACAGAAAACACACACAGGACAACCACAGAAAACACACACAAGACAACCACAGAAAACACACACAGGACAACCACAGAAAACACACACACAAGACAACCACAGAAAACACAGACACACACACAGGACAACCACAGAAAACACACACACACAGGACAACCAGAAAACACACACACACACAGGACAACCAGAAAACACACACAGGACAACCACAGAAAACACACACACACAGGACAACCAGAAAACACACACAGGACAACCACAGAAAACACACACAGGACAACCACAGAAAACACACACACAAGACAACCACAGAAAACACACACACAGGACAACCACAGAAAACACACACACAGGACAACCACAGAAAACACACACAGGACAACCACAGAAAACATACACAGAACAGCCATAGAAAACACAAACCAGGATAGAGCAGGACACAGTGATACACATACACACATTTCTCTAGTCCAGAGGCGCTAGTTTTTCTGGGGGGGAGGGAGGGGGCACGGCAGTTATAAAGGTCCCACGCTCTTCCCCAAGGCATTTAAATTAAATGCTGGGGGACCACGCCAGGCCTCTACAATACACTTACCTTTAGGTGACGCATCGTCATGGTAAGCTTGCGTCAAATGATGCCGTGGGGTCACGTGACTTGGCAACGTGACGTCACAGGATCCTGCGTGTCATTTGATGCTGGAGCCGAGCAGAGGGGAGGGGGGCATGAGCCGCAGAGGAGAGCAGGCAGGGGTGCACACGGGGAAAGGTTTGCGCACCCCTTCTCTAGTCCACGCTTTTTTTGCCTCTGCTTGGCCCCGCCCCCAGGCTCCTTGAACCTCTGCTTGATTTGCTGCATTCCCCAGCAGCAGCAGCTAATCAGAATGGAGGACATGGCCCAGCTCTCTCCCTGCTCGGGGAAACTAGGGGTACTTTACAGGAACAAATCCTCCCTAAGTCTCCTGGTCAGAAAGCGTGTCGCACAGCAGATGCTAATGCCAATTATTGACTATAGAGACATAGTATATGGCTTGGCACCTGAAACCCACCTTAGCAAACTTGATACCCTCTACAATTCAATTTGTCGTTTTGTTCTCCAATGCAACTACAACACACATCACTGCGAAATGCTCAAAGAACTAGATTGGTCATCACTAGAGTCTAGGCGCAAGTTCATCTTTCCTGTCTTGCCTTTAAATTCTTTATGGGCAAGCTACCCAGCTATCTGAACAAGCTTCTCACCCCTACCACATGCAGCACTTATCATCTGAGATCAGACTCCAAAAGACTATTCATGGTCCCAAGGCTCAACAAAGTATCCGGCCATTCCTCCTTCTCTTACCGTGCACCCCAAAACTGGAACAACCTACCAGAGACTCTCACATCCACCACCAGTTTAAGTTCCTTCAAATCTAAGGCTGTCTCACATTTTAATCTGGTCTGTAACTGTTTCATACGCCCATAATATATATTTTCTTTAACTGTGCATGCAATATCCAGTATATAATGTATACCCTGTTCATTTATGTAACTGTATTTGTAACCATGTATTATTTGTCTTAACTCTGTACCCAGTACATACTTGAAAATGAGAGGTAACTCTCAATGTATTACTTCCTGGTAAAATATTTTATAAATAAATAAAATAAACAAATAAATAAATCCAACTGCAGTTAGAAATCTGCCACCCTAGACATCTGCCTATTTGGCCTAATTGCCCTGTGTAAATAAGCTACTGGGTTGGCCATTTAACGACTTAGAAAAAAACTCCTGTAAAAAGACGTTTAAAATGTGCCTAAATATTTGAAAGACCTCATATCTTAATCTATTTAATACTTGGACACACGTAAGTCATATCCATATATTCAGGCGCGTTTGCTGAATGTAAAAAAACTAATTTTGACAGACTTGCCCCTAAGTTTGAGCACTAAATGGATATCTGTAGCTTATCGCCTCCTAGACATGAAGGATTTGGCCTCATTTGAGTTGTTTAATTGCAACATTTCTAAATCTCAATCCGGTATACTTTAGAATAGATGTCATCAGTGGATATCCTAATTTTTTATATTATCCTCTAAGTAAGTGGTGACCTGTTTGTCACCTCTCATTGATGCACAAGTGATAATTCAAGACTGTCACAGTTTCCCTTGAGGTTGACAGCCCAGGGTCTAGCTATCGTCCCATTCTACTTTTAGTGGTCCATCAGTGATAACCTCCACCCTCCCACCGCCCCACCCGCCCCCCCCCCCCCCCCAATTAAGCCCTCTTTGTAGATCTGCACAGACCCCAGGTAGGGTCTTGACCTCTGATAAAGCCAATATCTTATATTATTAAGACAAATGGTAACCACCTTAACATCTAAAGCACCATATTGATTAAAATACGTAATATCTCACGATATGATCATGACAATCAATATGGTGATAGTGTGTGAATTAGAGAGAGCTAGCGAGAGAGCTAGAGAGCGAGAAATCTCTATTTCAAGAATCGACTCTACAAATATAATATAGCCAATGTTACATAAATAAAAAAGGAAGTAAAAAAAAGTGGAATAAAGGATGTAATTATAAAATAACCCAATACAATGATTCAATTCCAAACCCAGCCATCCAAAATCATAACAATGTTGAAGACTTGGGCAGATTCTTGATGGACATACTGTACCACATTAAAAAGGAAACATTAAAACACTACAAGAAGCGGTGCAGCTTCACAGTGTACAATTGTACAAAAATATTTTAGATACACAAGACACAAAATGACAAAAATAATAAAGCTTCAGAGAATTCTCAAAGGGTTACCAGCCAGGAACTGTGGAAGAGTTGGAGTCATCAATGTCCTTTCATAGGGTACACACATACAGGCAATTTGCGGCAAGAGACCACTTGCCTTGTATAGTGAAAGCAGGTGATGTCTCTAGTGATAGCCGATAAGCTGCAAATAGCAGCAAATGTTCCAGTACAGATTGTTCTCGGTGTTCTCCAAAACGTATTCTCTCAAAGACAGAATGATATTGTCACGGATCTGGGCATAACCTCATGTAACCTTCCATTATCTCTTTAGACTGACAGCCGCTTCTAAGGTGGATCCGAGTCCTCCCTTATATTATATTATTAATTAACATGTGGCTGTGGGTCAGATAAATGGAAACATACCACAGTGATGTAAATAACTCAAGAATATTTATAGCATGTTCTCTAAGACTCTCAGATAACATGAGATCCCCAAACGAGAGGATCATTCATACATACACAGTATACAGTTATATCTAAATACTTCCTTCTAGATGCTGCACAGGTGTGTACCAATGTCTCTCCCCATGGCCACCTGACCCTGTGTATAAGGGCCTGTGTATAGGTGCCGGCACACCATTGAAGTGCTTAGATAGTGTTTGAACTGTGCTACACAGTTTGTCTCATGTCTCCACGATTGTAGGTAGATGGCTGCTCAGTGTGTATTCACTCCTGGAGTCAGTCTGTGATCTGGTCACCCAGCGTCCAAGGAGATACACTCCTCACAGACTGGCTCCCAATCACTCCCAATCACCCCGAGGTCCCTCAGGGTCGCACCAGCTCTGCTCCTGCCTACTCTGCCAGGGACTCTTCCTCTCCTAGTCCCTCCTCTCCAGAGTCCAATCTCATTGGCTGAGGCCATGCCAATCACAAATCATATCCTTAGCATAGGAGGAGCAGCCAGACAGGAAGCAGTGCATCTGTGTCAGCTGAATGCACTTACAAAGGGGTTACACTTTCATTGCAATCCGTTTCATCACAACTTGTGTAACTTGAGAATCAATTTCCCTGATGAAGTCGCACAAGTTGTGTCAAAACACGTTGGGATGTTAGGTTACACTCACATCAGTGACGACATCATTCCGTCTCAGGGAGTAATAGTTTTGGAGCACACTAAAACAGTGAGTAAAACATATTTGTGATTTAAAGTGTGTGCTGTTTATCCTCTAAAGTCTCTGCATTAAAAGTATATAGCGACTTGGAGAGGATTTTCCATATTCAATGAAAATTCAATGCATATTGATTTAATGCATGATGAATCATCGACTTAGCAACTTTTTTTCGTTACTAAAAATGGCCAAATTTCATATGGTTTGCGACTTAAAGAAAAAGATTTCCACGTTTCTGGTTGAAACTTTATTTTATTATTTTGCATTATGGTTTTCCATCATTTGGGATCCCTATTTATTATACTGGACTTGTTTGGCCACACTGGAGTAGAATCCAGTATCCAGAATTCCATGGTTGGAATCCAACATACAATATCTGTCTCTTTGCTCAATTGCTAAACCTTTCCATGCACTATGTTTACCTTGAGCTATACTTCTGAAATTGCCAGGAGATAGATCATCTTCCCTCATTGGTGCATCAGTCTGCTCTGCAGTCTTTTGGACATTATATTTACCAATTAAATGTTTATTTAATTTATTAACTTAAATTATTTAGTAATAAGAGAATATTTGTTTTATGAAAATGAATTATAGAACACTGTGTGCATTCTTTATTTAATATACTGTATACATTTCCCTAAGCCTTATTTCTATAAAACAACATTAGGAATGGAGTTAAATGAATATTAACTAAACCTATGTAAATTAGGATTGTAACACTGATATATTTAGTTTACTAAATACAAGGTGTTTTTTTCCTTAAATATCTGCAAAATTCTGAATATCAGGGTGTTTGGTGCACAATGCGTAGATTGAGTAAAATTATGACCGACTATTAATTTCTCATAAAAAGCTTTAAAACCTCTCCATACTTATAATATCCAGTCTCACTCATTTAAAACAAAACCTTTGAGGTTAAGGTGAAAAATCCATTATATTATTTTTCTGCAATTTGTTTTCTAGTCAATTCATGGGTAAAAATATATATAACCAATTAAACGCATATGGGTATTTCTGCCAGTTAAGGTAAAAAATTATGAGCAAATTGATTTTTTTGTATGCTGAACATAATGTTACAAACACATCTGCCACTTTCTGACCTTCAAATATTCTCTCTGTAGATTTCTAAGATAGGTGAGAGACACTTTTATCATTAGTACCTAGATATTACCCGAGGGCAATAAAACTTGTTGACCTACTAGAAGAAGAAAACTTTCAGCATTTACTGTATTGTAGACAAATGGAGTGAATTACTGCAACATCTTTACCATAAAAGCAAACAATTTAGCACAGTATCTATGGACAGGACAAATTGATTTAGACTTGGATAAAATTCAATGAGCATCTTGTAATTAGTTACCTAACCCATAATTCAAAAATTAATTGTATTTATTGCTTTCTCTCTAGTATCTTGAGCAATACTTATTATTTACTTATTACAGTGTGACAACAATAAACATATTTTACAATCTACAGTGTTACATAAAACACAGTTATGCTTTCCACTATGGAATACTTTTAATGTCTCATTATTGCAAATAGTAATATAAATACATGGATAAAACCACAGAGCTTCATGTATACAATATAGCACTCAAAATGTGAGTGCAAGACATCGTAGCCTGAATGGATGGCAGGGGTGGGCAATGTCAGTCCTTAGGGCCACCAACAGGTCAGGTTTTCAGCATATCCCTGTTTTAGCAGAGGTGGCTAAATCAGTGGCTCAGTTGTTGACTGAGCCACCTGTGCTGAAGCAGGGATATCGTGAAAACCTGACCTGTTGGCGGCTCATGGGGACTGGAGTTGGCCACCCCTGATTTAAGTGCTTACACAGCAGAGGTCCTCGAGTAACCCTGTCTAGCAGAAAAATGTACAGAAAGTAATCGGTTCAATTAGAGCTCAAAGACCATACTTTGTCAATTTTAGATATAATGTTACAAAAGTCATACAATGTTTGTTACAGAAAGAGATTAGAAAGTGACGTACAGTATACAGTAGGATCAGACCGTTTATAAAATAAAAATGAGTAAATGATTGCTTAAGATCTGTTGTATGTTTGCTGACACACATAGGGGCTTATTCACTAAGCTTTGATACATTCAGTGCATTGCCGAGCGAATTTGCATTGTCTTACCACTCTATACAAAAATGTGTGTCAAAACGGTATTCACAAAGAAAAATCACAATTGTTTTTAAAGTTTGGTAAAAAAAAGTGTTATTGCACTGAAACTGTTTGTTTAAACTGCAGCCTGGAAGAGCTGCACATTAACGCTGCATCTCCATGCACGGCTCTTACAGGCGATCGTGCAGTTTTAATGTTTATTTTAATAACAGAGTACGGAAGCAGGGGGTCTCCTGAGGTGAACCAAATTAATTTCAGCGTCGGCAACCCCTGCTTCCCGAGTTACAGGCCCGGTTATAGGGTGCCGGTATCTCCTGTGTGTTTAAATGTCCTGGTCACATGACGCTGGATATTTAAACATTCTGTACTCTACTATTAAAATTCATTAATGCAGCTTAGCAGGTAGCCACTAAGGCAGTAAATGGGTTAAGCCACAGTAGCTGATTTATTCGGGTACAGGGGGTGAGTGAATAGGGGTACTTGGCCCATGGTGGGTCGTTAGCTCTACCAGGAAGTTTGCGGGAGGAGTTAACCCCTTCATTACCATAGCGGTGGTAACTGCTATGGTAATAAAGGGGTTAACCCCTCCCGCTACCCACCCGAGAGGCCTAACCACCCACTCTGGGCCAAGTACTCCCATTCACCCCCCGTACCTCCAATAAACATTTAAATACCTACTACCTACAAATTAACAACCCACTACTCTGCACCCACTCTATCCCCAACAACCCCCCCACCGCCCAACACATACATTATAGTAATGGGCAAAATTATTTTATCCAGATCTGGATAATAGCTAATTTGCCCATTTAAAAATAAAACATTACAGAGCCAACATAAAGGTAATTTAAGTTGCACTTACACCTGCAGGATGAAGGCAGTCCTCGTCTTCCTCCGCATCCTCCATGGGCAGCAACATTACAATAAACAAACTACTGACCACTAATCCCCTAATCACCTAAGCAGTTAGTAACTGCTATAGTAATTAAGGGGTTAACCCCCCTTTCCTGCTACACAGCCAGGAGGCCTAACCACCCTCCCCAGGGCAACTTCACCCACCACAACCCACCCCGCTATCCATTGATTGTCACAGTGGTAAACCATGCCCCCAATACGGTCATGGATTGCCACACTAACAGTGAATGGGCAAAAAAAGCCACAAAATAAAACACATTATATTTAAATAAAACCAAGCATTTTACAATAAAACCATTGATTGGCACAGTGGTACACCATGTGTTATGTGCTTGGTTTGCAACTATGGCAATGAATGGGCAAGCAACAAATAAAAAAAACAAGCACCAAATAAAATACATTACAATTCAATAAAAAAAAATGCCCCATTCTGGGTATAAATAAACACAGTGACAAGCAATGCATTTTCCCCCCAAAATGCTTGTTTTTATTTAATTGTTATGTATTGTTTTTTTGGTGCCTGTTTTTTTTTTAGGTTGCCCATTGACTGCCATAGTGACAAACCAGGCTCATAATATGGGTATGTTGTACCACTGTGCCAATCAACTGTTTATTGGCAAATGTTTTATTGTATTACAATGTCATGTATTTTATTCAGTGGTTGTTTTTTTTATTTGTAGCTTGCCCATTCATTCCCATTGTGGCAAACCATGCTCATATTATCCTCATGGTTTTACCACTGTGCCAATCAATAGGTAGAGGGGGTGGAGGGCGGGGGTAGTTACCCTGGGGAGGGTAGTTACCCTGGGGAGGGTGGTTAGGCCTCCCAGGTGGGTAGCGGGAGAGGAGATTAACCCCTTAATTACTATAGCGGTTACTAACCACTAAGGTGATTAAGGAGTTAGTGGCCATTAGTTTTTTTTTATTGTAATGTTGCTGCCCACGGAGGACTGGGATGATGGTGATGAGGACGAGGATGGCCTTCATCCTGGCAGGGGTAAGTGCAACTTGAATTTAATTTATGCAGACATGCTAATGTTTATTTTTAATGAGCAAATGAGCTATTCAGTTACGGATAATAGGAATTTTGCAAATTACTGTACTGTATGTGCTGGGGGGGAGGGGTTATATTTATTTTTATGTATTTCACTCCTTATGTTTTTTTTTAATGGGGAAAAGCACTATTAGCTATCTTGGGCATAGTATAGTGTTATTGGTATAGCGGGTGGATGAAGCTTTTAGTTGCCCCCTTCATTACCTTAGTGGTTGTAACAGCTAAGATAATGAAGTGGTTAATGTCTACTGCCACTGTCCCGCAAGGCCTAAACACCCACCCTAGGGCAACTACAAGTTTAACCCACCCCCTGTACCAACAACCTTAGCCGCTAAGGTAATGAAACTAGCTGTCATTTTTGCTTTACTGCATATCATTGATACCGGAGGCCCGAAGGGATCCCACGGAGACCTCCCTAATCTTTTGGGGTCACCATGGGCCTCCGGTATCAATCCTATGCAGTAAAACCAAACGAAACTCCGTTTAGGCATATTGCAATTCCTTTAGCACCAGCCCATAGCTAGCGAGAAAAGATTGCAAGTTTTTATAGTACTATATGGATATTGGAGTTTAGTGAATAGCAGTTTCCGGCAAAAAATGCGATTTCTAGCATTTTTTTGGTTTACCGCACGACTTGTTTTAGCCAAAATGTTATAGTACTATAAGACCCAGTTTTAGTGTGATATTGCACTGTTATCAGAGCTTTGTGAACAGCTACACAGGCAATATCGCACTATACTATCGCACATATATTTATATGGCTATACGTTACTTATCGAAGTTTAGTGAATAAGCCCCATAGAACTCTAGTTTGTAATGTGTAGCTACCATGGTTGAACAATGTTAATCACTTGGAATTTGCCTACAGGAGTTTAGGAAAGCCAAGGGATCTGTGATGTTTACACAGCCCTTGTTAAACTGTGAGGATGAAACGTGTTGGGCTACTGTAAATATTCTTGCCGGTTTTATCTTACACTATTTATTGCTTATCTGATGATGTTTTAATCAATATATGGACTTAGTTGCCAAAATAAAAAAAGATTTTTACGCACGTTCACGATTTGGTGCCGAGTTACTGGATATGCTGTTGAAATTACTGTAATTATCTGCTGTAATGGCAATATTTTCCCAATTCTCAACCTATGACCTCCGGTTCTAGCAGGATATATATATATATATATATATATATATATATATATATATATATATATATATATATTCATGGTATTGCAGCCATAGATATTGATACATAGTGGTCCCTGGTGTTATATACATGGATTGTCCTTGTATAGGTAAAATACATAGTTTTCCCTTATGTGTCCATTTAATATACATGCCATTCTCTTAGAGATTGAGGCCATAGGGTTTGTGCATTTGAGGAGGGCTAGGATCGGCGTTAGTCTGGTCCCGTTTTGTGCGCAAAAATTGTGCACATGTGACTGTGTGCTTGAGTTTTTTTAGCACTGGATTAAGAATCGCATCGGAAGGGAACAGTGGATTAAGTGAGAGCTGATCGGGTAAGGAAGAGTAGCTGGCTCTATATGCAGTACGTCAATGTCCCCCACAAGTCATTTGGGGTAAATAGAAGTTCAATAACCAGTACTTGTTCCGATCCAGCCCTATGGTAGTGCGCATGTGCATGGGTTTAATAGATTAAGCCCTGTTGTTCCTTTAGCTATCTAACTCATGTCACACAGTTTAGATGTCCTGTTTGCCCCTCACACACATTTATTGCACCTAGGGCTGAGCATTGTGTGTTCCTCCTCTTTTTTAGAATGTTAAGTTACAAGTGTAGTTTTGGGTTTGCATGCAAGTTTTTTTTTTGTCCAATATGAGCCACTTTAGCAACCTTGGTGGGGAACTTTTGGCGCCAAAAATGCTGATTGACAGCACTATAAATGTTCACATTGTATGTCAGATTATGTGGGGGAGCTTGAGAAAGGACCATAAGGTCCAAAACGTTGCTTCTTTTTTCTGTGATTACCCCCTGATGCCCGTGTAACTTCATTAAATTGTATTTTTTGAATTTGTGAGTGCTCCAGATTCTTTGATATTGGATATTTATCTATTGTTTGTTGCTGGATGGTGATCCTGGCCGCACTGTGAGCGCCACGACTGATTAGATAAGTTTTTTCCTTTTACTGTTTCCCTTTGAGTGCCCTGAACATTCTTGCTATTGATGTATATATATATATATATATATATATATATATATATATATATATATATATATATGTAATCCAAAATGATGTATTAAAACATACCGGCACCGCAACCGACATTTCGGTCCACTGAGAGGGACCTTCTTCCAGGTAATGCCAAGGTCCCTCTCAGTGGACTGGAATGTCGGTTGCGGTGTCGGTATGTTTTAATACATAATTTTGGATTACAAAGTGCGGTGTGCTGTCTCTTCTTGCCAGCGTTATACCTAGTAAAATTGTTCTATTGGATATCTATGGGATAAGCATCTGTCTATATGACACGGATGGTGTGTGTGTGTGAGTGTATATATATATCAAATGGAAATGTTACTGTATGCTCATTTGCATGTCTTAGACAGGTCTGCAACCCCACCTTTCACCACTATCACCCCACTTCCACTGCAGCAAGGGATTCTGGGAAATGGCATGCAAATGAGCACACAATGCCACCCTTTGCTTCAAAACCATTCAACATGGTTCCCCTATAGGCTTAAGCTTGCTGCCTGGTCACAGCTATGAGCACAGCCAGAGTTAAATATATATATATATATATGTATGTGATCTAACTGCAGGTTGTACAGCGCTCAAATTATTCTTAATCATTGTGGCCCTGTAATGCTAAAGATACCTTGTCCTGTAAAAGACTTCCGTGATTGCTCCTTGGTTTGGTTGTTGTAGAATATGTCTTTAAAACTCCCCACTCCAGGTAATCATCTTCCCCTTTGACACCTACAGATGTAGTAAGACTGGCTGTCTTTGGTGCCACGTGCGGTAGCAGCACCGAAAAATTTACGTCGTTTCGTGTCCCATTCAGAATCATGGACCACCCGTAGCTCCATTTCCGAGGCCGTAGACGTGTGCTTGTTTGTCCGTGGCACTGTCCATTTAATATAAACAGTGCGGTCTGGCTATTTCCTGGATAAACCAAATGCATTTCTGTAATTGTTTGATTACCAATCAATCCATGAATAAGTAACGTTTTGTTGCACACATCTGCATTGCTAGGACAAACAGAAAGGCCTTTCATACAATAAAAGGTTAACCTCTTGGTTGCCATACTGCAAATCAGTTTTAACTATTAACTGGCCTGTGACCTTTCCCTAGGTTATGTTTCACCCTTATACAAGAACAATTAGGGCACCCCTTTTTTGTTTTTAGGGTTATAGGATTGGTGTCTTCCTATTGACGCAGCAACTTTCAACTGCAGGGAGATCCTGGCATCACCTACGGAGGTAAGTATCTCGGGAAGCTCCGGAGACCCCCTGCTTCAAACCTAATAGAAAAAAAAAAACCATAGTACTGTCGCGGCCCCTTTTAATGTCCAACATCCCCGAAAAAATTCGGGGATGTTTTCCAACTCTCACGGGCCTTCTCCACGCAGCCTGAAATCAGCTGACAATGAAAGCGCTTAGCGCTAAACAATGAAATGCCCGCAGGCGCCCAAAACGGCCCCCATCAGCCCGCATCAGCCTGCGATTTTTAAAATCGCTGGGAAAGGCCGCAGGAGGATAAAGGCGGCAGCCACTGTATCACCTCAAGTGCTCCTTTCTAACACTTCTCCCTTTTTCATTTTACGGTCCCTTGAGACATATATTACCACCCTTAAGCGATGCGTTACATGCGTAAAATCTAGGGACCAGCCAGAGTGGCCTTATTGTGACAACCTCTCTGAAAAATCCATCTCTTTGCCAAACAAATTCCTTTTTGTTTAAAAACCCACCATATGGGGGACTTCCGGTGACGTCACAGAGCATGGTCGGGTTGTAGAGGAGCTCCCGAAAACCCTCGCCGATAACCCGCTCATTTAAGCTCCCACCGCCACCAAAAAAAACTCCAAAACACCCCCAAAACATACAAGAACAGGGGACTATGCCTTCAAAAGGAAAAGCGACTCAGAATCAAGGGGTCACCAAGTACTTTAGCCGGAGCCGAGCTGCGACTCGCAAGATGGTGCCGAGGAGGCCATGCAGGCCTCAAACGTGGATCAGGCGCCAGACACAGACAGCCGAGAACAGCCGGAATTTGGACTAAATAAAAAATACTTTGATGCCCTTTTCCTTCAAATGAGGAGGGGAGTCCAGGAAGATGTGAATGCTGCCCTGGAGAGCCTAAGGGCCGATATCAACGGCCTCACGAAGCGCACTGACAAGCTAGATCACAAGATCAGAGACTTAATAGGATCCCAAAATAGCACAGAGGACGAGGTGATCAGACTGGGACAGGTCATTGAAGAGTTAAAAGATTTCCTAGAGGACCAAGAAAACAGGGACAGCAGGCAGAGCCTCAGGATAAGAAATACAGTATACCTGAAGAAGTGACACCTGAGGTCCTCCATCCTTACCTGCACAAGCTGTTCCGGTCCCTGGTCCCAGACTTGACGGAGCACGACATACAAATGGACAGAGCCCACCGAGCGCTAGGCCCGAAATACTCCGATCCAAACCATCGCAGAGATGAGATTATTAAATTTCACATGTACTCCGCCAAAGACAGAATCATGTCCGCGAGCAGAAAAGCAGGAGATCTCCACATAGAAAATAACAGAATCCAGATATACAGCGACCTGTCGAGGGTCACTGTGGCCAGGAGGAAAGAGATGAAGCCCCTCATTAACATCCTAAAGGACCGTAATATCACCTACCGCTTGGGCTTCCCCTTAGAATTGATCGTCCTGAGAAATGGCCGCCATCATACCATCTCCAGACCACAAGAATCCCCCTCTTTCCTCAAAGCGCTGGGGCTCACCCACCACAGACAGCAGAGGGCCCTCTAAGCCTACAGCACGCCAGGAAGAGGCAGAAATGCCCAGGGCCTCTGAGCGTATAGCGAATCAGAAGCTCTCCAACACCTCAGACCAGGATCAGAGCCTCCAGTCTCGCCCTTAACCAAAACGGGGCTCCCCCCACCACTCAGCTTCCCTCCGCGGTCCAAGAGAAAGAAGTGGAGCTGAACCAGCCGATCGCAAACCTGGGTCATCAACCGCCTCCCGGCCGTTGTTCCTCGGATCGGGAAAGTAGACCGCGGCACTCCAGCCCTGGCGCCCGTCCACCCTCTGTGATAAGACCTGACCGACAGATGTCAACAAAACCCGAAGAGCCCGTCAGCCCCCATCTACTCCCCATCCCCGGCCAACCCCCCCCCTCCGCTCTCCCCCCCCCTTCAACCCCTCAACCGCCCCTTAATCCTTCCCTCCCTCCCGCTGTCCACCTAACCGCCATCCCCAAGCACTCACGGTTTGAGGCATCTCCTCGCTTACCATGCTCCGGCAGCCACGGGAGCCCGGTCTCGGTCTGGGGCTGCTGGTGGGAAACACCCGTCTCACTGCTCTACCAGCCGCACCCCCTTGCAGATCCGGCAACCGAGGGAAACATACAGTAACCAGAGGGATCACGTATACCTGGACTGCTCATCTTGAAAGCGGTAGCATAAGTTATTACCACCCCCTACATGACCCACCGGGTGCCCCTTTCAGACTGCCTCCCTGGGGACCGGGAGAGTAAGGTTGCATAATTGCCTGCCCCCCCCACCTACCCGCCCCCCCCTCCCAGGGTTGAAGATGTATCCCCTCTTAGATCTCCCCACAACCTGTCTCTCCCCTCCCCCCACCCGTTGAGTTAAGATATCTCAGCAGCTAACAGGTCTCAAAGCACAAGAATTGTATGGTTTGCTCTAACATGCAGTGATTCTAAATGCTTACCCATACTGTAAATATGTATGTATTTACCATCTTGGGAACAACTGCACTATGTCTAGCAATATCGCTAAGCTCAATACCCACGTCTACCCCCCGCCCCCCCCCCCCATGTATATGCCAAGACAAAATCTCTAGGTAGAGCACAAATCTCAATGTAAATAATCAAACGTCACAACGATAAAAGTGCTGCAGCACCTATAAGGACAAAACCCTTACATGTCTCCCCCCCAGCCCCCCCTCTCTCTTCCCCCCCAACCCCCCACTCCATCACTCCCCCCCCAGTCCACCCGTCCTCTTCCCCTTCCCCCTCCCCCCCACCCTCCTGTGTCAAGATAGAACAGGGACGTACAGGCCTCAAAAGAAAAGAAATGTTTGGTTCAGATTATATGCAGAGCTCTCTAAGGTTCCCCATAACGGTGTATGTAACAATCAACTCATGTTTAACTGTAGCATCAGTAAAAATCTCAAAACACTAATAAAGGTCCAACCACATGCCTCCTCCCTGCTCCCTTCCCCCCCCCTACCACCCCCACCTCCCCCCTTTTTCCCCTCACCCCATCTCCCCTTCCCCTCCCCTCCTCTCCTTCACCCCTCCTGCCCCTGCCCTTACCCTCCACCCCCGACATCAACTAGAACGTCCCACATCCTTCTCATAAGTGCCCTCCCCTACCCCCATTCCCCCCCTCATTACCCTTCTCCCCTCCCTCCCCCCCACCACCCACCTCCCTCCCCCTTTTCCTCCCCCCTTCTCCCCCTCCCCCCCCCTCTTTCCACCCCCCTCCTTCCCCCCCCATCCCTCCCTCCCCCCGCCCTTTACCAGGTTCAGGTCCCTGGGCCATACCAAGCATCCAGGCTCACAAAAGATTTGTTAAGAAATGGTATCCGACCTCATCTGTCAAAATTTATCTGTAAGTGGTTTTACTGTTACATTTTACAGAGGGTGCTCGACCCTCTGACCATTCCCATTCCATGTTCTGTGTCCCGGAAGCCTCTCCCGGGGTGTTCAATCCCCTGACCTTTCTCGTTTCAATGAGTAAAGTTAACTTTTCAGGGCTCGTTGAAGGCCCACTTATCCCCACCTTTCCTCATGTGTCCACTCCCCCCCCTACCCTTACCCAGACAGATTGTTCCGACTCCCTTTTTGCTGCTCATCCAAATCCCTACCAGTCCCCAAGAACTAGGTGCCAGGCCTATTCATCCTCCCCCCTCCCCCTTACACCTCCTCTGGGGCCCCAGGTCCACCGGCTCTTGTCATGGGAAATCCAAGAGCCTCAGCGCTTATAGCTCCGAGAAAGCTTCTAGACTCCAACTGGCTGGTATAAAATTAATATCGCTCAACGTTAAAGGTCTCAACTCAGTCAAAAAAAGAAAACTGGCACTTATAGAGTTTAAAAAAACAAAAGGAGACATCATCTTTCTCCAAGAAACCCACTATAACTCCCCTGTGCCACCAAACACATTCAAAACCATATTCCCCCAAGCATTCTTTGCGTCTTCCCCAAGCAAAAAAAGGGGGGTGGCTATTTTAATAAGGAATAATGTCCCCTTCGTCCTCACCAAAACTCAATCGGACCCAGAGGGTCGATTTCTGATACTCCAAGGCTCCCCCATAACACTGGCCAACATCTACGCCCCTAATGAAGGCCAACCCTTGTTCCTCCAGAAACTACTTGACTCGTTGGAACAACAGGCCCTCTCTACCCTAATTATCGGAGGGGACTTTAACATGGTGGCCTCCCACATGCAGGATAGGTCAACAACCCCTAGCATTCCTACCCCCGCTCCGCCAGCTACATCCCACATTACTCAAGCCCAAAAGAAAACCAAAACATTTAGGGACATAATGGTACAATTCTCCCTCATACACATATGGAGGGCTCAGCACCAGGGTCAAAGGGAATATACCTTCTTCTCCTCCCCCCATCAGTCCTACTCGAGGATCTAAAAGTGGCAAGTGTAAAAATGGCGGTGTGAGGCGCTTCTGATAGAGGTGCAATAAATATAAACTTGTGAATAATAAACCTTTTATGAAAAGTGCTCATTAATTATAAGTGAATAATTAAATAATAGTGAACTTCGCTGCTCAACCCTCTAAGGAGAAGATCCAGTTCCTCCTGTCGTTGATTGTAGGGAGAAGCTTGTGGGGAGCGCAGATGTCACCATTGCTTGTGGGGAGCTCCCCACAATTTTCTCCCTACTACTCGAGGATCGACTACTTTCTAGGCACCAGCAACATCCTCCAGGCATCCTCCCACTCAAATATAGGCCCAATCACCTGGTCTGACCACGCTCCCATTGAACTCACTCTCTCTCTGCCCTTCGTAAAGAATAACCCATACAAGTGGAAGCTAAACGACTCCCGGCTCCACTGCCCAGAAACAGAGATGTTAGTCAGATAAAAACTCTGTAGCTTTTTTCAAATTAATAAGGGGTCAGTCTCGGCCCCAGCAATGCTGTGGGAGGCCCATAAGGCCTCAATCAGGGGCGACCTAATCTCAGTTGCGGCCTACAAAAAAAAACAGAAACTCAAGCTTCAAAAAGACCTCACAGATAAGATTGCGCAACTTGAACAACAACATAAGCACACAGCCTCCCAAAAAATATTCAAACAACTAAACCAAACTAGAGCAGCCCTCAAGCACACCCAACTCGAATTTATGACAAGGGCAACAAGGCCGATAAGCTCCTGGCCACAAAACTCAGAGGCGCCCGAATCAAATCCCAAATCTCCAAAATCCGTATTAAAAACGGAAAATTTCATAAGTAGAGAAAGAGATAGCCCAGGAATCTGCGGATTTTTATTCTGACCTCTACAACCTACACCCCCCCAACCATGACCCGACGTCCCCCGAGACAATTACACAATACCTGGAGCAATGTAACCTCCCATCCCTTTCGAATGAGGAACTTGATAATCTAAATAAAGAAATCTCCCAGGAGGAACTATCGGGAGCCATTGGTTCCCTTAAATTAGCCAAAACGCCTGGCCCAGATGGTTTCACCATCGCTTATTATAAAACATTCTTGCCAATCCTCTCCCCCTACCTCTTAGATATGTTCAACTCTTTCCTGCAAGGGGATCCGATCCCCTCTACAATCACCGCGGCAAACCTGGCAATTATCCACAAGGAGGGTAACTATAGGCCAATCTCCCTTCTAAATACCGATCTAAAACTCTATAGCAAGATCTTGGCAAACAGGCTCAACCCAATTCTCCCATGGCTCATTCATATAGATAGAGAAGGATTTGTGTCAGGTAGACAGGCCTCTGACAACACCCGCAAAATTGTGGATATAATAGACCATGTGCACCTCACGGGAACCAGAGCGATGATCCTTAGCCTCGACGCAGAAAAAGCATTTGACAGAATCATATGGTCCTTCCTAGATCAAACTATGCTGAAATTTGGATTCAGCGGCCCCTTCCTCCAGGGGGTTAGAGCCCTCTACCAAAAACCAACAGCATATGTAAAAATTTCAGGTGGTTACTCGGACCCCATTAAAATCAGAAATGGAACCAGGCAGAGTTGCCCCCTTTCCCCTCTGTTATTCGCCCTAACAATTGAACCATTAGCGGCCACAATTAGGGAGGATCAGAGCATTAAGTGTATTCGGATTGGCGAAACAGAATACAAAATCTCTTTATTTGCTGATGATGTGATCCTGACCCTCGCGGACCCCCACATCTCACTCCCCAATCTCCAAAGATTGCTATCCCAATTCGGCACAGTATCTGACTATAAAGTCAATATGGACAAGTCAGAAGCTCTAAACGTATCCCTATTAGACCAGGAATGGAGACTCCTACAAGCTAACTATAAATATCGATGGAGCACTACCCATATAAAATACCTAGGAGTCAGAATCTCAGGCACCTATAGCTCCCTATACCAATTCAACTACCCCCCCTTGTTTGATATAATCAAGAAAGACCTGGAGAAATGGAAAAAGTTCCAAATTTCCTGGTTTGGAAGAATAATATCAATAAAAATGAACGTCCTGCCGAGACTTCTTTATTTCATCCAAACACTCCCTGTCCCCGTCCCAATCGCAGCCCTGAAACATATCCAGGCCCTTATGTTCCAATTCATCTGGAATGATAAAAGGCCAAGAGTACCAAGGTCTGTGATGTTGTCCCCCAAAACAAGAGGAGGTGTGGGGGTCCCAGACGTGATCAGATACTATTCGGCGGCCCAGTTGAAGCAGGCTGTAGTTTGGAACTACGACCCGGCCTCCACCTGCTGGCTAGCGATTGAATCACATTATGCTGCACCTGCCACCCTCCAGGTCACCTCTGGTCCCCTGCAGGAAGGGAGGGAGGACCACGGCGATTTGCTCTGGGGGCAATGAGATGCACATGGGATGTCTGGCTCAAGAACAAAGGGAAATACGGCCTGCTAGCTACCCCATCCCAACTTACCCCCATCTTTCGAAACCCACACATCCCGCCTGGGTGTTCCAAAAAACAATTTGACCAATTCCAAGGTCTAGAAATAAGGCTGATTGCCGATCTGCTGAAAAACGAGGAGATCTTCTCCTTCCAAGAACTCCGCGACAAACATAAACACCAAGGTCTCCATCTGTTCAAGTTCCTGCAAATTAGGCACTTCCTTCTATCCCTAGCCCCAAACGCTAAATTCCCCCCATTAACCAGGTTTGAATCCCTTTGTAGCAAAGGCTATTACCAGAGAGGTCTGATCTCAGAGATCTATAGGGGGATGGAGTCGGCAACAAGCCCCCCAATCCACCAGTATATGCAAAAATGGTCCGAGGACCTCAATGTACAGATAGATATGGACGAGTGGGAGGATTTCTGGGAGTTGGCCACAAAGACCTCAATCTGTACAGTGACAAAAGAGAACATATATAAAATACTATTCCAGTGGTACCTGACCCCGGCTAGGCTGAGCCAGATTTCCCCGGCACTCCCGACCTGTGCTGGAGGGGATGTGGTCAAAAGGGGGACATGGCCCACATTTGGTGGTCATGTCTGGAGATTCAGAGGTACTGGACCAAGATTCAGAAGCTCCTACAAGAGACTACGGGGCTTTTTTCCCCCTAGACCCCTTGACCTTCGTGCTGAGCAAACCCATAAACGACCTGTCACCCCCCCTTGAGTAGATTAGTATCAGCTATCCTAACCGCAGCCAGATGCTCAATAGCGGCGGCGTGGAAACACACCAAAGCCCCAGCGAGAAACATGGTGTTGAGAAGAATAGATGAAGTCATGGTCATGGATAAACTTACAGCTATGCTCAATAAAAAAATGCCACAGTTTCGGAATACCTGGGACCCCTGGGGCGGCCCGCTAGGACTAGGCCTGCATTAGGCCGTCCTCGAACAGATGGAAAAGGAGGAAAGAAAACAGAGATTACCCACCCTCCCCCCACCCCCCCCCCCCCAGTATGTCTTACCCCCCTCCCCCCTTAGACCTCCCCCCCCTCCACCAAATTAAAAATACCCATTTTGGGATCCCATGTTGTTTAAATCAGTTGAAAAGTTATGTCATTTGCCTATGACAGTGTCGTTATCATTTGGATGTATGTTGTTCTCAATAAAAAAAGTGATACAAAAAAAAAACCCACCATATTTTCTTCTTCCTGAAAAATGGCAACATTTACTGTAAGAAAGGCTATTAACAAACCAAGCTTAGTGTATTTCGAAATTATAGGTTACAGAACTTTGAAATCATCATTGTTTGTTTCTTCATGTGTACTGTGTCCACATTACATTTGAAGAAGAGACCTAAGGGATTTTTGAAAGCTCTGTACACTATAATTCCATCTACTAAGAACCCTATGTTGATCTACAAGTCTTCCGTTAAAATGTGGGAAGTATTCACAACACCTTACAAATTATGCCAAATTGCCCCTTGGTTTTCCGCTATATTTTCAAGCGCACTCATCTTCCTAAATGATTACACAAGTTACTGTAAAAAAAAATACTAAATATATAACCCCATAATTAGCAAATTACATACTGTACCCTTTAGATTTAATTTAGAAACCAAAATATTGCATATCATAGCCACAAGGCAGCAAATCACTTGATTACAAAGACAAGAAAAAATACCAAATTGTGTCAAACCGCAAGGTAATTACATAGTTACATAGTAGATGAGGTTGAAAAAAAGACATTCATCCATCAAGTTCAACCTATGCTAAATTTAGACGACAGATACTTTATCCTATATCCGTAATTACAGTATTTTGAACCAGAGGAAGGTAAACAAACCTAAGTGATATATCATCCACTGATAACTTATAAGGAGAAAAAATAAATTCCTTCCTGACTCGAATAATTGGCAATCAGATTACTCCCTGTATCAACATCCTTCCCATGTTTACTTATTTGCTCTATACCTGTATACCTTTCCTTTCTAAAAAGATGTCCAACCAGTCTCCATGGGTAATGAATTCCACATTTTAACTGCCCTTACTGTTAAGAAACCTTTCCTTTGTGGTGGTGAAATCTCCTTTCCTCCAACGTGTAAGGGATCGGGGGACACGCGCCTCACAGCGGGTCCACGTCATCCCGGCTCACAGTACAGACGCTCATCCCAGGTCCCCTCCCCACCAGCTCCTTACCTGCTCCGGTCGGACGCCGCTCCGCTCCTCAGCGGCACACACCGCCTCCGCCCACACGCTGCAGGGGCGCGTGCTGAAGTGTTACAGGGCGCGCGCATCCATCCTCTTCTACACTCCTCCTGCAGCCTTGGCTCCACCTCTTAGCAGCTGGAGACCATTACCACTAGGGAACACCACACCAGGCATCCTAACCTATCCCTGGGAATGCTCAGTCAAGCCCCCGCTCCGCCTCTTGCTCCCATTGGTTCCCCTGCATTTATAGTTCCTGTCTGCCCTCTCCTTCCTCGCTCTGCATAGTTTTCCTGTGGCTCTGGTAGTACGGAGGTCTATGCCTGGCTCCCTTTTGTGTTGCAGCTCTCGCTCCAGTCCCTGCCCTCGTTTGATACCCTTGGATTTGTTCTCGGCTCTCGTTAGATTTCGTGTACCTCTCTACTCCCTGGATTCGGCTTTGGACCTCATTATGCTGCTCTCTCCTGCCCCTGAACTACGGTTTTCGGACCTCCACCCTCGGACCTCTGTTACCCCGGACGCGGCAAGTATCAGGCTACCCTTTCTCACCAGGCCCGGCATCGCATCTTACCACACTCCAGGGACGCCCTCACTGCTGTGGGTGCATGTTATACCCTTAACCACCTCAGTACTGGGGACTGGCCAGGTCTGCGGGCACTCAAGCGTTACATTATGCAGAGCCCACCAAATGCAGACCCCCCCTCAGGTGGGCCAAGGTGTGTCTATGGAACACTGGCAGATCCTGAGCGATAAAGTAATGGCCGTGGCACAGCAGCTTTCAAACCTTTCCCTGCGGGACCTGCCAGCTGCACCATCCCCTCATGCCCCAGTACCTATGGGCATCTCGGAGCCACGTATCCCACCACCAAACGGGTATGCCGGAGACCCCCTTACTTGCCGGTTATTCTTGAACCAATGTGACGTCAAGTTCGTGATGTCCCCATCTCGGTTTCCCACAGATCGCTCTAAGGTGGCCTATATCTACGCCCTGATGACGGGCGACGCTCTCGCTTGGGCTACGCCTCTCTGGGAACACAGATCTGAGATAACGCAGGATTACCCCAGATTTCGGCGAGAGTTCCAGCAGGTCTTTGATATGCCAACGCATAGGGAAACTGCCGCTTCTTCCTTGTTTCATCTCTCCCGGGGTCGCAGGTCAGCTGCAAGATATGCGGTGGAGTTCCGCACAATCGCTGCGGAGATTCGGTGGAATGATGAAGCACTTTCCGCGGCATACTGGCAGGGATTGTCCGAATTCCTCAAGGACAATCTGGCAGCTCACGCTCGTCCCTCATCTTTAGAGGATCTCATTACCCTCAGCATCCGGATGGACCAGCGCATTGAAAAGAGACTCCAGGAGCGCCAGCGTCCCCGATTTATACCACCCACGCCTGCTTCTCCTACTGTCGCGGCCGAGTTTATTCTTACATTTACCCGGTCTCGGCCGCGACAGTAACCGGGCGTGCGCCGGGGTGTCCCGTGCACGCGCCGAAGCCTCGGAGGAGCGGTCCTCCGATCAGGGCTTCCCCCTCCCCTCTCCGGGTCCGCCGGGTCCCCCGGAACCCCCCCACCGCCGTCCCTCACATCGCGGGACACCAGGGCTCCCTCGGGGAGCCCTGGGAACGTGCGCATGGGGCGCAGGCACCCGATGAAGCGTGACCGCGCATCGGTGACGTGCGGCACGCCGAGGGGATTTGGCTAGCAAGCCGGGAAATCTCCCGGCTTGCGGAACTAGCCAAGTAAGGTTAAAACGTGTCGCCAGTGTAGGTCTCCTCCCTTGGCCTTTCCAGCGTTGGACGCTCCTGAACCGATGCAGATCGGTAGTCAACAGCTCCGGACCTCTGAAAGAACACTGCCGCCTGAGACCGGAAAACGAGAACGCCCAGTAAAGTTTGAGGGGCTTTTACTGGGTACCATCTCTCCTTGCCCCTCTCCTCCCAAAGAGCTCCAGAAGAGAATTATTCTGCCTATAACCCTCGAGGGTCCCAATGTCCGGGTAGCAGTCACAGCATTCATCGACTCCGGGTCTGGTGGCAACTTCCTGGATCATGACTATGCCTGCAACAATCAAAATCCATTAGTTAAGAAGAGGGTACCCACTGGCCTTGAGGCCATTGACGGCCGCCCTCTCCAACCAGCGTTCATTATATGGGAATCTGTTCCCCTCACACTCACCACCGCAGATGGTCACACTGAGGTCATCATCTTCGATTTCTTCCACTGACCTACAGTCTAGGTCATTTTGGGATTGCCGTGGCTCCATCTTCACACCCCGCGTGTCGATTAGACGGACGAATTGCCAATCCAGTGGGGTCCTACCATGCAGAAGACTGTCATACCCCCTGTTACCGTGCTCGCTGGCCTTGACACTTCGTTACCACCTCTCTCCACCTTCCTGAAGTGTACCATGATTTTCTGGATGTCTTCAACAAGACCCAGGCTGAGGTCTTACCGCCTCATCGTTCGAATGACTGCCCCATAGAATTAATTCCTGGAGCCACACTCCCTAAGTCTAAATCATATCCCCTCTCCGTGCCCAAGACTGAGGCTATGACGACTTACATCCAGGAGAATCTCAAGAGAGGTTTTATTCGGAACTCTACTTCCCCGGCCGGAGCAGGGTTCTTCTTCGTTAAGAAGAAGGATGGCTCCTTAAAACCCTGTATCGACTTTCGTGGGCTTAAGAAGATCACAGTTAAAAAACGGTTCCCCCTTCTGCTAATTTTGGAACTCTTCGACCGGCTCCAAGGAGCCTCTGTATTCTCCAAACTTGACATGAGAGGAGCTTACAATCGAATCCGAATACGCGAGGGTGACGAGTGGAAGACTGCATTCAACACACGCACAGGCCATTATGAATATCTAGTGATGCCGTTCGGCCTCTGCAATGCCCCAGCTGTCTTTCAAGAATTTTTGAATGACATCTTCTGGAACATTTTGGGTATTTTCGTCATAGTATACCTAGACGATATCCTCATTTTCTCCAAAAACCTTGAGGAGCACATTCATCACACCAGGGTGGTCCTCGCTTGGCTTCGCGCAAATAGCCTATACACGAAGATGGAGAAATGTCTCTTCCACCGATCATCCACAGCCTTCCTAGGCTATATAATTTCTGACAAAGGCTTCACCATGGATCCTGAGAAATTGAAGGCTGTTTTAGATTGGCCATTACCGAACTCCCTAAAAGCCGTCTAGCGTTTCTTTGGGTTCTCAAACTACTATCGGAAATTCATCCGTAATTTTTCCACTATTGCTCTACCCATTACCGCTCTTACCAAGAAGGGAGCTGACCCATCAGTATGGTCCCCTGATGCCATCAAAGCCTTTGAGTTTCTCAAAAGAACCTTCGTCTCGACCCCATCCTTCATCACCCGGACACATCTCTTCCCTTCACCCTTGAAGTTCCCTTCACGCTTCCGATGTTGGAGCCGGGGCAGTACTCTCGCAAATGTCCTCACCTCAATAAAAACTCCATTCTTGTGGGATCTTTTCAAGGAAATTCTCTACGGCCGAGAGAAATTATGATCTCGGGAACCGAGAACTCTTGGCAATCAAGTTAGCCTTGCAAGAATGGAGACACCTCGAGGGAGCCAAAGAGCCAGTGGCAATTCTCACGATCAAAAAAACTTATTGTAAATTGAGGGAGCTCGTCGTCTGGGATCCTGTCAAGCACGGTGGGCACTTTTTTCCCCCCGATTCAATTACACGATTTCGTATATTCCGGGTACCAAGCATATCAAGGCCGATGCACTTTCTCGCCAGTTCTCTACTGAGGAAGGATCTAATAAATCTTCGGAGACCATTCTGCCCGCAAAAAACATAATTTCTGCCAATACTTTCGATATCCTGGATGAGATCACCAAAGCCCAGGCTCATATCCCTAGGAGATTAAAGGTGCCAGAAGGACGTCTGTACACTGCTCCACGTTTTCGCCACAAGATCCTGGAGTGGGGGCATTCTGCCAGATCTAATGGCCACCCGGGCTTCAAAAGGACAGTGGATTTAATCAAACAGACCTTTTGGTGGCCTTGTACTGTATGAGCAAATACATTTTTGATTTCATGAGAGCTTGTCCGGTGCGCTCAGAGCAAGTCCGCCTGACACAAACCATCTGGGCTTCTCCTGCCCCTTCCTATCCCTGAACGGCCTTGGAAACATATATCCATGGACTTTATTGTGGAACTCCCACCTTCTAAAGGGATGAATATGATCCTTGTAGTAGTGGACAGATTATCCAAGCACACGCACTTTATTCCCCTCAAGGGTCTTCCCAATTCGGCTACCTTGGTCGACAATTTTCAGGCTACAACGCGTTCCACTCACCATTGTCTCGGACGGGCACACAATTCATTTCTAAGTTTTGGCAAGCTTTTTCTCAGAGACTTGGCATATCCCTTCTCTTCTCCTCGGGTTATCACCCACAGACCAACGGCCAGACGGAGAGAATGAACCAGACCTTGGAGCAGTATCTTAGATGTTTCGTGTCAGAATCTCAAGACAACTGGGTAGATCTATTACCATGGGTTGAGTTCGTGATTAATTCACTGAAAAATGAATCCACGCAAGAGTCGCCTTTCTTCATTAATCATGGGTTCCACCCTAGCAGTCTTCCCCTCTCTTCCATTCCGTCTGGTGTACCGGCAGCAGATATTCAAGTCTCTAATTTACAAGACTCCTGGAAGAGGATCCAAAAAGCCTTGCAAGGGGCCATCCAAAAACAGAAAGCCCAAGCGGATCGGCGACATCAGGTGGCACCGGAGTATAAACCTGGGGACAGAGTCTGGCTTTCCTCTAAAAATATCAAGCTTAAAACTCCTTCTCAGAAGCTGGCGCACAGATTCCTGGGTCCCTTCAAGGTCATCGAACGGATAACCCGGTAGCGTATCGGCTTTTGCTACCTCCCACCATGAGGATACCCTCAGTGTACCACGTTTCCCTCCTGAAACCCTTCTATAGTTCCTGTCTGCCCTCTCATTCCTTGCTCTGCATAGTTTTCCTATGGCTCTTGTAGTGCGGAGGTCTATGCCTGGCTCTCTTTTGTGTTGAAGCTCTCGCTCCAGTCCCTGCCCTCGTTTGATACCCTTGGATTTGTTCTCGGCTCTCGTTAGACTTTGTGTACCTCACTACTCCCTGAATTCGGCTTTGGACCTAACTACACTGCTCTCTCCTGCACCTGATCTACGGTTTTTGGATCTCTACCCTCGGACCTCTGTTACCCCGGACGCGGCAAGTATCAGGCTACCCTTTCTCACCAGGCCCGGAAACGCATCTTACCACACTCTGGGCACGCCCTGACTGCTGTGGGTGCGTGTTATACCCTTAACCACCTCAGTACTGGGGACTGGCCAGGTCTGCGGCACTCAAGCGTTACACAACCTTAAGGGATGCCCCTGAGTCCTTTGTTCTGTCCTTGGGATGAATAGATATTTTGAAAGCTCCTTGTACTGTCCCCGAATATATTTGTATTCAGTCATCATATCCCCTCTTAGACACCTCTTTTCTAATATAAATACATCTAATTTAGCTAGCTTCTCCTCATAAGTTAATTGTCCATCCCGTTTATTAATTGTGTAGCTCTTCTCTGCTCTCTCTCTAGTTCCATAATGTCTTTTCTTAGGATTGGTGCCCAAAATTGCACTCCATATTCAAGGTTTGGTCTTACTAATGCTTTGTAAAGGGGCATAATTATGGTTACTTCCCTTCCATCCATTGCCCATTTAATGCAAGATAAGATCTTGTTTGCCTTTGCAGCTTCTGCATGAATTTGGGCTATTGCTACGCCTGCTGTCTACAAGCACTCCTAAATCCTTCTGCATCAAGGATTCCCCCCAATGTATGCCTATTTAATTTGTAAGGTCTGTCTATTCTTTGTTCCCAAATGCATAACCTTACATTTATCTGTATTAAATCTCATCTGCCATTTACCCGCTCAAAGTTTCCAACAGTTCCAAAGTTAAACAGACTTTCCTTTCTGCTGTAAAACCTCAGACCCTATTTGATTTGGCTTTGTTTCGATTCTCGGATCACCGTATGTCTATTCCAAGCATCTTTAACTTCCCTTACTGTATTATCATCTACCACCTCTGTTGGGAGGTTATTCCACACATCTACTACAATTTCAATGAAGAAATACTTCCTCACATTCCAGCTTAGCTGCCATCCTCCAGCTTCTGAGCATGATCTCTTGCTCCATCACTTTTCTTTCTCGGAAATAGTTTTACCTCCAGTACTTTGTTAAATCCCTTTATCATATCCCCCATCTCCCTTAAGATGTACAAATTAAGGTCCTTCAGTTTTCCCTGATGAGTCTTTAGTTGCTCAATCTCAAATTCCAGAGATATGGCCTCCAGTATTGAACGCTGGATTCTAGGTGAAGTCTCACCAATGCTCTACAGCAGGGATGGACAACTGCAGTCCACAAGGACCATCAACAGGTCAGGTATTAGGAATATTCCGGCATCAGCACAGGTGGCTCAGTCAATGATTGAGTCACTGATTGAGCCACCTGCGCTGAATCAGGGATATCCTTATCAGTGGCTCAGTCATTCTGACTGAATATCCTGCATTATCAATAGGAAAAATGATGTTCGAATCGCCAGTAATTAATTCATTGGAGCACAAGTATTCAAACAAACTCTTTTAGTGCTTTTCCATTGTCCTTGATTTCTCTTGAAAGATTGATTCCAGGAAAGAATGATATATGTAGTTGTTAATATTTGTATAATGTATGCCCATTCATAGTACATTTCATTGAAGAACTTAACTACTGGTGTCAAAATGTGTAGTCCCAATTGGAAACTGTTCAAGCAATGCTTATTCATCTGCTATATCCTTTTATTCCCTGTGTGTGTGAAAATGTCTATTTTAAAGGCTTTGTCATTCATTCAAGTTCTCCATTTTAAAAGTACTACAAAAATACTAATACACTTTGGCAGCATAAGCAGGTCACAGTTTAAATGAGCTGTGAGCAATAATCTCAAGGGAATGCAGAGCGATGTCACACTTACCTATTTTGAACACATACATTCACATGTTTTCAAAGCGAGAGTTGTACTATTAAAATGTTACTGACAGTAACATGGGGTCATACCAATAGATGTTATATTACTATTGGGAAGGATTTACACTGCATTGTAAACTGTGAAGGTTAACCGTTTTTATTCTCTTTGAGAAATAACTTTCTAAACAGAAACTCCGAATATTGCCCCATACTACACAGTACGTCCACACATGAATACAAAACTATCCAGATGCACTTCATTATGTTACAGTTAGGTGCAATGTAGACTTATCATGCTGACTGTGTAATTTAATTGAATACATTGACGGCACAAAACAGCATTGTCCTGTTAAATTAAGAACAATAATGATGGCTTAAAGCATGATTGATTTGTTTTTTCCTATTTAGAGATCAAGGCAGTGGTCCAACTTTAATGCAATGCGGTACCAAATCTGTTTACACACTTTGTGACTGAAACATCTTATCATTCATTATTGGCAAAACATTTCCAAAGCACTGTCCAAACAGTTCATGAGATTAGAGGTTTGTTAGATTGGGTTGTGGGACAAGCATGGTACATTTTCCAAGTGCAGTTCAATGGACTTCCTGGTGTGTTGTTTTCTTGTTTCCACTTTCCCAGAATCCTTTGCGGTTGCAGCTTTGTTTGTAGTGTAATACTCTTTTCAGCAATGAAAATACAATCATTCTATGCAGATTCATTATGCATTGCAGTAAATACAATACTTGTGTTCACACTGAGTGAGAAGGAATCTGAATATATCACAATTCCTAGATAAATATGCCAAGTACATTGCATAAAAAAAGACTTGCTATCCTCCTAATTTAATCTGTCATTAGTTTTTCCAAAACCATAAAAAGCAGCTATTATGATAAATTCAGTTATTTATGCAGTATTTCACAGACAAGTACTTCATCTGTCTCTGCACTAGCATACATTTATATTGGAAATCATCTCAGTGCTGTACAGATATCATTGCCCTCATACAGTACATATTACATATCATTGTTGTATATTATGCCATAGTGTGGAAGGATTACAATTGGATCCTTTGTGAATAATATGTTATTAAAGGGGTTTTCATCATGGTTAGTGGAACAGGTGACAGAAACATCACACAACATATTGTAGAGGCTTCAAAATAGTAATTAAATGTATTATTTATAGAACAAATTACAGCCATATAAAACAGTACTGAACTTTATGAAATAAGAGGCTTTAAAGTAAATACAGTAGCCTTGGCTATCCCTCTGCACAGACACACACACTCACAAACGTTCTACCCCACTTTCTCTCAAGATGGCTGCTTCCATACTCACTTTCTGTTCTTCCTTCTAAGATAGCTGACACATCCACACTCCCTGTACCTATCTATCTTTTATAACCAGTCCTCTTTGAAGCTCCAGCACGTGTGTGTGTCTGTGTGTGTGTGTGTGTGTGTGTGTGTACACGCACGCATAGGATATCTTCTCTCTACCCCTTTTGTAGCTAAACCCCTCTCCATCTTAAACCTTTCTCACTGACTGCCCCACACCTCTGGAATGCCCTTCCCCTTAACAAAGCGTATTTGTAGCTCCATGGCTGATACTATACACCTCATATAGGAAAAAAAAGAGAGATAGAGGGGCGCAGATGGAGGTCAAAATCAATATCAGACCGATATTTAAAGTGACACAGGGGTGATGGGGGATGCACATATAGTGTACTCACACGGGCCTGGGTGGTACTGGATTTTGCTATAGGTATCTTTGAGTGTCTTTAACTTCCTTCGTCTCGGCAACCAGTCCTACTCCTTCTCCCTCTGTGCGTAACGCATAAGCCACTCGGGGCGCATATAATAGGAAACAGCGCCACACGGATTGATTAAAAATGCATTTATTAAGAAATAAAGGGAGGTAACAAATAACTCACATATAAAAAACTGCTCCGGTACCACGACTATACACCTCATACATATACCTTGGCCCCTTGCAGATACACTTCCTATTTACCAATTAGATTATAAGCTCTTCGGAGCAAGGACTCCTTTTCCTAATGTTACTTTTATGTCTGAAGTGCTTATTCTCATTATGTGTTACATTATTATGTGATGTGTATTACAGCTGTGAGGTTCTATGTACATAAATGGCACTACATAAATACAGATACGCATACATAGTTAAGCCAACTGGAACTTTTATACTGATATACATACTGGTACAAATGGTGGTATCTCTATGGTATCTCTATTGTGGTATGCCAACCTAGTATGCTATTTATATACTTAACACCAATACTAGTGGAGACTGCATAACCAGTCAGAGGATTGTATTGTGTTTCTCTCTCTCCCCCTCACCCCTCCCCTGTCTCACTCACCTCTTGCGCTCTCCCGCCCCCCTCACTCTCTCTCTCCCCCCTCTAACTCTCCCTCTCGCTCTCTCTCCCCATCTCACCCTCTTCCCCCGCTACCTCCCCTTCCCCTCCTCCCCCTTTCTCCCTCACCCTCTTGCATTCTCCCGTCCCCTCGTTCCCTCTCTCTCCCCCCTCTAACTCTCCCTATCTTTCTTCCCCCCCTATCTCCCAGCCCCTCTCTCCCTCTACAGTCTGCTAAGGGTTTCCTTGTGTCTTTCTGTCTCTCTTAGACCGCGTCCATAGTTAGGGGGACAGCGCGCACGACATCGCATGCGCCGCAAACAAAAGGCTGTGATTCAATGGGTACGGCCAAAGAGCACGCGCGTGCATGGAGCGACGGCGCAGCTGATTTTTTGCGAGACAAAATACTTTGATTTTGTCGCACGATGGCCGGGTCACTTGTGCGGTCCAGCCAATGAGGGCGACCCGCTCACGTTATGTCACGGGCACGCCCTCATAAGAAAGGAACTGTGAATCACAGCTGATCTTGGACGCCTCCCCTTCGCATCTCCTCCTTCAGATCCCACAGGCCAGGGATTGCCTCTGCCGCAAGCACGTGCAATGCCACACGCACGCCTACTATCTTCAAGGCCTTAGATGTTTGTTCCACCTTTTCTTCCTCTGCGATACTGACATGAAATAATGGAAGGGGAAAGAAGAGTCGTTTCGCAAGTGAGAGAAATAAAGTGAGAAAACTACTGTAGATCTTCTGCTGGTTTGAATCAGGTTTGGGTATAAAGATCCAACCTCGCAGTCTGGATTAAGCCAAACCAAGAGAAGTCCTGGGTCTCTGATTTTGGGGAAACTGAGCTGGGCATGTTTGCGGGGCTCACACTGGGGGTTCCCTCCCATCGTTGGTATGAGATCCAGCTGAAAAATATTTTTCTCTATTAATAGAAACCCACTGTCCAGTTCAATGTTCAAGTCACATGTGTCTGATGTATGTCTTTTTGCCTTTCATGCACGAATGATTTCTATTAAGCAATTCATATTGTACTAAGTTATGGTGACCCCATTCCGATCCCTCTTACCATAAAAACATCTTGGAGCACACTTTTACATTTTCCACATTACGCATTTGCTGGAGCAGAACACGCTGGGGTCGGAGTTCAACTCTTTAGGCCCATTTGTGCAGCATTGATGATTGCCGATGTTTTCTGGTTCAAAGAAAGACAGAGGACGTGCCAATTAAATACTGCATAGTATCACTGAACTACACAGCATGACTCCTTTTAACACCTTAGGAAAATTGGAGGATAAAGTTTATTAAAATCGGTTGATTAGTGTTTGAGAGTATATTTTTTTTTCCCCCCTCTAAAAACCGTATTATTTACAGGTAATGTATTAAAGCACTTTACTGGGTCCTTTAACCTACTTTAGAAATACAAAATGATTTCCCACTTATGCCGTGAAAGGCTTGTGAAGTAAATAAAAATAAAGTAGAAAATGCGAAGGTAAAATACTATCCACTTCTTTTGTTCGGTTTCTTTCTGCTGTGTTTATATATCTCTGAAGCATGAACATATACAATAGAGTTATCCTTAAGTTCATTGTCTTAGGTCCACATTGGGCATCTGTAAATATCGTACACTTAGTTCTCATAATTAACATGTGCTTATTTCCACACCTGTTTAAAAGAGCAATCCTGCCTTCCAATGAATATTTGTATTCATTTTGACCAAACTGGGTTTGCTAAAGCTGATAAAGTGATCGCTGCAACTGAAAGTAAATGACGTTTGGTAAGGTGCATAGAGGGTGATAGCATAGATCATTAAAGAGAGAAAATTAAACCCCTATTGGGTGCCCTCAACCGGAGTGATGATGAGTGGTGAGTGAGTTAAAAACTAACTTTTAATACATAAAATAATGGGGAAGGTAAATACGACAGGAAAAATAATTAAAAAGAAGGCTGAGGTAAATGTGTGGGAACGTAATAACGAGCCGCCTATAGCAGCCAACGTAAGAGGGTAGGTATGGTGATAATCAAATGTAATAATAAAGCGAAAAGTGACTATCCTGTATACTACGAATGATCATAAACTGTGACGAATATGCAAAAATTAGCCTGGGAACCCAAGGCTAGATTAAAAATATAAAATTATTTAATTCAGACATATATAAAATAGTGGCCCAAGCAGAGAATCTCCCACACATTTCGCATGGTAAATATGGCCTGTTCTCTCTCTTAAATATGCTGTCATTCTCTTAGTTGACATTATCACATACATCATTATTTTCACTCCTGGAGCCTCCATGAAGATAAGAACTTTCACACTTCATAGCATAGCAAAAGCTAGAAATGAAATGGCTGATATTTGTGGAAGATATCTGATTCTGTAAATGAGCACAATATAAAATGCCAGAAGGCTGACAACTTTGCCACTGAATGCAAGCTTACGCTGCATGGAAAGCAAACTTCACAAACCCAAAGATTCACTGTGCCTAAGACAGGTGGACCGGCGAACAAAGCACAAATGACAAATCCATCACCACTAACTGGATAACTTCCAATAAATCCTTTAGGTCTGAGAGGGGCAGCAGTTTCACTAACTAAAAGTGATATATTTGGTTATTAAATCTTTACAAGATTTAATGCTTGTCCAGTTAAGAATGAAGAAATTATCATTTTAACAAAGATGACTCATGGCACCGAGGCTTGGCAGTGTACCAGGCATAACTCTTCGTGCATACAAGAACTTAATAGGAAGCTCGGTTTTAAACATATCATGTACAATACATAAACGATACCCATAAATCTAATCTATACAGAATCAAAAGTGTACACTACATCATATTTATTGAAATAAATACACTAATGATTAACTGATCAATACATTTAACATCTCTGTAGAGTGCATCCTGAAATATAACCTGTGTGTGTGACATAAATATATAATAAACTTGTATTTTGTGGGTGTGTTATGCAAAATACAGCATCATTGCTATTGACTAGGGGCCCGGTAGCTGTAAACATTTGTGTATATGGGCGAATAGTTCGGTAATTTCCGGATCATAATACAGTACCATTTTATTTCATAAACGATAATGATTGTACAGTAATTAGAAAAAAATACTGATATTGTATTGTATGTCTTTATTTATATAGCGCCATTAGTGTACATAGCGCTTCACAGTAGTAATACATGTGGTAATCAAATAAATAACAGATAATATAAATAACAGATCATGGGAATAAGTGCTTTAGACATAAAAGTAACATTTCGGAAGAGGAGTCCCTGCCCCGAGGAGCTTACAGTCTAATTGGTAGGTAGGGAGAACGTACAGAGACAGTAGGAGGGAGTTCTGGTAAGTGCGTCTGCAGGGGGCCAAGCATTATGTATCGTGTTTAGAATATCCACAGTGCTATTCATATGCTTCTTTAAGCAAGTGTGTCTTAAGGTGGGTCTTAAAGGTGGATAGAGAGGGTGCTAGTCGGGTACTGAGGGGAAGGGCATTCCAGAGGTGTGGGGCAGTCAGTGAAAAAGGTTTAAGGCGGGAGAGGGCTTTAGATACAAAGGGGGTAGAAAGAAGACATCCTTGAGAAGAACGCAAGAGTCTGGATGGTGCATACCGAGAAATTAGGGATGAGATGTAAGGAGGGGCAGAAGAATGTAAAGCTTTAAAAGTGAGGAGAAGAATGGAGTGTGAGATGCGGGATTTGATCGGAAGCCAGGAGAGGGATTTCATGAGGGGAGATGCTGAGACAGATCTAGGAAAAATATATATATATATATCTTTAAATGGTGCAGTTGACAGTTCTCTCTCTGTATTGTAATGTATAGAAAGTGACAGCATGAGCTTGTTCTGCTTTGGATCATGCTTCTGTGATAGAGTTTATTTGTGTCATTGCATTTGTGTTGTCACATGTGATTAAATACGTGTAAAGCAATTGTAACAAGTCATATCTGGATTACTGTATATTTGTTTTTGTGTAGTTTTGCTATTACCTACACAGAAGACACATGGATTGGCAAGCAACCGAAATATTATTATAGTTATTAGTACTTATTTATAAGGCCAAACAAATACAAACATCTATGACAGCTCTGCCCATGAGAGCTTACATTAAATAGTAAATGGTCATTGTGGGACTGAGTGAAATGGGACGATTGGCTGCAATCATGTGCCTGTGACCAAACTACCCCCGGCGCTTCACCGACACCGCAACTCACCACCGACACATCCCCATTTGACATTTGGCTGCATCCCTGATGCCATCTTTAAATGTCCCATCTCATTCGGCCACCAGTCATGTCAATGTCAGGGACTTTTAAAGATGGTACGAAGGAGCGGCAGGTGTGCGGGACAAGGAGTGGCTGCCCATTCATATGAGCGGCGGCCTCCTGGGACAATCACATGGGCGGCGGCCCTCTGGGACATTCATATTAGTGTCCGCCGCCGGGGACATTCACATGAGCGATGGCCATCTGGGACATTCACATGAGCAGCCACCGTCTGGGACATTCACATGGGTGGCGGTCGCCTGGGACATTCACATGGGTGGCAGTTGTCTGGGACATTGATATAGGCGGCGGCCATCTGGGACATTCACATGGGCGGTGGCTGTCTGGGACATTCACATGGGAGGCAGCCGAGCGATATGAAACATTTAAACATAGCATTGGGGTAGAAGCACACATGGACAAGTTTAATGGTGGCGGAGTGCATGGGGCAGTGTGGTTGCAGCCAAAAAGCCATGGCCAAACCTCCTAGACCAGGACTGATTATGCCTCAGATGGAGGTTTGTCCAGCAGCACAGCTGTTTCCAATTGGGTTTGGCTGCGGTCCCAGTCATCACTGTGACATGCACGCCCGGCGGGGGGTGGAGGGGCACGGCGCGTGCACAGCGCTAACCGCGATCTGCGATCTTTCTGGAGAGAGGGAGCTTGCGATGGGAGGGGGCGTGGTCGGGGATTTGCCTCCGTCGCAAGGTCTAAACTCAATTTCATTGAGTTGAAAAAAACCTTGCAGTACAGCGCAGCTGCACCTTCAGCTGGAAGGTGCATACTGGGCCCAGCCCCATTGAGGGGTGGTGCTTATACGCACAACGCACGCCTCAGCGTGCGCTGTGGCAGTTTCTGGGACCGCAGCCTTAGGGAGGGTGTTTGTTGTTAATTGTGCAACTGATACATATCTAAGAGATAGGAAAGCATCTGATGGTACATGGTATAGAATCCCAAAGAAGATGCAACAAAATAGAAGCCTTGTAGGCTGGTGTGAGAGGAGGAGACATAACCTAGCTATATAGCAGAGATGGAGATTGCTGGACTTAGGGAAGGATTGAATGTAAAAAATTAAGGAAATGGCAAAGTCAAAGATGACCCCTAGGCAGTGGGCTTGTGGTGTTGATGAGATTGTATTATTATTGAAGGAAAGTTTGGGTGTAGGAGAGAGTGGAAGGGAAAGATTAGTAGTTCTGTTTTTGACATATTAAGCTTTAAGCTTCAGGTACTGGTGGGACATTCAGGAGGAGATTGCAGAAAAACAGTTGAAGACACGGGAGAAGAGTGAGGTCAGGGGTGTCAGCATAAAGATGATATTTAAAGCCAAAAGACTATATTAGTTCGCCAAGAAAAGGCACAGAGTGAGAAGCACAAAGGGCCAAGAACACAGGCTCGTGGGACCCAAACAGAAAGTGGGAGTGAGGTGGAGGAGGCACCAGAGTAGAATAAACTGAAGGAGCTGCTGATAAGATATTAACCATGATAGGGCTGCGTCACAGCGGTCAATAGAGTGAAATCCATGCAGGAGAAGGGGTTGATCAACAGTTGAAGGTAGCAGAGAGATCCCGTAGGATTAGTAAGGAAATATTACCATTAGACTTAGCAATGATAGGTCATTGGCCACTTGAAAGTGAGTCAAGTGGTTGTACAATATACAAGCTACTCAAGTAGCTTGAAGGCAAATAGGAGAAGTGAGGTAAGGTGGAAATTAGAAAGAGAGGCTGGGTCAAGAGAGAGAGACCCTCTATGAATCAATGAACAGATACGTTTGTATTGATGCACTGCACCGTTTTTGGCTCCAAGCTGTGTGATGTAAAAACTTGTTGATCAAGTTTCTTAAATCTGGTGGTACTTGTTAAACTTGGAAGTTTTACTGCATGTCACATCAAACCATGCTTGGGCTCAGGGGCATAGCTATAGCTCGGGTAGCCAGGAGGCACGTGCTCTTGGGGTTCCTGCTCCCCCCCCTGTCCACTGCCTATCTGTCTTACTTCAGATAGATACAGGCTTGGGCAGGTAGGAGGAAAACAGAGGTTGGAGGAGATCAGAGGTGGATGCCAAGGGAGACTGATGATGATGATCAGTGGGAGAGCACTGATGATGACGAGGGGGAGAGAGCTGATGATGAGGATGGGAGAGAGATGATGATGATGGGGGGGAGAAAGCTGATGATGAGAAGGGAGAGATGATGATGAGGAGGGGTGGAAAGCTGATGATGAGGGGGAATATATGATGATGAGGAGGGAGAGAGATGATGAAGAGGATGATGGGGAGTGATGATGAGGGGGAGATGATGAGGAGGGGGAGAGATGATGATGATGATGATGATGATGATGATGATGATGATGATGATGATGATGATGATGATGATGATGATGATGAGAGAGTAGGAGGAGGGGGGGGAGAGAGGAGGAGGAGGGGGTGAGAGATGGGGAGGGGGGTAAAGATTTGGAGGAGGGGGAGATATGATGATGAGGAGTAGGAGGAGAGGTGATGAGGCGTAGAGTTGATGAGGAGGAGGAGGAGGAGAAATGAGGAGGAGAAATGAGGAGGAGGAGGGAGATTATGAGGGGGAGTGGGAGAGATGATGATTAGGAATGATGAGATAGGGGATCAGGGAGAGGATGGAGAGGATGAAAAAATTGCAGTCAGTATTAATATTAATCGGGCCCGAAATGTTTTTTTTTTGCCTGGGGGCCCGTGAATGTCTAGCTACACCACTGCGGATACAAGACGCTGGCAGCGCTGTGAGTTCCTCCCGAGGGATTGATTGCCCTGCATGCCGGTTTTACCATCATTGAGGATCAGCTTTCAGTTACGTGTCCCCCCTGTTCATTCACTACATTCATATGCCGGTATGCCTCCGTTATACACCGTGTAATGGGTATGGCACATTAGATACTCTTCAGTGCCACTACCAGACATGGAGAGGCTCACCCGGTCACATTCATAGGGGGAGACATATACTGTACTGGACTGGGATATACATCACATATGTACTTCAACCTTCACCGTGGCCCTATCCACCCATTATTATTCATTTGCCGTCCCATCACCTTTATTTACATTGTTCATCATTTCCCCGCATCCGCTGTTATTGTTTTGGAGCACACAGAGGGGAGCTCCACTCTCCTATTTTTTCTACACCACTGCTTGGGCTGACCTTTTGGGTACTTGGGAAATGCCTGGTGGGCCCCTGACTGGGGTGGACTCTTAGAGTCCAGACTGGTAACATGTCTCAGAAGGACGCAGATACTCACAAAACCTTGGGTAGACTTGAGAGACTGGAAAATCTGTTTTTACTTTCATCTGCAGAGAGTCCCTTTGCTCTCTCTGGGGCCTATGCAGTAAGCGTTCATAAGCCACTTTCAAGCACTTATCACCCAAAATGGCTACTGCTATTCAGTAAGCGGTGATAAGTGGGTGATAAAGGCTGAATCGCTCAAAAAAAATTGCTCATAAATAAAATCACGAGGCAGCGGTGATAAGCCACTTATCGCCGCTTTTCGGCATGTTCATAAACTCGTGCAATTCTAGAAGCAGTGATTTGGCTATGAACGCCTATCACTGCTCTAGAATGGTGATTTTATCACAAAATCCTCACACCAGAAAAAGTTGGCTTAAAGGTGTTGGAAACCTGCAGAGAAGCGACGAGATGGGAATTAGAAAAAAAATGCATTTTTCCTGCATAGGATTGATGCCGGGAATCTCTGGAGCTGATATCCATTAATATTAGCACCAGAGACCCCTGGTATGAATCCTATGCAATAAAAATGCATTTACAGTAAACTTCATTACCATAGCGGATAGCCTGAGGGACCCCCTAATTCCCAAGATACAGGCCCCGTTATGGGGTGCCAGTATCTCCTATGCATTTAAATGTCCATGTCACGTGACCATGGGAATAAAATGCATAGGAGATACCGGCACCCCATAATGGGGCTTGTATCTCGGGAAGTAGGGGGTCCCTGAGGCTGAAACCAATGCGGTTCAGCTCAGGAGACCCCCTGCTCATCTAAACTATTAACAAAATTAAAATTTAGACACATACGTTTTGTGCGATATTTGCACAGGGAGAGACGGCTCTCTCAGAGCAGCTCTCTCTGCAGCAGTTACAACTCGCCGGGTAAGGCCTTTTCAGAGGGTCGTTCATCAGATCACTGGCTAATCACCCGTTTTGTGAATTTTACTATGACAGGTAATGAAGGCTTTCGTAATACCGTGATAGAAACGCTCATAAAAACGGTGATTTAAATGGTACGGTGATTTTTTTATGAACCTTTAGTGCATGAGGCCCACTGTTAGGGTTATTTATTAAACGGCAATATTGCCAATTCGAGGACACTATTTCATGGAAACGCCTATTGGTCAATGAAGTTTTCATGCGATTTTGCCCCTAGAGGCACTATCTCTGTTGAATTAATACATTATATACTGTACATGTAAATAAATGTGTGTGTGTGTTTGTATACAGGATGTAATGCATGTATGACACTGCATGCATATGAGTTCAAACTCTTGAACTTTCTAATCCTCTATAGCCCAATAGAGGGGCTCAGTAATCTGTTTCCCCTGTGGGCCTTAATACCCAAGTCACACACTGCATCAGATCTGGCAGAATTTCTGATGCAGATAAAAGGAAGAATATTACAGACACAGGGTTTATTACTGTCCATATCAGTAATATGTGCATCATGTCATCGCATTCTTCTTAATGGCACTCCCCATAGTGAAAGCCGTAATGCTCAATGGGGGTGATGTATCAAGGGAAATATGGATCAAAACTGAAACATAGTGTATCAAAGTCTTTGCTCCAATGTTTTGCACCATACTGTATGTGTCTTTAGGGAGGCGATAGGGAAGAGTTTCATGCTGCACAGATTATAATGAAATGTATCAAACTCTGTGGGACCTAATGTATGCTAAAAGCATTGATAAGCCACTTATCCAGCACTTATCGGCCAAAATGCCTACTGTGATTCTGTAAGCCTCGATACGTGGGCGATAAAGGCATGAATCGCCAAACATTTCATCCACCATAAAAAAATCGTCGGGTGAGCGGAGATAAGCCACTTATCGGCAGGTTCTGAAACTTCTGCAATTCTAGTAGCCACGATTAGGTTATCAAGGGTAATCGCGGCTCTAGAATGGCGAGTTTCTCCCAAAATACTCACGCCAGGAAAAGTTGGCGTGAGGCTGGTGAGAACCTACAGAGAAGGCAGTGAGAGAGGACATAGAAAAAAATGCTTTTTTTCTGCATCGGATTGATGCCGGGGGTCTCCGGTGCTGATATTAATGGATATCAGCATCGGAGACCCCTGGCATGAATCTCATGCAATAAAAATAAATTTACAGTCAACCTCATTACCTTAGCGGCTAACCGCTAAGGTATTGAAGGGGTTAACCCCTCCTGCTACCCACTAAGGGCCAAATTCCCCCTTCACCCACTCCCGCCACCCACAATAAACACTAATACCCATCTCCTCTACCCCACATGATGGATGCCAGAGGCATGTGGTCCCTGCGGGTGTCTGTGGGCATTCGGGTGGCCACGCGGGTGCCTGTGGGTCTGCAGGTGGTCCCTGAGAGTGTCTCCGGGCCCTCGGGTGGTCCCTGTGGGTGTCTGGGGATCCTTAGTTTGTCCCTGTTGGTTTCTGAGGGCCCTCGGGTTGTCCCCGTGGGTCCACGTTGGCCTGCGGTACCAATCCTGTGGCCAATTTTTTTTTGCAATACATTGAAATAAATACACCTCGATTGCCTGCATTAAACTCCGTCAATTGTGATGCCCACACCAAATTGTAGCATATTTTAGTCCCAGATTAAGGCAGGAAACATAGTATTTCTCTATATGGGTTTATTTACAGGGGTAAATAATATACTACCAGGCCCACCGTCCCTTTAAGTCAAAACAAAATAATAAAATAAACTCCTATTCCTCTTAGGAGACTAACTACACATTTAGCTTCAATCCTTAATACCTGGATGGACAGCTAAGTTGGTTACCACCCAAAAACAGGTACTATTATAGCTGAACATGTAAAGTCTCTGAACACAGCAATAAAGTATTTTGCTTATCTGTTACTCAAGCGTTTGGAGCAGACGTCCCCGCTGAGCACGCTCTCGCATCCTTCCTTCCTAGGGGAGCTCGGCCCCATGAGAGCTCAGAGAGCTCAGAGAATCTCTCCTCTGTAAGTCAAATGTTAAGGACAGGACATCCCCGCTTCAGCACGGTCTCTCATCCTTCCTTTTCTGCCTGGGATTCACAACCCAGGCAGTCCAAGCAGGCTCCTCGACCACATCCAGCAAGCCTAGAGGCTGTGCCAGCTTCCACAGCTGGGAAAAACTTTCTCTGTCCCCTTCTCAGGGACATTGTCAGTGTCGCGCTGAAGTCACGCCCTCCTGACGCATTACACCAGCCATCCTGGGACGTGCACGGACTCTTGGTTATGCACGCACACTGCTGCAACAAACAGACGTGCGCCCGTGATGGCACCATATCTCCTGGTCCTGGTGGCGGCGCGCCCGCCACGCGCCATGTGCCTCCCATGCGTGGCTAATGTCGGTACTGCCCTCAGCTGTACCACACCTGTTCCACAGGTAACTACCTCCTATCGGCTCTCTGCCTACGTCTAACCACTCCCTCCTGCCTCCATCCCATTGGCCAGGTTGTAATGAGCATTCTTTACAATATGCTCAGCCCAACAAACCTGGACCCCGCTGAGGTGGGTCGACAACTGCATGAAATTGAAGCCATGTTTAAAGCTTTTAAAGTGGAGCAATTCCTGAATCAGAATAACCAGCTTATGGAGGGGTTCTAACGCGCCCTAGGGGACCTGGATAACCGGGTTAAAGCCCTTAACCAGACCACCACTAAACCCGTGGCATCAGCTCCTGCCGCCGCTCCCCTCACCCCGAGTTCAGAGCTACGCTTGCTTACCCCTAAACGCTATGGGGGCAACCCTCTGGGATGTTGGGTGTTTCCAATCAGTGCTCTCTACACTTTGAACTTTTACCTGCACATTTTCCTTCCCAATGCTCTAAGGTGGCATACATAATTTCCCTTTTGATGGACGACGCCCTGGCATGGGCCTCACCTATCTGGGAGCAAAGATCGGACCTGACCTCCGATTTCGACCGGTTCACCGTAGAGTTCCAAAGCGTCTTCGATACACCAGTGTGAAAGGTAACGGCAGCCTCCACTCTTCTAAATATCTCACAGGGGGATCATACCGCGGCCCTCTACGCTCTTGAGTTTTGTACCGTCGCCGCAGAGACCGACTGGAATGACGAGGCCTTGATGGTGGCATTCTGGTAGGGGCTCTCCGATAACCTCAAAGATGAGCTGGCGGCACTAGAATACCCCACAGGATTGGAAGAACTGGTGGCCCTCTGCATACGCATGGACCAACGTCTCCAGGAGAGAAGAATGGAGAGAGGAAGGCACCAACGGGGTATGCACTCATTCTTTTCTCAGATGGTCAAAAGTGGAAATCTACCACCAGCAGCCATGGACGAACCCATGCAATTGGGACTCACCCGCTTGTCCACCGGTGAAAGAGAGCATAGACGCCACTCCAGACTAGTCTAAAACAGGGATGGCAACTCCAGTCCTCAAGGGCCACCAAGAGGTCAGGTTTTAATGATATCCCTGCTTCAGCACAGGTGGATCAACCAGGGGCTCAAGTTAACGACCACCACCTGTGCTGAAGCAGGGATATCCTTAAAACCTGACCTGTTGATGGGCCTTGAGGACTGGAGTTGCCCACCCCTGGTTTATCAGGACAGATTCATGTACACGCACATTCTCAGCCACATGTGGACTAGTTTATGTATGGATACAATATTTGAAATGATTAATTTGACCTTCACATGAACTTAGACTAAGTTTTCAAAGTATGATTTTTTTTGTTTCATACTATATCCTAATTCGGTTGTGACAGCGTTTAAATTCAGCGGCTTCTGATTCTCCGTTTTTCACTGTAACAATTAAACATCGCTAATTTTAAGTCAATGATGAAATAAAGCATTACAAGTTATTAATGGCTCCATGTGAAACATCTAGCAACAGCAGTTGTATCGATTTCCTGGAAGTGGCAGGCACTGACACAGGAACAAAGAATGAAGGCTTTTAATGAATGTACAGAAATATCTGTGGCACGTTTAAATAGTAATGAGTAAATATATTCTCTTTTTAAATGAGCCTCTGTTATTATGATTTCTTTTGTGTAAGACGAACGTGCATCTTAAAGCCAGTTTTGGAGGGGTCTGTGTAACATTGTGTATTAATGTAGATACTAAAAGTAACCTCGCCTTTTAATATTTTGCAATCCAAGAGTAATGCCACTAGACGGAACATACTCAGTGTGTGGCAAACCAAGGTCAAAAGGGGAGAGTCCGTCTTTCCTCTCTTAGGGGGGGGGGGGTCATCCTCTTCTCGGCCCCACTCCACCTAACTTCTTCTTCAATTCCCCATATCTGCTTTTTGCTGCAGCAGCAGAAATCAACTAGACCTCATAAAGATGTTGAGGTACGAGGGGCTGTCACGCTACAGATCAAAAGACGAGTCCCCCCTTTTGATCTTAGTGGTGTCATTTATCTATCAGGTTGTATCTGTCTTCTGCCACCATAAGGGAATACAACTAGACCACAGAGATATCAAGGGGGATACAGAGGTTTTCCCGGCTTCCTCCTCTTTGCCCTACAAGGCACAGGTGGTCTCCCAATAATTGATAATCAATAGATAGAACCATAAAGTAATGAATATATCTTGCAAATTGTATTGTACTTCTGTATATTGTATATACTTGCATTTTATATACAATCAAAAGTAAAAAAAAGATGTTTATTAAAATTAACATTAACAAACAGTTCAATATCCTATGTCATACTCTGTTCCACAATGAGCAGCAACTTTATCTTTTGTTTTCAACGTTGTACCTTATTCCCTCTAGATTGTAAGCTCTTAGGCCTCGTTCAGGGTGCCAGAGGCAGGAGTTGGAGGGAGGGCGTTCGGGAGGGAGGGCGGCAGTCTGCTGGGCGATGTGTGTTCATCCCCAGCAGATGTTTTCAGGAGTTGAGGAGGGGGCGGGGCTACAGACCTGAGGTTAGGGATCGAGGCTGCAGTCTTGAAATCATTCTCAAGAATGATTTCATTGGCTGCCGATGTCCCAGTGACGCTGCTGCAGCTTCAAAAAACAATTTTTTTGTTTATTGAAACTGTAGCCAGCGTCAACTCTGGGCTTCGGAGACAGGGCAGCTGCCACCCTGACAACCAGTATTTAATTTGAATACTTTGTGTCCCACAGCAGCTCACACGGCAGCACGCCCTCCCTCTGAAGCCTGCACCCTGAACGAGGCCTTAGGAACAGTGCCTTCATTACCTCCTGTATCGGTTTGCGCTTGTTAGTCCTGTAATTCTGCTTATGTAATATGCATAGCTATGTACACCCGTTGTACCGCTCCGTGGAATTTGTTGGCGCTTTATAAATAAACAATACTAAAGTAAATCTATGTCAACTCATATTTTAAATTATTTAAATGATTTTTGAAATCTATATATATATTTCTCAAAATCTTTTGTGTGAGTGTCTGAAGACAATTTGATTGGTCCGTTGTTCCGCCAGCCCTCCCACGGCTCTCATTGGCTGGTGTGTCTGCCCCCCCTGTGTCCCGCCCCCTCACGGCTCTCATTGGAACCCCAGAGCACGCTTTCTCCTGCTCTCTCCTCCCACAGGCCGCTACCTTCCCTCGGCTCTCACCCTTCCCCGGCGCTCTCACCCTTCCCCGGCTCTCACCTCCCTTCTGCTCTCAACCTTCTCCCGGCTTTGACCTCCCTTCGCCGGCTCTCTCACCCTTCGCCGGCGCTCTCACCCTTCCCCGGCACTCTCACCCTTCCCCCGGCACTCTCACACTTCCCCCGGCTCTCACCTCCCTTCTGCTCTCACCTCCCTTCTGCTCTCACCCTTCCCCCGGCACTCTCACCCTTCCCCTGGCTCTCACCTCCCTTCTGCTCTCACCCTTCCCCTGGCTCTCACCTCCCTTCTGCTCTCACCCTTCCCCCGGCTCTCACCTCCCTTCTGCTCTCACCTCCCTTCTGCTCTCACCCTCCCCCGGCACTCTCACCCTTCCCCAGGCGCTCTCACCCTTCTCCCGGCACTCTCACACTTCCCCCGGCGCTCTCACCCTTCCCCTGGCGCTCTCACCCTTTCCCCGTCGCTCTCACCCTTCCCCGGCGCTCTCACCCTCCCACACACCACTCTCCCCCTCTCTGCGGTTCTCACTCACACAGGCCGCTCCCCATCCCCGAGAGTGCTCCTCCGGCTCTCTCTGCCTCTCCCTTGAAGGGTACAGCACCTCCTCACCGGAGCATCTCAGCCTCGCCGGGGGTCACGGACACCGCTGGGGAGCCCGAGGTGGAGGAGGAGGGCGGCCAGTACCTGGAGGAAGAGGAGGAGCGTGGCCGGGTGCAAGGTGAGGAAACACAGGGGAATGGGTCCGTTTCCCCCCCTCCTCCCCTCCCATTTGCCCCCTGATGCCCACCCTCCCCCCTCTCCCCCCTCCCCTTTGCTCCCCCTCCCCCCTGCCCCCCTCTTCCTCCCCTTTGCCTCCCCTCCCCCTCCCCTTTGCTCCCCTCCCTTTTAACCACTCCCCTTTGCCCCACCTACCCCTGCCCTTTGCCCTCCCTCCTGCCCTTTTCCCCCCCTCCCCCTGCCCTTTGCCCCCACTCCCTCCCCCCTGCCCTTTGCCCTCCCTGCCCTTTGACCCCCCCTCCCTTCCTGACCATTGCCCCCTCTCCTCCTTCCTCCCTGCCCTTTGCCCCCCCTCCCTCCCTTTGCCCCCCTGCCCTCTGACCTCCTGTCCTCCATGCCTTTTGCCCCCGGCCCTCCCTGCCCTTTGCCCCCCTTCCCTCCCTGCCCTTTGCCCTCCCTGCCATTTGCCCTCCCTGCCCTTTGCCCATACCCGCCCACCCTGCCCCTTGCCCCCCGCCCTTCCATGCCCCTTACCCCCCCACCCTTCCACGCCCCTTTCCCCTCCACCCTTCCACTCCCCTTGCCCCCGCCCTCCCCGTCCTTTGCCCTTCCTGCCCTTTGCCCCCCGCCCTTTGCCCCCCTGCCCTCCCTGCCCCCCCTGCCCCTTGCCCCTCGCCCTTCCATGCCCCTTGCCCCCCAACCCTTCCATGCCCCTTGCCCCCCCACCCTTCCACGCCCCTTGCCCCCCCACCCTTCCACGCCCCTTGCCCCCTGCCCTTCCATGCCCTTGCCACCCCCGCCCTTCCACGCCCCTTGCCCCCCTGCCCTTCCACGCCCATTGCCCCCCGCCCTTCCACGACCCTTGCCCCCCGCCCCTCCACAATCCCCCCCACCCTTCCACGCCCCTTGACCCCCCACCCTTCCACGCCCCTTGACCCCCCACCCTTCCACGCCCCTTGCCCCCCCGCCCTTCCACAATCCCCCTGCCCTTCCACGCCCCCCGCCCTTCCACGCCCTCCTGCCCTTCCACACCCCCCTACCCTTCCATGCCCCCGTACGCCCCCCACCCTTCCACGCCCCCCCCGCCCTTCCACACCCCCCTCCATGGCCCCCTGCCCTTCCGCGCCACCCCTGCCCTTCCACGCCCCCCCACCCTTCCACGCCCGCCTCCACGCCCCCCCCCCACTTCCACGCCCCCCCTTCCACACCCCCCTTCAACACATCCCTGCCCCCGCCCGTCCACGCCCCCCGCCCCTGCAAGCCCGGGCAACGCCGGGTATATCAGCTAGTATTATATATATTATACTGTTATGACCGACATTTCTTTTTGTGATTTATAGCATCAAAATATAAAAGCAATGCATTGTAGAATGGGTAATTAAGCTTTGTTTCCCTTTCTTTACTAGTTAAATGCTCTAGTAGCCATACTGGTCCTAGAGAAAAACAGATTCAATGCAACCTGTTATATATTTTGGCCAACGTACATTACATCATTTCAAAACCTCATAAGTTTCTTTTCAAGTGCACTGTGGCAGCATTTTTGAAGGAAACATATGTACCCTCAAGTGATGCATAGGGGCGGAGATACATTCTGCAGGGAGTCTCCAAGGGGAGGGGGGAGAAAAATAGCTTAAATTAGGAGGAGCTACAGTATGTAGGCTATATGTCAGGCCTGTTTTCCTTACACCTTTTCTAAAATGAGGAGCAGGAAGTGGGTTAAATGTTGTCATAATCTGCATGTTAACGTGTCATAAATCCAATATCTTGATTTAAACAATTGTTTTTAGAGTTAAAAGCGATTTGTTTTTAGAAGTTGAAAAAATATATATAATTCCCCTGTTCTTCTCTCTTGTGTATTTAAAGATTTTCTTTGACAATTCATGCGTTTTACTTCTACAGTGAGTGTTCTGCTTTGGACAAATTCTGTCCCATTGAAGTTCTGGTATTAATTTCTGATATGGTTAATCTGTGATGTTTTATCCTGGTCTGAAAGTCCTGTTCTACAACATATTTTATGTTCTACATTTTATAAGGAGAATGATTCCTACATATTAAGGTTGTGGTTTTGAGCAGTGACGGTGGTGGTATCTGCAGCTCAGAAGAGCACAGCTCTTGGTCCTTTCATCTTCTACCTGTAGCCAGGTCTCCCATAGTACCTCTTACCTGCCAGACCGGGTTACTAGGGATGCCCAGGGGAGGTTGCTGTCAGGTGAGCGGGTCGCTGGAGATCCGTGGATAGACGTGATCAGGGCACCGCCATATTGAGAATCTTTGCGCATGCGCAGTGAGCTCCCAAGATGCGGTGGCCATGTTGGCATACCCTGCGCATGCGCATTGAGGCAGTAGTTGCGGTGGCCATTACCATAAGCTCTGCAGGGGAACTACAAGTCCCAGCAGCACCAGGTGCTGCAGCACCACATGTTGCCAGGCAGCCAATAGGGCTAGGAGAATCTCAGCAGTGGGAGATAGATACTTTTGGCGTGCCTGAGACCACACTAGTCGGGGCAGGGACACAGAGGGGTAAGGTAGAGTATTTGTGCAAGTGGCTCCCATACAAGGCCAGATACCCCCATTAGGCCCCAGCTAGGCCCCGAGTAACACACGATTGTGGCTGCTACAGGGAAGCCCATAATAAGGGACATTTCCCCGTAGTTGCCTATAGTCAGTGTATAGCACTGGTGAGACGCCACGTGGTGATTGCGGGCTGTGGTCTGGTACCAAGCCACCTACATACAGAGACTCTTAAAGGTGAGACCCTCCTACCGGAGTTCACCCAACGCAGAGGCAGACGCCATCGCAGACGACATCACTGGATCAGCGGATCCCCATTTGTTAATCTGCAGTATCCGGGTGCTGGAGCCCCGGGCAGGTACCTCAGCAAGTGCATCACCTGTCCACAGGATCCTACACAGGATCCTACACAGTGCCATCTCCTACACTTTTGGGTGGGTCCTGACATTGGGGAAAGGACATCAGGGATATTGGTGCAAAGCACCATATGTACATTGGGGACACTCTTCTGGTGTATTGCGGTTGTGTGCGTGGGACTATATACTGTGGGGTACAGGTTGATTATCCTGTTCAGTAAAACCAGTTCTAATACACCCTGTTTGTGGTTATTATTGGTATTGTTCATGTGAGGGGCTTATGCCGTCACGCTGGGATCCCTCGCAGGTGGAGGCGCTCACCGAGGCGATCGAGATATCACCCCAGGCTCCCAGTGGCAGAGGCTCAGGCCTTCTAATAGCCAAACAGGTAATTGCAGTACTGGTAGATCCTTCCCAGACCCGGGGGGGAACTGGGGCTACATACCTCTTCTTTTTTAGCTTCCATTCAAACATACCTAAATCTATGGAAACTTCCAACTAAAGTCCATTCCCTTTCAGAATGGCTCTCGGCAATATAGTCCTTGGTGGCTCTTTGTTATCTTGAGTTAACATGTACAAGACAGTGTGGGGAGAGGGTGAATCAAAGCACTTTTGTGGCAAATTGACATGGAAAAAAGATCTGGCAAGTCTGAAGTGGTGTAAAGATTTCTTGCTAACTATTTCCCTCATATAACTGTACAAGAAATTAATTCGTACATTTAGTGCAAAACTAAGTAGAAAATGCGTATTTATTTATTTTTGTTTAAGTTGATACATCACCCCCAAAGTTTGATACTCGTAGATGTAGCAGTTGTTACTGCTTCTGTTAATGTGACCCATTTTAAGGCAGCTTCATTTAAACCGATGGTAACACGCGCATCACTTTCTTAGCACATGCATCGTTTAGGGCCTTATACTATAAACGTTGACACGGCCATTCGGACATTTGCTCTGCGTATTTATATCTACTGTACCCCCATAATGTGTTATTTGTGCATTGCTGATGCGTTTATAGGAACGTTAACGTTAGCTACATCGGTAAATGTGCCGGTCTTGTCACATTTTCTATTACTGTTGATACCTTACCATACATCCAGTCCCCAAGCATGCTGTCTATATTTACAATGACTCTTTGTGGCCTATTCTATAAGCCTTCATAAAAAAATCTCTGGGCCGTTTACGCCGCCAGTTTATTGAGCGTTGCTATCACGGTATTCAGAAAGCCTTGATTACTTGTTATAGCAAAATTCCCAAAACGGGCGAGTAGCCGGCGACGTGATGATCGCCTCTCTCAAAAGTGCTCACCCGGAGATTTGTTCCAGCTGCATAGAGAGCCACCTCTCCCTGCGCATATCTCGCCAGCGATCGAAAGATTTTAATATAAATTTTAATACTAGTGTAGATGAGCAGGGGTTCTCTGGAGCAGAACCACGTTGATTTCAGGTTCGGGACACCCTGCATCCTAAGATACAGGCCCTGTGATGGGTGCAGGTACCTCCTTTGCATTTTATTCCAACGGTCACGAGACATTTAAATGCATAGGAGATACCGGCACCCCATAATGGGGCCTGTATCTCGGGAAGCAGGGGGTTCCCGGACCTCAAATCAACGCGGTTCTGATCTGCATGCCCCCTGCTCATCTACACTAGCATTAAAATGTATATTAAAACAGCTTCTTTAACTTATCGGCTAGCCGCTAAGGCAATGAAGGGGTTAAACCTCAATAGCCAGTTTCTTGGAGCAGAGGGGGTGTATGAAGGGGGTAATAGTCCCAGGGTGGGTACTTAGGCCTGCCTGGAAGGTTGCGGAAGGAGTTAACCCCTTCACTACCATAGCGGTGGGAACCACTATGGTAATGAAGGGGTTAAACAGACCTTCTACCCCCCAGAAGGCCTAAACATCCATCCTTGGGGATACTACTCCCTTCACCCAATCCCTCTACCCCTAAGAAACAAAAATAAACACAACAACCCTACTACCCATCTCCTCTACCCCCAACAACCCCCCACAATACATACAGTACATTAATGGGCAGCATAACTATTATCCAGATATGGATAATAACTCATTTGCCCATTATAAAATCTAAACATTAGAAAGCCAGCATTAATAAAGTAAATAAAACTTTCAACATACCCCTGCCATCATGAAGGGCATCCTCGTCAGCATACTCCGTCCATGTCTCCGTTGCCAGCAAGAGTACATGAAAAATACAATCTAATGGCCCCTAACTCCTTAGTCACCTTAGCGGTTAATAACCGCTATAGTAATAAAGGGGTTAACCCACCCTCCCCCGCTATCCACCTGGGAGGCCTAACTACCCACCCCAGGCCAACTATACTCACCCTCTACCCATTGATTGGCACAGTGGTATATCATAACCATATAATATGGGCATGATAAGCTACTATAGCAGTCAATGGTCAACCTAACAAAAATAATTATGGACAAAAATACACAATAATAAAAGAAATACAAAAGCACCTAAACACCCCAACAATAAAATAACTAAAAAGCCTCAACTACACATCAATTACATTAATCTACAGTATCAATAAAGCAGCAAAAGAATTACAATTGTGTAATTCCAAAAACAAGAATACAAATAAATAAACACCTATCCAACCAATCAATTAAAGAAATAAAACCACTAGCCAACCAATCACTTAAAGAAATAAAAGCTCTAGCTGTTACGCCGGTGCTTGCCACAAACGGGACCGGACCGCGGGGCTGAGGTGGGTTATATAATCACCGACCTTAGTCCGCGCAGACTGATCCGGAGTGCGCAGTTCGTAGTCGTACATCGCAGGGTCAGGATTGGAGAAGGCAGCATCGTCGTTATTCAAGCCAAAGTCGGGGTAGGAGAAGACAGGACAATCAATGGCCGAACCAGGGTCGGGATAGTTGTAGTCGTAGTCGTAGCTAGGAATCGGCAACAGGCAGTCAGGAATTCCCCGCTTCAGATTAGGAGCGTGAGCGCGGAAGTGGCCTCTGTGTGAGGAGCGGGCTCGGCCCATGACGCCGGTCTCAGCAGGGGGAGACAGCAGGCTGGCCGAAGTACACCGCGGGGCAGCGTCGGGGAAACCAACGCTTCAGCACAGAAGTCCAAGGCAGCCCACTGCATGGAGATTAGCAGCAGGCCTCAGGAAATGAAGGGTAACCACTGCTAGGAGAGAATGCAGCAGCTACCAGTGCTGGCTAACCAACGCTTCAGCACAGGAGACAGGAACAAGCCTCTCGATACTCTTTGAATGGTGTCCGTATCAGACTCTGCCTCCTAGCTTTCTGAGCTCCATTGCCTGTCCAGGCTTTCCCCCTGCCCTCGCGCTGTTCTGTGACGTCACCGGCACACCACACGACCAGTGGGTCTGTTTGTGCGGCGTCGGCGATTCTCCCAGCAGCACGGAGTTGCGGTTCTACTTTGTGGCACCTCTCACCAACCTTGTGGGTCTGCGTGTGTGGTAGCAGTGGTCGTCCTGGCAGTGTGGAGTCTTGGAGGTCGTGCTGTTCCACTCCTTTGCTGAGGTTTCTGGTCTGAATTCAAGGACAGCTGTTCTATGGGCTTTAACATTTCAGCCTTGCTGTAAGTAGGATTTTAATTTTACTCCTACCGGATGATATAGCTTTACTAGCGTCTTTAGCCCAACGGACATTTGTTTGTTGTTTTATTATTTTTTTAATTAATTGCATTAAATCTGTAATTATCCTTTTGTCAATCTTTTCAGTGTTTTGTTTTTAGTTTTTAGTTTTGCTATTTGAGTTGCACTATGATCTTTCTCTTTTGTCTTTTTTGTCTTTGTTCTATATGTTTGTTGGTCTTTCCATGAGACTCCATTGAAGATTCCCCTCAGGATTGCTTGCCATCCATATTGGACTTTATATTTGGTCAGATTTATTAATTTTTACCTTGGAGGCGCCAGTTCTTTGTATTCATTGTTCTAATTGGTCCGTGTTAACCCTATTTTGCCTAGGCAGCCCCTACTTTAAGTTTAAAGTTTATTATGTTAATCACTGTTACTCATATTGTCACTGTTTTATATTAGTAGCGCTGATCACACTGCTCTTTCCCTTTATCATTTTAGGGTCAGATGGTACAGCTCAAATCCGATTGGACGCTGTATCATGTGCCCGTCTCATTTATTTTTTTAAGGATGTGACGTCATCTCTAAGGGAGGTACATCATATCCTTAAAACCACATGTCTCATATCACATAGTATTACAGCCAATGGGATTGAAGACAATCCCATTGGTTGCTGTACCATGTGATAGGTCACATTAGTTAAAAAGAATGTGACATCATCCCTCATCTGTTGTGTGTATTTTTGTTTATTGTGGGTAGAGGGATTTGGTGAAGGGGGGGTAGTAGCCCCAAGGATGGATGTTTAGGCCTAACGGGTGGTAGCGGGAGGGGTTAACCCCTTCATTACCTTAGTGATATTAACCGCTACAGTAATGAAGGGTTAACTCCACCCTCAACTCCCATGCAAGGCCTAAACACCCGCCAAGGGCCAAATACCACCTTCAACCCCACCCGCTGCCCACAATAAACATGGCACTGGTAGTTAACCCTTTCATTGCCTTCTCAGTCAGCCTCTAAGGTAATGAAGTTGCCTGTAAATGCATTTTTATTGCATGGGATTCATGCCGGGGGTCTCCAGTGCTGATATTATCATCAATCTGATGCTGGAAAAATGCATTTTTTAATCTAAGTCCTCTCTCGCCGCCTTTTCAGCAGGTTCTCCCAGTCTCACACCAGTAAAACAAACTCGCCATTCTAGAGCCGCGATTAGCCTCGATAAACTAATCGAGGCTACTAGAATTTAATTTGTTTCAGAACCTGCCAATAAGTGGCTTATCGCCGCTCAACCGGTGATCAGTTTTGGACAGATGAAAAAATGAGCGATTTATGCCTTTATCGCCCACTTTTCGAGGTATCGAGGCTTACAGAATAGCAGTAGGCATTTTGGGCGATAAGGCCTCGATAAGTGGGTTATGAAGGCTTATAGAATAGGCCACATTGTCTAACTTCACACTTGCACTCTTGTTACATGGGTTCTTACCTCTGTCACGCTTCAGATAGAACACTACCCCATTCTCTAACTTTCTTAGGTTTTGACTATTGCAAACTCATTTCAGCTTCTTCTGTAACCTGCAATCTGTTCCAGAAATTGGTGCTGGAATGATACTACTCCTTTGCAAATTTTACTCCTCTGTAGAGATGGGCGATTCCACCCAAATCTGTTTCCCAGATTTTCATTGATGCTATCCCCAAAATCCATGTGCGGAATTAACACCGCAAATGGATTTGGCTGGTTTCAATCCACGTGGATTCATCAAAATCCGCCATTTTATACGGATTTGTAGAATCCCATCTGCGGATTTTTTAGAATCCGCCAACGGATTGCTAAATCTGCGGATGGGATTCTACAAATAAATCCGTCCAAGGGTTGCGGAATCTGTGGAGTGTATTGGTAATAATAATAAAACAATCCACAAAACATGAATCGCCCTTTTTGACACTGATCCTCCGAAATCCGCGGTCCCAAGAAACCGCCGATCCTCTGCGGATCCCTATTCACCCAAAAATATGTGCCCATCTCTACTCCTCTGTGTGCAATTAAAAATACTTTACTCCAAGGACTTACCTACTTATTCTAATTTGTGGGATCAGAATTCTATACATCTTACTCCAGACAAAACTCTCAAATGGACTTTTATTTGGATAAACATGAGTATCTGTGTTGCTTCTTCACTTCTATTCTGTTGACGGTCTAAATTCCCAAAAGGAAAGAGATTGGCAGGAATGGGGGATACATTTCACACTTAAAGGGAGTTTATTTTAAAGAGGTATTAATCAGGTCTATTTTTTTTATCTAATCCACTTAGTCTGCGTGTTAACATTCTTTTGCAGTTATTTCTTAATTAACTTTTCAGCAGAAGTATAAGGGCAGTAGCATCAAGCAGTATATAAACCCCTATAGAATTTTTTATAAATATTAGAGTTTAACTCTTACTTTATGGATCCTAAAGCTAGAAATTCCTTTCACTTTTTTTTTTACAGTGCCCTTATAATGTTCCTTGCCAAGAGGATGATTGGGCTCACTGCTCCGATGGAGTTATCTGCTGCCCTACTGCAGCCGCAATAGTTTTGTTGTGATTGCTTCTGGAGCGATCACATGACCTGGAATAGCTTGGCAGTCTGGTGCCTCTGGACCGCCGGTACTCTAAAGGTCACTACTTTTCCTTATCCTGTCTTGTTAATAGTCACCACTTATCAGCACACAATCGTTTGTCATTTCTATGCCAGTTCCATTTTTATCTCTGAAAATTGAGCACCAGAGACCAGTACAAATAATTGTATTGGTATTGTAATAAAAGCATAAAAAAACGTACAATTAAGTAAACATGGGAGGCGCCAACCAGCAGGATTGAATTTGTACAGTCTTCAGTGTAGGACCGTGCATGTTGTAGTCCCTGGAACACTGTGTTCCCAATTGTGATCATTGAGACTCTTTGTGGATGGGAGAGACCTCCATTTTGAAAAAGAGAAGAATTTGGGATTTTGAAACTAAGCTCCAGACTTCCCTTGGGTGTTAGCGAATCTTTTGATATTACACTTTTCTTTTCTTTTTTTTTAGATCATTTTGTTAACTTTGTTTTTATTGTTGTATTAAAATTAAAATGTAAATAGGACCAAAGGAGGAAAGAGCTTAAAGAAGAACGGATATAGAATCAAATATAAACCCTTGTTTTAATACGGATATGACTGATTTATTAATTTATGGTTTAATTTCTGTTTTTGTGCTATTCTAAAGCTTATGTTAATGTAATATGATTGATTTGTTGAATGTGTCCTTTGTTGTTAATGATACAGTATATGTAATATATTTGTATCTTTTGTTTCTGTGAAATGTAATTTTTGAATTTTGGAAAACAATAAACAAAATGTCAATAATAATTATTTTTATAATGTATATGCTATTTTGTATAAAAGGAATTGTTGATGATTTGAGTGGAGGATAATATATGAATTGTATATAGTTTTTATTTTTTTTACAGGATCCGTGATGGTATCTTTATAATATGAATTACCTTTAATAGTTTGAATTACTCTTAATGTTTTAACATTGAAATATCACCCGTAGCTTGTTTCCTTCCATTTATGCATTTTTATATTTATTACACTTAATTATATTCCTTCGAATAAGGGGTTTATATATTAATTACAATGTATTATTCATATCACACATAAATTAGGATTATGGTAAAATTAATAACATTAAACACCGTTTTTACACATATTTTATTTAGACTTTCGTGAAGTTAGCTATTAGTATGTTTTGATTTAATATATATATTTTTCAATAACTGTTTCTCATATTGTACTTGCACGAAGTATTGTGTTTTTGTTTTAGGCACTGTAGGAGTTCTGTAGGAGCTTCCCCTATTAGGATTGTGTGTGGTAAATTGAAGATTGGGTATATTAGGGCATTATAACTCACTTACTGGAGTTAAGATTTTTGGCAGATTTGGATCCGCAGCGGATCGGTCGGTTCCTTTGGTCCATGGATTTCAGCAGATCAATTTAAAAAAAGGGCGATTCGTGTTTCACGTATTTTTTATTATTACCAATATATTCCACAGATTCTGCAACCTGTAGACAGATTTGTAGAATCCAATCCTTGGCTTCAGCAATCCATTGGCGGATTTGTTAGAATCCTCCAACGAATTGCTAAATCCGATGATTTGATTCTACAAATCCGTCCCCGGGTTGTATCCAATGCAAAATAACTGTATCCAATGGCGGATTCTGATGAATCCGTGCGGATTAAAACTGACCAAATCTGTCCGCGGATTTTACACCTTGATATCGATTTTTTTTGGGGGGGGGGGGAATGCGTGAAAATCCGGGAAACTGATTTGGGTGGATTTGCCGATCTCAGGACCGGATGAAGCCTACATGCGAAAAGCGTTCAGGTCATATGGTGACTGTTAGTCCTTCTGGAGCCCTGGGAATCCATATGTGTTGAAGGACCACAGAGCATGTGATCATCATTTCATTGTGGAAATGTCATCACGCCTGTCTGCGCCTTGCTATGCTTTCCTTAATTTTAAGCTGCTGATGCTTTTATTGCTGTACCAATGCAGTTCTTCTCCGTTGTGCATTGTTACATTTTTTTCACTGGCTCCGGACTCTCTACTGGGGTACTGGGGAGAATAGTATATGGGGTGGGTTGCCCCTGGTGGGTGCCCCCTTGTGGAAAGTGCTGCTGCAGGAACTTTTCTGTTTCCATTTTCATCTCTGTTCACATTGCTGTTATTATTTTTGTTCACTATATTTACATTCATTTATAATGCCTTTACACTGTCACTTTCTGGAAAGCTACTTGATATTAACCACATTGTTAGTTTGTTAAACACGCTTATCCACCAGCCCTTATTGGATTGTAGACTTTCCTTTTTGCTAATTGTGTTAAGTAAATAACTTTATCCCCAGGAGTATACTATTTACTTCTTTTATATCTATATGTACACAGCAGCTAATTAGTAGATACTGTAGTAGTAGATAAAAACAGTAAGTACATGTAGGTATTTGCTGGTGAAGAGCTTTGAAAGGCTATGTGCTTTGCTTTATAACATTTTCAGCTATATTAATACTGTACATCAATATCTACTTGTATTGTTTGTGTGTATGTGTGTACACATTAACAGCATCATCTTCAGCCCTTGTCTCCCCACTGTTGGATGAAACCTCGCCCATTATCTCCCAGGTACTGTGATTATAGCCTCTCTTCTCCACGTTGCTGCAACACATTTTCTGATTTCATCGTCCCATCTTACTTTGGCCATCATCTTGGTCTTTAAATTTCCTTTGGAACCCAGTCGAATACCATCATAGTCATTGTCATTTCTTTATGTGATACAGTAAGTCAGCCCACTGCCATTTCAATTTCTGATATTTAAAGTATATTTGCTCCTGCCGGTTCTCAACCAGATAAAAACTACAATCTAGTACTCTCTTAAAATGGAAAGACTTACTGGGATTCTGAGAGACTCTTTCCCAACATTTCAGAAAGTATTACAGCCATGGCTGATTTATGAGACTCTCAAAACGCAAGGACACCTACCCATAAACCAGTTCAATATTCTCAAGTAAAACACTTCTCTGGCACCCATGGAAGCAGCCAACCAAAAAAGTATAAGATACAGAGGGGTATAATTTGATTTGAAGTATATGTACAATTGAACCCCGTTATCTGTGTGCCGGAGAATGCGGGCAGTGGGGGCGACGAGCAGAATCAATATCATCGGGGCAGCAGTGCAGGATCAATATCCATTACCTTTCCGGAGCATCCCCCTCTCGCCCCCCCTCCCTCCAGCCCAGCACTTACTGTCACAACATTAAACCAGCAACCTGGATGGATGGATACCGGTCCAGCTGCCCTCTCCTAAGGTAGGTTTAGTTTTGCAGATGTTCATTGTGTGTGTGTGTGTGCGTGTGTGTGTGTGTGCGTGTGCGTGTGCGTGTTCGTGTGCGTGTGCGTGTGCGTGTGCATGTGCGTGTGTGTGTGTGTGTGTGTGCGTGTGTGTATCTTCGTGTGTCTGTGTGTTCCGTGTGTGTCTGTTAGCAATAAAGAATTGAATATTTGTATATATATAAAAAAAATAAATGCAGCTTAGCTTTTTAAAAACGGGAGCCACGCTCAGACCGCGTTACAGGTGGATTCACATTGTAGTGGATCACGCTATAACGGGGTTCAGCTGTACTGTATGTATATATTTATTTATTTTTACCATTGGTCATTCATTGTGCACTTTTATAATGTAATATGTGCTCGGTGGGAATGTTGCACCATTCCTCCACCAACCCCCACACCAATTTTTATTTCTTTATTTCCCCCCACAACTGTTGGAATAACGTAATAAAAAACAAGTATAAAGTATATTTGTTAATAAAAAATACAGGTGGTCCTCGCTATCCGTCGTTTCACTTGACAACGGACAGCATATCCGACACGTCACAATGCAATCCTATGGGGGCGTTTTTCAACGCCGGAATGCCTTATCCGACCCTCGCCACCACTAATTAACACAGGACTCACTTTACAACACTTTCACTATCCAACACTACTTTTCAGAAGGGATTCCGTTGGATAACCGAGGACCGCCTGTATAAGAAATATTACAGATGTATTCAGATTTACTGTCGTCGCAGCCACGATTTACACTGCTCCGCTATGGCTGCACTGCGGCCACATTGCAGCTGCAGCTCTGCGGGGTTCTATGCTCCGGAATGCAGCATTAATCCCCCTGAGCCTTCTGCAGGGAGATAAATACCACTACTCACCTCTGAGCTGCACAGCAGTCTGCAGCCTCTCTGCATCACTTTGTCTGGATCTGTGTCCCCTGTAAGCATGGCGGTAGTTCTTTCCCTCTTGGGGATGTAGGCACCCCTATATCGGTCTGTACATCATGGGGGAGGCGATATGGTCATATTTCGGCATCTACATCACCAAGGGGGCTGGACAGAAAACCACTGTCAAGCCCCATTGATGATACCTAAATATGGCCATATATCCTCTCCCTTATGATGCAGGTGCCCTTATATGGGGCAGGAAGGAATTACAAGGGGACAGAATTACAGCCCTATTTATGGAGGACACACATCCAGACATAGAGATGCAGAGAGGCTGCAGACTGCTATGCAGCTCATTTGTAAGGTTGTTAGTGGTATTCCTCACCCTGCAGATGGCCCATTAAAGTGATGGCTTCCCACTGAGTGGTCCCATTCAAAAGCATGGAACCCTGCAGTGTTAATCCTACAGGGCCGCTTGGACGTGCTGTCCTTGTGGCTGCAGATGGGCTGCAGGGTTCCCCTTTTTTTTGGGGGGGGGGCTGCAAGTCTGGCTACATCTGTATGTGTAACGATTATAAAAAATGCTAAATCTGACATCTAAAATGAAGAAGATGCTGCAATATTTCCGAATTCTTTCCAAAAACTCGAAATTAAATAATGATGGTTACAATAACTTTCTATAATCATTAAAAAATAAAGGCTAAAAAGATTCATTTCATTTTCAATAAACGGTGGGAATGTTGCACCATTCCTCCACCAACCCCCACACCAATTTTTATTTCTTTATTTCCCCCCACAACTGTTGGAATAACGTAATAAAAAACAAGTATAAAGTATATTTGTTAATAAAAAATACAGGTGGTCCTCGCTATCCGTCGTTTCACTTGACAACGGACAGCATATCCGACACGTCACAATGCAATCCTATGGGGGCGTTTTTCAACGCCGGAATGCCTTATCCGACCCTCGCAACCACTAATTAACACAGGACTCACTTTACAACACTTTCACTATCCAACACCACTACTTTTCAGAAGGGATTCCGTTGGATAACCGAGGACCGCCTGTATAAGAAATATTACAGATGTATTCAGATTTACTGTCGTCGCAGCCACGATTTACACTGCTCCGCTATGGCTGCACTGCGGCCACATTGCAGCTGCAGCTCTGCGGGGTTCTATGCTCCGGAATGCAGCATTAATCCCCCTGAGCCTTCTGCAGGGAGATAAATACCACTACTCACCTCTGAGCTGCACAGCAGTCTGCAGCCTCTCTGCATCACTTTGTCTGGATCTGTGTCCCCTGTAAGCATGGCGGTAGTTCTTTCCCTCTTGGGGATGTAGGCACCCCTATATCGGTCTGTACATCATGGGGGAGGCGATATGGTCATATTTCGGCATCTACATCACCAAGGGGGCTGGACAGAAAACCACTGTCAAGCCCCATTGATGATACCTAAATATGGCCATATATCCTCTCCCTTATGATGCAGGTGCCCTTATATGGGGCAGGAAGGAATTACAAGGGGACAGAATTACAGCCCTATTTATGGAGGACACACATCCAGACATAGAGATGCAGAGAGGCTGCAGACTGCTATGCAGCTCATTTGTAAGGTTGTTAGTGGTATTCCTCACCCTGCAGATGGCCCATTAAAGTGATGGCTTCCCACTGAGTGATCCCATTCAAAAGCATGGAACCCTGCAGTGTTAATCCTACAGGGCCGCTTGGACGTGCTGTCCTTGTGGCTGCAGATGGGCTGCAGGGTTCCCCTTTTTTTTGGGGGGGGGGGGCTGCAAGTCTGGCTACATCTGTATGTGTAACGATTATAAAAAATGCTAAATCTGACATCTAAAATGAAGAAGATGCTGCAATCTTTCCGAATTCTTTCCAAAAACTCGAAATGAAATAATGATGGTTACAATAACTTTCTATAATCATTAAAAAATAAAGGCTAAAAAGATTCATTTCATTTTCAATAAACGCTGTGAAATCATTACATAGATTAAAACCCGACAGCGGGACCTGAGCCTGGGAAAGGAACACAGTAAGATGGTTTTGCTACATAGGGAATTTACACCCTGAGAATTTTGTTAAATCTTAGGGTATAGTTCATAAAATATTTTGTTTGCTTTGTTATACCCCACAAAACAATAAATTACATGTATTTGTAGAGTTAACTACATTTCTGCTGCGTGTATTCTTTATTGGATTTAGTTAGCTTATAGTATTATAATGTTTTTTTTTCTTCTCATTTTAAATCAATTTTGTTACAGATACTGTTTCTCTCTAATGTCCAATTCAGCGCAATTATTTTAGTTATTTATTTTTCTGTAAATAAAATCCTATGTCTAATAGTTGGATTAGTTAATGTTGAAATCTATAATTACACCTTGCAGCTAACAATCGCAAATTATCCTTAATGGTTTTTAAAGCATCAACTAAACATTGGGTAACTTGCTATACTGATGACTTCACTTGTCACACCTAATTAAATATTCAATTAGTACCGAGTTCTGCTCTTCTTTATTGATGGATTTAATTTATAATTGTCTGCTGTAGGTGTTGAACTCTACAGTATCATCTGTGCCTGACAATGCTAAAGCCAGATCAAAAACGTTCATTAAGCGTTCCGAGAATCCCAAACAAACGTAGTAACTTCAGTCATCTCTTATCCCCAGTCACTATTCCTGAAAGCTGCAACATTTGCAACATTTGGGTCTTAGTAATTTGATCGTGGAAACATTAAAGCAGCAGTTCAAGCGCCCGTAGTTTTTTTTTTTTTTTTACCTTTTAATATGTGCATCAATACAATCCACACAAGGATAAGTAATTAGCTAAGTTGCTGATCTACCCATTCTCCTGTGATCGATCGGCGAAGATTCGGCTCGGGGGTTCACTAAGTGGCTGTCAGTGCAGTAGAAGAGGACCAAAGATTCAATGATGTGCTTAAAAGATAAAGTGACCGGGCAGTCACTAGATACAATTGGTGCACTGCTAGAGAGAGGGCAGTGCTCAAAAAGGGTTGTGTCAGAGTCTGTTTCAGAAGAGGAAAGGGATGTGACTTTTTAAATGGTTGCTATAGGAACGAAAAATGCATGTTACATTATAATACATTAAAATCGTTCAGAGTTGTTTAAAAAAAGAAATCCTACAAGTATTTTCTCATAGTACAGAACTGATTTATTAAAAAAACACAATGTTGAATATTGCTTGGGGTGCAGCTTTAAAGAGTTGAGAAGTTGAAGGAAGGTCAATTTTTTTCAGTGTGGCCTAATGTTGCTTGCCACTGATATATTTCCAGCGTTGCAAAGCCAGCAACCAACCTCACAGTGGTCAGTAGAGATGGTTGAATTTTTTGGTCGAATTTGGATCCGCAGCGGGTCGTCCAGTTCCTTTGGTCCGCGGATTTCAGGGGATCAATGTCAAAAGGGCGATTTGCATTTTGCCGATTTTTTTATTATTACCAATGCAATCCGCAGATTCCACAACCCGTGGACAGTTTTGTAGAATCCAATCCACGGATTGCTGGATCTGCGGGTTGCATCCAATGTCAGATTTTGATGAATCTGTGTGTATTGAAAACGCCCAAATCAGTTTGTGGATTTTATACTGCAAAATGGATTTTGGGGGTAACATCAGGGAAAATCCGGGAAATGGATTTGGGTGGATTCACCCATCTATACTGATGAAACCCAAAAGGTCAAAATAGCTGTCTGTGAGTAGGTTTACTGGCAATGCACTTCTTAAACCCAGCTTGTGCTGAAAAGTTGTGTAATACGGCAGGCATATGCTCACAGAGGTCCATGTCAAAATGGATGAGAAGTGTCACACACTGTGCTCATTTGCAGGTCATTACCCAGAATCCCTGGCTGCAGTGGAAGCACTGTTTTCTAAGTTATATTGGGGAAACGCCGGGTTGCAGACTTGTCTGAGACATGCAAATGCATGAAGTTGATGTTTGAATATTTCTGAAAAATCCGAGAGCAAGATTTTTTTTCCCAAGTCTGTTCTATTTCTATAAAAGGAGAATTTCTTTGTTCTACACTTCTTAGTCATGATTAATGAATGACCTACTGTATACGGTCACATTTACTAAGAAGTGGTACTCCATGTGACATCTTCCATGCCGGAAGACACCTTAGTTTTACAACCTATTAACTTGAATGGGCTGCGGAAAGCCATATTTACTAAATCATGCCATGCTGGAAGGTATGGAGTAGCACGGTTTAGTAAATATGGCACCAAGTTCAGCCTTTACTGAAGCGATATTTAACACGTGGATCTGCTTCTTTTTTCCCCTGTTGTCTCAGCCTTCCCCTAAGACATTTTACCATTCTAACAAACAACACACAGAATCCCAGCAAGCCCATTTTGGTAACCCCTGAGCCCCCACAAAATATGTAAGTGTCAAAAAGGGGAGCTATTGAGCGTAGCAAATGTATACAACAAGCAACAGAGAAGCCCAATGCTACATCCAATGTGATCGAGGAACTGAGGCTCATTTTAGGTAAAGTAGTTACAGGCTCAGCTTTGATTCTTTCACATAGGCCAGGGGAGCGCAAACTTTTGCTACTGCGCCCCCCTGTCTTGCTTGCCCAGGTCCTCGCGCCCCTCCCCCCTATCTTGCAACTGCGTCACATTATTCTGCTGGGTCACATGACGTCACAGAAAAATCTCCTGCTCCCAGTTTGCGCACCGCTGACGGGCGACGGCCCAAGTGTTTACTCCTGCATGTGCACCTGGCGGCGCGTGCACAGGTAAAAGCCACGATCTGCTGTCTGTAGGAGAGCAATGGGATGTGTGGGGGTGCGTGGCTATGACAGGGGGCGCTGCCATGACGGGGTATATCTGTCCTTCCATTGGCTGCCCGCCGACCTTGTGATCGCGTCGTGACACGGGAACGCAAAATTCTTGTCTTCCTTGCCAGCCCACGCGCCATCGTTATACGTCAGCGCCCACACAAGAAGTTACTGGGGCCTGCCTGATAGAGGTGTGTATCTGGGGTTCGGTGCGCACACCGTAGCTCGCACCACAGCAATTACTGGGAACCTGGCCTTACTGGTGTTGCTGTTATTCTCTCCTGTGTGCTATTATTCTTGGGACCAGTGAAGTAAAGGGTCCCAATGATGATGATGACGATGATAATGCTATATACTACATAGTTGAAACACACTCAGACCTCTGTACCTCACCAATGTCTTGTAATTTTCTATTAATGGATATTTAGAGATATTTCAACCACTTTTAAATTCCCTCCCATCACCTTCAGATTCTTACAACTCATTCTCCTTATCTTGTATGGAGTGGAACAACATTTGCTATTCTTGTACATTCATTTTATGTATATTACTTAGAACAGTGAGCCTTGGTTTGTGAGGTTAGAAGCATATAACTTAGCGGATGTGACCACAATGGAGGTGACTATGAGATGATAATGTACAGTATGTAATCATTCCAGTAACTCAATACTATATATGTAATTACTGTATTGTCAGTGATCAGATGAGGTTCCTTGGATCCACATTCAATATACTGTGAAACCATCTTCAGCGTGGTGTAGAAGCATTCACTCCATTTAAATTTATTTAACTGCGGTAAAAGCCTTACCAGCACAGGGAGGGCAGCTTCACAGCACACTGCAGAGTGGACTTTAAGAGTGTTTCTATGGGTGTAGCATGATCTGTTTTAATATTAGATGGCAAAGTATGCTGCTTAATATTTAAAAAAACACTGTTGAATGTTTCTGTTCTGGAGAAAGCAGTTCTGGGGAAAGCAGTTCTCCCTACCAGCGTACTGTAAATCGAGAGTTATTTTCTCATTTTTCAGCCATAAATCATGCCCCGGCATTCAGAACTTCTCCTAGGCCCAGGTGTAAAATCAGCCAACTGATTTTATGCGGTTTCAATCCATGCGGATTCATCAAAAACCGCCATTGGAAACAAGCCGTGGTCGAATTTGTAGAATCCAATCCACGGATTCCGCAATCCGTTGGTAGAATCCGCCAATGGATTGTTGAATCCGTGGGTTGGATTCTACAGATCTATTCACAGGCTGCAGAATCCACAGAGTGTATTGGTAATAATAATTAAAAATCCACAAAACGCGAATCGCCCTTCTTGACATTGATCCGCTGAAATCCGCAGACCCAAGGAACCGTCCGATCCGTTGCGGATCCAAATTCGGCCAAACAATTTGCCCATCTCTACCTGTCTACCATAGGTGTGTGTAAAATGCTTTTTCAATGTATCATGAAAGCTTTGTACGAAGTTTTCAGAAAATATCTATATTTGACAAGTTTCTTCATTGGAGCAATTATTGGAAACTTTATAGTATGACATATGAGTTGGGTGCAACATTTTAATTAGTTTCTCATATTAAGTAGAGATGGGCAAATGTGTAAAACTCTTAGCTACAAAGGGGATACTGAGGGAGGGAGGGTGAGAAGGGGGACAGGGAATGTCACTTTTTAGACCAAAGCCACGAATATCCATAGCTGCGGCGAAACGCCATATTCGCTGTGAATATTGGCAAAACAATGTGCCCATCTCTAATATTAATGGTGCTAATCCTGAGAAGGAATATGGTGCTCTAAAGAGTTAAGGCACCATATTATTTGTCATATGTTTAATTGCAATAATGAAGTATCCCTTAAAAATTGACCTTTAAGAAATGAAGAGTGGCTTCAGTTTTTTATCGAGAACCATAACTTCATAAAGCGCCCAGTGGCACGAAACGCGTTGGGGGTTCTTTTTTGTACCTTCTATCTGAACATGACCTAATAAGCGACTTTTTTATATCGGAGTTCACCCCTTAGCATTTTCATTGAGTTGGTGGTGCACCGCATCTCCGTTTTCCATCTCTAATTTTAAGCCTTCAGTAAGCAGTCTGGTGGAAAAAATAATATTGGGTATTATTTTTGCCTTATTGTTGGAATACAATTTGAATATATTTTCAAAAAATGTTAAGGTTACAAATCTTACATTCTCTTGTGTGTTTCTCTCAAGCAGTTCCAGTTTTCCAAATTACAGCACATACATTTCTGACATTTGTAATAGTGTACGTAGAATGGGCAAAAGTGCAAAGCTCCATAATCATCTTTTGATAAATGAAAATTAATCTTATTGCTGCTGTACGATCTGTAATATCTTTGCCAAAGCTGAACTAAACAAGATGCACAGCCATCTGTTGCTTTATTGCCAATGTTGTCTTAAAAAACCTTTGGCTACAACTTTAGTTTTGAATTTCTTTTTGCCAATAGTCTGGACGTGTTAAATATAGAAATCCTAGCATTAAAACGTCTCGATTTACCCAGCATTATTTGATAAACAGCTCAAAATAGTAAAGAAGTGTGGTTCAGCACAAAATATATTTTCAGTAAAGGTAGGCACCCTTGCACAGGTGTAGTGGTTTTGGCATGGTTTTGGTACCCACTTTTCTTTCTTTCCGTATTTTGGATGGGGATTTAAAAAACCTCGCATTGTTTGGTTTTGGTTTAGGATTTCTGACAAATTGTCAAAAACTAAATTAAGTAATAACATTGTAAAATCACCCTGTAAAACATGCTATTTAAAATATATTTATATATTGTTAACCAACTGGCACTGATTGGCTAGTATACTACTGTAGCAAAAAGCAGATAGAGGGGAGATGGTGCTACCTGCGTGATAAATATTTTACCCAACACCAGTGTAATGTACCAGTGTTAACCAACAGGAAATTATTGACTACTATACAAGCAGAGAGATGATGGTAATCTATACAGTATACATTGCCAAACACTATATCTAATAACAGTGTGACAGAACGATGGAAATCCTATTGGAATTTATTGGATAGTATACTAGCAGAGAGAGGATGGTGCTATCAGCACGCAATCCAGGGGTAATGTAACCATGTTAAAAAAATACAAAATACTGGAAATTATTGGAAGCCTAGTATATTACAACAAACGAAGTAGAGAGAAAAGTCATATTGTTCTTTGTATATATGACTAGTAGCACATGTACATCATATAATATGTATTAGACTATTTTATATATAAATATATATATATATATTTAATCAAAAAAGAATAGACAATACCGTTCTGTGGCTAACGAAATGCTTTTATTCTTGCAAGCTTTCGAGATACACTGATCTCTTCTTCCGGCGATGTTACAATATACATATACAATAGATATTATATATTATATTATATTATATTATATTATATATATATATATATATATATATATATATATATATATATCAAAATAGTCAAAACAAACATCACAGCTTGCACTCAATGTACTGGTTCATATAGACAGGTGGTAGTCTCAAATAATAGAAATACAACATTACCATTCTCTCGTCCGGTAAAGAAAGACTGCACTCGGTTCAGTGATCATGAAAATCTGTATTGGGTGTCTGAATAGAAAAGATAAATCACCCAATCCGACGTTTCGGTCCTGGAATAGGACCTTTCTCAAGGGGGTGCCTTGATCGTGCTGCAGTCTGAAGTTTGTACGATCAAGCGACTGTCGCATCCCCCAGACACCATTCGCTCCTGTCCAGGGGTTCTCATAATGTACATGATCGAATATGGTATCTACACCATGATGATGAATATTATGCCACCATATTCGGTCATCTATGTCAGGGGTGGCCAACCCCAGTCCTAAAGGGCCCCCAACAGGTCAGGTTTTAGGGATATCCCTGCTTCAGCACAGGTGGCTTAATAAGGGGCTCGGTCAGTGACTGAGCCCCCTTTGCTGCAGCAGGGATAGCCTTAATATTTGACCTGTTGGTCGTCTTTGTGCATTGGAGTTAGTCAACCCTGGTCTATGTCATCAACGGGGTTGGACAAGATGTCTTTTTAGTTCCCTTTTACATCTTCTTCCTTCTTTTTTGCATTTGGAAAAACAGAGGAAGCAGAAAAGCAATCTCAGTATTGAGGAATATACATTCTCTAATCATTGCCTAGTGTGTTTTCAAATCATACTTACTGACATAACTATTTCATGTTATGCATACAATGTATACAACCTCTCTCAGGAGTCAAGATATTATTCATGAAAATAAACATATGTATATAAACTCTATTTCAGGAACCAATATATTATTTATGATACTGTAGTTCAATGTGACTTTGTACAAACACATGTATAACATTTGTTATGAGGTAAGCTATGGAGAGTTGGGCTATTTGCAAATTAATTGAGATTACATAGTGTCAATGTGCTCTTTGCAAATTATTTGAAATGATGTCCTGTTCAAAATGACTGATGCGCAAAACTTTAGGCTTTGTTTTGCCAAGTTTGTTTCGCATGAGAAATGTTTTGCCAAGCCTCAAAGGGCTAATGTCGCCAAATTAGTTTGTGTTCACTTTATTTATTTATTTGTAAAATGTTTTACCAGGAAGTAATACATTGAGAGTTACCTCTCGTTTTCAAGTATTTCCTGGACCCAGAGTTATGATGATAGATACATGAGTCCATTAAATGAACAGGGTTATACATTATATAAAGATATTGCATGAACAGTTAAAGATAATATATATTATAGGCGTATGTAACAGTTACAGACCAGATTAATATGTTAGACTGCTTTAGTTTTTAGAGAATTTAGACCTGAGGTGGCTGTGAAAGTCTCCGGTAGACTGTTCCAGTTTTGGGGTGCACGTAAGAGAAGGCAGAGCGTCCGGCTACTTTGCTGAACCTTGGGACCATGAACAGTATTTTGGAGTCAGATCTCGGGTGATAAGTGCTGCGTTTGGTCTGGCTTTATTGCCAGCCAGTGAGTTCAGCACAGTGTGTGTGTGACCTATTTATAATCTCAGCATCTAGCGATTTTACAGAATTTCGCAAACTATCATATTAAACAAAATTGCAATGCACATTGACGCAATGGTTGGCTAATTGCTTGCTAAAAATTACTCACCTGCGGCAAATTTCGCATGGGTTCGAGACTTCATCTACAAGATATTAGAAATAAAGAGATAACAAAAATATAGTGGCAACAGAGATAGGTGATTTTTTTGTTGTGATTTTGGACCCGCAGCGGATCGGCCAGTTCGGATATCAGCGGATCAATCTCAAAAAGGGCGATTCACATTTTTCGGATTTTTAATTATTATTACCAATGCACTCCGTGGATTCTGAAACCCGTGTACTGATTTGTAGAATCCAATCCATGGATCCAGCATTCCGTTGGCGGATTTGTAACAAATCTAAAGGATCCGCGAATGGACTGCTAAATCCGCGGAGTAGATTCTACAAATCCGTCAATGGATTAAGGAATCTGCGGAGTGTATTGGTAATAAAAATTAAAACATTTGCAAAACACGAATTGCCTTTTCTGAGATTGATGCGCTGAAATCTGCGGTCCAAAGTTACCGACCGATCTGCTGTGAATCCAAATTCGGCAGAAAAATTCGCCCATCTCTATTTAAGATAAATAAAATGGTAATGTTGAAATGCAGAAAAAAATTTGATTACAAATATAGCAGACATTATTACCCCCATTAACACACGTTAATGATCAGAATAACGTGTAAAATAAAACCTGTGTTATCTCGTTAAACATCATTTTCAACAGCACGATTGTTAAATTGTGAGCCAGCAATAACGCAATGCATTGTGTAATGGGTGCAATGATGTCTCTATATACTGTAGATGCCAATAATATATATATCATTGCACCGCATAAAAAGAGACATTTTGCAATAAATAAATCATATTTCTTACATGTTAGGCCCGTAATAGAGTGCGCCCGTGGCACTTATAATTGTTTGTGTCCTAGCTTGGCCTGCTATACTTAGGCCGCGCGCGCGCTCGCACGGCAATAAGCTGTGGCGCGGCAGAGTACAGCAAAGTACAGCAAAGATGTGAAAATGTATATATTCGCCCTGCTGACGCTCCACGTGACTCTGCCAAGCCAATCGCAGCGCGGCTGTGATAGGCTGGGGGGGGGGGTCCCCATGGGCCGGAGAAGCACGCAGCTCACCCTGCCTGGACAGCACACAGAGCGCTTTGTGCGCGGTTCCCACAGCGAGAATTCACACACAGGCACAACTCAAACTGGGCAGCCCTTGTAACAAGTCTCTCCCCTTTGCTGCGGCAGCAGCCTTGAATCTGTTGTAAAAACTGTGCAGGCTGTGACTGTGTGTGAAGCCGGGTGTGACGTCTTAGCCACGCCCACCTGTCGCTCACAGCACAGCAAAGACCTGAATACACAAAAAGTGTGCTGCACGGTGCACGCGCATTAGCACACACGCGCTCGCCAACTATAAAACGGGCCTAAGAAAGTATCCTTTGAAGCAAACAGCAGTGCAATGTTTCCAGTTGCTTTTAAATCCTGTCACACATTTTTTTCAAAATGACATCTTTTATTATCCGTCTTCCAGTGAAAATATCTGCACCTTGAAGTAAATGTTGAAAACAGTAACGCTGCTTTAATATTGTACCTGCGTATTAAATTATATGGGATCTTTTCCTTTTTTAAGCACTTGACAGGTATAATTGAGACCAAAACAGCATGTACTGCACCATGCTTGTTTCAAATACATTAGACAGTACATAATTCTGAAAACAATGCAGTCATTTTATAATGCATTGATCTTCCCTCTGGGATGTATAACTACGTAAAAGGAGAGGAGGTTAGAATTCTAAAGTACTAGAGATCTGTTTGTGATAAACTGAACAATACAACTACACAAAGCTCAGGTGATAACCTTGAATTCTAATATGCCGTGCTATGTTTAGCTGCAAAAGAACTATCAAGAGGCAACACTTCTACAGTATCCACAAACGAGTGCACAGGATAATGAAATAAACATATTGTGAGGTTTAAAAAAAAAAAAAAAATGAATATATGCTTTGTACTACATGGATGAATATCCCTGTCATTATTTAAATCAATTGAACTTGCAACTAAATTAAAACATCTTTGTTATTGCTTGGTGTTCACATTGATGTGACCTCTCTTTTGTGAAGAATATATATGTCTAGGGGATACTTCATCTGCTATGCAATTTGTTGTAATTTGACGGAAAATTACTGTTCATGCTGGAGTATCAGTCTCATGAGAATGACATACATGGAGCAAAGCATGGAGGGGTCTCTGTTGCGGGAATGGTGATTAAATTGATTTATAAATAAGAACCAATCTTATTGTTTTGAATTTGATTTCTCTTTCTTTTTTTTTTTGCCTGAGCGTCACACCGGTTTTGCATACACAATAGTGATAACTGTTATGGCTCATGTTGGCATACTGATGGGTATGGGGATATGGTGAAGTCTGACGAAATGTCTATGGCTTTTGCGATATCAATGCACTATAAATGGAATAACGAAATGACCGGCTTAAAACATACTTTTACTCTTGGAACATCACCATAGTAACTAATACTAAGTAAAATTGGTACGCAACAGGCATAACACTAATATATCTAATGTTTTCTCCAGTTTGGGGACTTGTATGCTTCCCACATGCAGTTAGCCACCATCTAGTCAAAGCAAATGCAGAATGCGTGTGTATCTAAGATGTATGAATAGATAAATATGTATATATCGCTGTTTATAAAGTATTTTGCACTCTAAGTTTAAGAGCAGGTACAGATTTCCACTTTTTACAATTTTAGCCTCACAAAGTTACACCAATTACTATACATGGCAGAAGCATCATTCCTCATTCTGCAAACATCTTGGTATTTACTCTGGAGAACAGCTTCAGGATAGAGCATTCTGTAATGACATGTGTCCACTACAGAGCTCAACTGTATTTTTCAGTCTTATCTTTTTGCTAAGATACAATAAAGATTTGCTACAAAATTCTTAAGAATCTCCCAGTCCTTGCCTCTGTCATTCGAAAATTAACATTAATCCCTCTTTTATTTTCAATTTGCAGCAAAAATGTATCATTTCATATTCTCTTTTCACTTTCTTTTCTAAGCCTCTTACGTTAATGTAGTCATTCTAACAACCTTCTGTTTTTATCCATAATAGTGCTTAGAAATCCAATATTTATCCTTCCAACTGGCTCATTTATAAGCTGTGTAATGTGTATGCTATTATGAGTCTGATCTGATATATGCAAGTTTCCTAATATTATTCTAAACTGGTAATGCCCAGATTCCAGATTTAAAATACTGGCAAAGTTATTTCTTCAACTTCTAACTATTTTCTATGAAAAGCAACACAGTGGGAAAAGACAGAAATGTGCCAATGTCTTAAAATGTGCGTCGCTGTTTTTTTTTTGAGAAATCTTTCTTCTTTTTATTGTTTGGTTACATTTTTGGCGAATGTGACAATGCTAAAAATGTAATCCAGTTTCTGCATAAAGTTTGTGAAAATTACAATTTATAAAGGGTCAAGTGAACTGCAAATTGCCATTTAATGTTTGGGGGGAAATTACAAAAAAAGGGCGAGTTTTGCATAGTTCTCGAACGTCAGCAAATATTTCTCACGTATCTAGATAAAATGTTTGCCTGAATTTTGCCAGATTAAACTGAGATTTCAGTTCTCTCTAAGGAACTAACATTCTGCCCCATCACCAAACTGGATCCGATACTATTATACTCCCTTAGAAGAATTATTCAGGTATTAACGACTAACAAAGAAGGGTATGAGCACAAATATCATATACTGGTGAAAGTGAAGTTAACAACTGTAAGAATATTTCCACAAAAAAGAGAGCACACCCAGAACGAAGGCATACAACAACCATAAGAGGAAGACCTATTTCACCCCCCCAAGAGGATGCAATGGTAAACTACACAGCTACAGTACATAGAGAGCTTCAGATTGCGAGTTTCCACACTGGCATCAGCACAGCAGAAGTAAATAATGTACATCTTTTCCCCCTGTGGAAAGATCTACAATCAACAAACTGCGAACAAACCCCAACATCCCCAGCAAACCAGCAGATAAAGGGGTGTAGTGGGGGTTATGCATACATATAAATACAGTGAAGACATCAGACAAATCACAGACCACATCTACTACAATAAACTGACTCATTGTCCATCTCAGGAATATATAAAAAAAAATCAGGAATCTCATCAAATCATTCCCTAATCACCTGCAACCAAGATTGGAGCTACTAATATTTAAACTCAGACTCAGACTCAGGCGTTAGTATCTTCTACATACGTCCCAAAATCCACAAACCAGGGAACCCTGGCAGACCGATTCTAACAGATATGGATAAACTCACTGAACAGTCCTAGTGGAGAATAGCCTAAAATGCAGTAAATGTGACCAAGGATGCTACATTGGTGAAACCAGCCAAAAAATTCAAACCAGAACAGACCTACACAGACACACAATAGCACACAATGACAAAGGAAGATATTGCACTCAAGTGGGACACCAGTTCTCACAGACAGGTCATACCATAAGTGACTTAAAAATCCAAATCCTCAACGGAATATTTAAAAGCATCAAGAACGGAAAACATTTGAACTAAAAATGATAATACACTTTGATACAAAAACCAGAGGACTTAATGCGAATATGGGGGTTTTAACCCACTATCATAATGTTTTGTAATGTTTCTCCCTGCCTCCCAGTGAATTTTACAATTCAACCCCCTCTACCCCCCTGCACCTCCATCCACTGTGATGGATATACATTATGGTCCTGTGTCTCACTGTTCCTTTCATCCATGTATTACATAGTTACATAGTAGATGAGGTTGAAAAAAGACGTACGTCCATCAAGTTCAACCTATGCTAAATTTAGACAACAGATACTTTATCCTATATCTATACGTACTTATTGATCCAGAGGAAGGCAAACAAAAAACCCAATTAAGGGGAAAAATTAATTCCTTCCTGACTCCAAGAAATGGCAATCAGATTAATCCCTGGATCAACATCCTTCCCATGTATACTTATTTTGTATATCCCTGTATACCTTTCCCATCTAAAAAGATGTCCAACCTTTTTTTGAACAAATCTATTGTATCTGCCATCACAGTCTCCATGGGTAATGAATCCCACAGTGTAACTGCCCTTACTGTAAAGAACCCTTTCCTTTGTTGCTGGTGAAATCTCCTTTCCTCCAACCTTAAGGGATGCCCCCGAGTCCTTAGTACTGCCCGTGGGATGAATAGTTCTTTTGAAAGCTCCTTGTATTGTCCCTGAATATATTTGAATATAGTTATCATATCCCCTCTTAGACGCCTCTTTTCTAATGTAAATAAATCTAATTTAGCTATAGCCTCTCCTCATAAGTTAGAATGTCCATCCCCTTTATTAATTTGGTGGCTCTTCTCTGCACTCTCTCTAGTTCCATAATGTATTTTCTTAGGATTGGTGCCCAAAATTGTACTCCATATTCAAGGTGTGGTCTTACTAATGCTTTGTAAACAGGCATAATTATGCTTACTTCTCTTCCATCCATTACCCGTTTGATGCAAGATAAGATCTTGTTTGCCTTTGCAGCTACTGCATGGCATTGGGCACTATTGCTAAGCCTGCTGTCTACAAGCACTCCTAAATCCTTCTCCATCAAGGATTTCCCCAATATATCTCCATTTAATTTGTAAGTTGCCTTTTGATTCTTGCATCCCAAATGCATAACCTTACATTTATCTGTATTAAACCTCATTTGCCATTTATTTGCCCACGTTTCCAGTCTCTCCAAGTCCTTCTGAAGAGAAATTACATCCTGCTCTGATTCTATTACCTTACACAATTTAGTATCATCAGCAAAGATGGAGACTTTGCTCTCGATCCCAACCTCAAGGTAATTAATAAACAAGTTAAAAAGCAGGGTCCCAGTACCGATCCTTGAGGTACTCCAGTCACGACTTTAGCCCAACCTGAAAAAGTTCAATTTATGACAACCCTCTGTTGTCTGTCCTTTAACCAGTTTTCAATCCAGGTGCATATATTATTACTGAGTCCAATTTTCTTTATTTTGTACACCAACCTCTTGTGTGAAACCGTATCAAAAGCCTTTGCAAAATCTAAGTACACCACATCAACTGCATTACCCTGGTCTAAATTCCTACTTACCTCCTCAAAGAAACAAATAATGTTAGTTTGGCAAGATCTATCGTTCATAAATCCATGCTGACTATTACTAATAATTTTGTTTTCCATTAGGTATTCCTGAATATTATCCCGTATTAAACCTTCAAGTAGTTTCCCTACTATTTAAGTCAGGTTTACAGGTCTGTAATTCCCCGGGTGTGATCTAGCTCCCTTTTTAAATATAGGCACCACATTTGCTTTACGCCAATCTTGTGGTACTGAGCCTGTGGAAATGGAGTCCTTGAATATTAAATATAATGGTTTTGCTATTACTGAGCTTAACTCCTTGAGAACTCTTGGATGTATGCCATCGGGGCCAGGTGCCTTATTTACTTTAATTTTTTCAAGTCGCTTATGAACTTCTTCCTCAGTTAACCAATTGTTCATTAATATGGAGGTTGTGGCTTCCTCCTGTGGCGCTACTATTGAACTTGATTCTTCCCTGGTAAACACAGAGGCAAAGAATTTGTTTAATACCTCTGCTTTTTCCTTATCTCCAATAATCTGCCTACCCATCTCACACTGAAAGGGTCCTATATTTTCTTTTCTCATTTTTTTTGTTATTAAGGTACTTAAAGAACTTTTTAGGGTTGACCTTACTTTCTATTGCAATCCTTTTTTCATTATCCATTTTTGCTAATTTAATTGCTTTTTTGCAATTTTTGTTACATTCCTTATAATTCTGATACGATGTCTCTATCCCATCTGGCTTAAAGAATCTAAACGCCTTCCTCTTCTTGTCCATTTCCTCCCCTACCTGTTTATTTAGCAACATTGGTTTTGACTTATTTCTTTTATACTTATTATCCAAGGGTATACACTGATAAGTGTGCTTTTCTAACAATGTTTTAAAGACTGCCCATTTATCTTCTACATTTTTCCCTGCAAAAACATCATTCCATTGTATTACTACTAGATTAGACCTTAGTTTATTAAAATCTGCATTTCTAAAGTTTAAAGTCTTTGTTGAACCCAAGTAATCTGTTTTTTGATCATTTATTTCAAATGAGACCATGTTATGATCACTGTTACCCAAATGTTCCAGGACTTGAATATTTGTTATTACTTCTACATTGTTTGATATGACCAAATCCAGAACTGCCCCTCTCCTGGTTGGTTCCTCAATAATTTGGGTCATATAATTATCTTTAAGCACCCCCAAAAACCTGTTTCCTTTTGTTGTAACTCTAATCTCATTGCCCCAGTCTATGTCTGGATAATTAAAATCCCCCATTATGCAAACACGACCCAGTTTTGATGCCTTCTCCATTTGCAAAAGTATTTTAGCTTCCTCAATCTCACAGATATTTGGTGGTTTATAGCATATTCCCACAAACATGTTCTTTATACTTTTACCTCCACTGCTAATTTCTATCCACAAGGTCTCTACATTTTCATCATTCCCTTCATAGACATCATCCCTTATAATAGGTTTTAGATCCGGTTTAGCATATAGACATACTCAACCTCCCCTTCTATTTATTCGATCCTTCTGAAAAAGAGAATAACCCTCTAAATTAACTGTCCAGTCATGAGTTTCATCGCACCATGTTTCAGTAATGCCTATGATATCATACTGCTCCCTTGTAGCTATTAATTCAAGCTCCCCCATTTTATCTGTCAGGCTTCTTGCATTAGCAAGCATGCATTTAAGTTTTTTTTTAAGCCTGTACTATTATCTTATCTGCTCCTTCCTTTCTGCTCCCACTTGGTTTAGTCTTTAGAAGTTTTCTAGTATTATCTCAACTACCCCTTTCATCCACTCCCTGTACCCCCAAGAAACCACGTTCTCAGGTTTAACCCCTTCATTGCCTTAGCGGCTAGCCGCTAAGTAAATGAAGCTGTTTTTATTTATATTTTAATAACAGTGTACTGTAGCAGGGGGTTTTCGGAGCTGAACACCATTGATTTCAGCACCGGGGACCCCCTGCTTCCCGAGTTACAGGCCCCGGTATGGGGTGCCGGTATCTCCATGCAATGTATAAATCTCCTGTGTCACGTGACCGAGACATTTAAATGCATAGGAAATACTGGCACCCCATACCGGGGCCTGTAACTCGGGAAGCAGTGGGTCCCTGAGGGCTGAAATCAATGTGGTTCAGCTCCAAAGACCCTCTGCTACAGTACACTGTTATTTATTTATTTTTATTTATTTATAAAATATTTTACCAGGAAGTAATACATTGAGAGTTACCTCTCGTTTTCAAGTATGTCCTGGGCACAGAGTAAAACAAATAATACATGGTTACAAATACAGTTACATAAATGAACAAGGTATACATTTATATACAAGACATTGCATGCACAGTTAAAGAAAATATATATTATGAGCGTATGAAACAGTTACAGACCAGATTAAAGTGTGAGACAGCCTTAGATTTGAAAGAACTTAAGCTGGTGGTGGATATGAGAGTCTCTGGTAGGTTGTTCCAGTTTTGGGGTGCACGGAAGGAGAAGGAGGAACGTCCGGATACTTTGTTGAGTCTTGGGATCATGAATAGTCTTTTGGAGTCTGATCTCAGGTGATAGGTACTGCATGTGGTAGGGGTGAGGAGCTTGTTCAGGTAGCTGGGTAGCTTGCCCAGAAAGTTATTAAAATGTAAATGAAATCACTGCGATCGCTGTAAGAGCTTTGCAGGGAGATGGGACTCTCTGTGCAGCTCTCTCTGTGCAGCTCTCTCTGTGCAGCTCTCTCTATGCAGCTCTTACAGACTGCAGCCAGATCGCACAAGGAAGAACTTCGAGAGAGGATGAGATACCATCGCTGCTGTCCTGAGCGGTATTGTCATTTTCCTACCTCTCGGTTTTTGACTTGTGGAAATGGTTTCAGATTCTTTCTGAATACCGTGATAACATAAATGACAAACCGTTCGGTGAGAACATGCCAAATCATTTGAGATGGCAGCAAAGTAATCAAACCTACTAGAATAGGCCCCTTAAACTCTCTTTATTTAGCCCCTCCCCCCAGATAACCAATTATCTCAAACATCCCTTGGATTCTCAATCATTGGCTTAAGAGCCTGGCCATCAGTCATAGGTATCCGTACACGGGTGTAACTGTACATCGGTCTCTGTTGTTTTCCGGTACAGGGTATCATGCTTCAGTACTTAATTATGAGCAGTTCTTTATTGATCAAAGTAGCGTGGATTAACTGTTCAACATCTTCCATTTCATCAATGGGTGACCATTTGCCAGACATTCAACTACATACTGTAATAACAAATTTGACTGTTTTTTTTCTTCTTTCTAACGCTTATATTTCCCTATTTTCTCATTTGCTGTAAATGCTCTTAGACCTAACAGAACATAGAAGATTACCTTCACGTACTCTTACATGTTCCATCATAGCTAATCTGAGTAAATACATTAGTACAACTTCTTGAACCAGCAACAAGGTATAGTTTTTAGTCTGCTACTAGCCTATGCAGGTCAAGAACCAATAACTGGTGCGCAGAAGTAATTTATTTTGCAATTGTAAGTACCTGTAATGTTACACTTAAAAATTAATTGGAAGCAGTGAAGATAAAGGGACAATATGTATTAAAACATGTAAGCAAACCTATTATTCATTCTTATCAGTACACTACGGAATGCAATTTTTCATCTGGCAAAATAAGAAAACACATATTTCAATGGTTCCTACAAATGTACATCTTTAGCATTCTAATATAGTTACATAATAGTTAAAGTTGAAAAATACATGTCTATCAAGTTCAACCTATGTTAAATTTAGATGACAGATACTTCTGCTATATTTGTATTTACAGTATTTTGATACTGAGAGAGGCAAACAAAAAAACTAATTGACACATTATCCAAGATTTATCACACAATAATAATTTGACACAATTATCAGATTTCTCCCGTGATCAACATCCTTCCCATGTATACTTATTTGGTATATCCCTGTATACCTTTCCTTTCTAAAAAGATGTCCAACCTTTTTTTGAAGATAGCTATTGTATCTGCCATCACAGTCTCCATGGGTAATGAATTCCATATTATAACTGCCCTTACTGTAAAGAACGCGTTCCTTTGTTACTGGTGTCTCAGCACTGGAGGCCCCGGCATTATTCAGATCCAGGAAAAATGCATTTACAGGCAACTTCATTACCTTAGCGGCTAACCGCTAAGGCAATGAAGGGGTTAACTACCAGTGCCCGGTTTATTGTGGGTAGCGGGTGTGGGTGAAGGCTGTATTTGGCCCTTGGTGGGGGTGTGTGTTTAGGCCTTGCGGGGGGGGGAGGGGTTGTGGGTGGAGCTAACCCCTTCATTACCTTAGCGGTTAATACTGCTAAGGTAATGAAGGGGTTAACCCCTCCCACCACCACCCGGTAGGCCTACTATCCCCTACTATCCCCTTCACCCAATCCCTCTACTCCCAATAAAGAAAAAAAACACAATAACTCTACTTCCAACCTCCTCTACCCCCAACAACCCCCACTTACACATACAGTACAGTAATGGGAAATGTTACTATTATCCAGAAATGGATAACAGCTAATTTGCCCATTCTAAAGCAAAGATTAGCCAGCAAGCAGAAATAAAGTAAATATAACTTTCTACTTACCCCTGCCATCATGAAGTGAGTCCTGATCATCATACTCCAGGTCTAGGTCCTCCGTTGGCAGCAAGAGTACAATACAAAATACAATCTAATGGCCCCTAACCCCTTAATCACCTTAGCGGTTAATAACCACTATAGTAATTAAGGGGTTAACCCCCGTCCCCCGCTACCCACCCAGGTGGCCTAATCACCCACCCCAGCACAAGTACCCCCACCCATTGATTGGCACAGTGGTACATCATAACCATATAATATGGGCATGATAAGCCACTATAGCAGTCAATGGCCAACCTATTAAAACAATCAAGCACAACAATACACAACAATTAAAGAAATAAACAAGCACCTAAACACCACAACAATAATAGAATGACAAGGCCTCAACTACACATCAATAAAATTATTCTAACACAAAATCCGCTAAAGAATAAAAATGATGTTATACCAAAATATTAGAATACAATTAAAGAAACACCTAACCAACAAAACTAATCAAGAAATAAAACCGCTAGCCAACCCTAAAATTTACTAAAAACAAGACATCCAAATACCAAACAATTTAGTGAAAACAATAAACAGAAATAGAAAAAATAACAAAAAATGCATTGCCTGTTACTCTATTTAACTGTACCCTAAAGGGGCACAGATTAATACATTAGCAGCCAATGGGTGATCAAAAACATAAAAATAAATAAATAAAATAAAAAAACCTGAAAAAAAGACATTTATACATTCAATATTTATCTTACCTTTAGAAGTCTTTACTCTCCGAATCCTGGCGTTTCAGGAAGCTGATCCAGGACGTCATTCACTGCAATCCAACTCCATCCTCCCTGAAGAACAGCATCAAGTACAACAATCTTCTTTCATCCATCTTCTTTCTCCTTCTATCTTCATGTCATTCTTTTCTTCTTTTCTTTAATCTTCTATCTTCTTTTTTTGTAATCCAATAGAACCCTCTTGTAAATCTAGCAACGAAAGCTGCCTCAACGTCTTCTTGAGCTAAAATGAGACTGAACTGGCCTTATATAGGGCCTGTGACATCACATTTTATAGACAGATGGTACAGCTCCAATCTGATTGGATAACCAGCTTTTTTTATTTTTATGGATGTGATGTAATCTCAAAGGGAGGTACGTCACATCCTTAAAACCACCTGGCTCATATCACGTGGTATTACAGCCAATGGGATTGAATACAATCCCATTGGTTCCTGTACTATGTGATATGTTCCATGAGTTAAAAGTATGTGACATCACTTTAAGGGTGAGGGTGGGTTAACCCTTTAATTACTTTAGCGGTTATTAAACGGTAAGGTGATTAAGGGGTGAGGGGGGATTGTGTTTTTTCTTGTACTCTTGCTGCTAACGGAGGACATGGACCTGGAGTATGGTGACGAGGACATCCATCATGATGGTAGGGGTAAGTAGAAATTTTACTTACTTTATTTCTGCTGACTGACTAATGTTTGCTTTAGAATGGGCAAATGAGCTATTATTCATATCTGGATAATAGTAATTATGCCCATTACTGTACTGTATGTGTTGAGGAGTGTGGGTTGTTGGGGGTAGAAGAGGTGGGTACTAGGGTTCTTGTGTTTATTTTTCTTTATTGGGGGTAGAGGGATTGGGTGAATGGGGTAGTAGCCCGAAGGATGGATATTTAGGCCTTCCGGGGGGGGGGGGGGGTAGCGGGACTGTTGGACCCCTCCATTATCATAACGGTTCCAACCGCTATGGTATTGAAGGGGTTAACTCCTCCTGCAACCTTCCTGACAGGCTTAAACACCAACCCTGGGACTACTGCCCCCTTTATCCACCACCTCTGCCCTCAATATAGAGGCTATTGCAGTTGAACCCCTTCATTGCCTTAGCGGCTAGCCACTAAGGTAATGAAGCTGTTTTAATAACAATTTTATTACTATTGTACGTGAGCAGGGAGTCTCCAGAGCAGAACCGCGTTGATTTCAGCTCCACAGACCCCCTACTTCCTGAGATACAGGCCTCGTTATAGGGTGCCGGTATCTCCTATGCATTTAAATCCCATAGTCACGTGACACGAGACATTTAATTGCATAGGAGATACCGGCACCCCATAATGGGACCTGTATCACAGGAAGCAGGGGGTCCACGGACCTGAAATCAACGCAGTTCTGCTCCGGAGACCCACTGCTCACGTACAATAGTATTAAAATTGTTATTAAAACACTGCGATCGCTGGCGAGATATGCGCTCGCCAGATCACAGAACAGTAGATCGTTGCAGGTAGACGAATGAAGCCTTTTGAGAGAGGCGATTATCACATCGCTGCTCCTCACCAGTTTTGAGCATTTTGCTATCGCTGGTCTTCAGAATCTTTCTGAATACTGTGATAACTACACTGATAAAACTGGCGGCGTAACAGGCCCGCGAGTTGGTTTATGAAGACTTCTATCAAAGGCCCCAAGATCTTCTTTGCCCTTGCAGCTACTGCATTACATTGGGCACTATTGCTAAGCCTGCTGTCTACAAGCACTCCTAAATCCTTCTCCATCAAGGGTTGACCTAATGTTGCCCCATTTCATTTGTAAGTCACCTGTTTATTCTTCTTTACCAAATGAATAATCTGACCGCATTTGCCATTTACCTGCCCAAGTTTCAAATCCATCCAAGTTCTTCTGGAGAGAAATTACACCCTGCTCTGATTTTACTACATTACACAATTTAGGATAATCAGCAAAGATGGAGACTTTGCACTTTGCCGACCTCATGATCATTAATAAACAAGTTAAAAAGCAGGGGTCCCAGTTCCTATCCCTGAGGCACTCCACATACAACTTTAGCCCAACCTGAAATGATTCAATATATGAAAACTCTCTGTTGTCTATCCTTCAACCAGTTTTCAATCCAGGTGTAAATATTTAAACCGAGTCCAATTTGGTTTAGTTTCTACAATAACCTCTTCTGTGGAATCGCATCCAAAGCCTTTGCAAAATCTAAGTAGACCACATCAACTGCATGTATCAACTGCATCTAAAATGTAAATATATCCCGATTTGTTTTCCAGTAAGTTGCACTTTGCATCCTAAACAGGTGCAAGACCTTGTAAGTTAATTAATTATGCTTAAAGGACTACTCTGTAAACATATATTTGGTAAATACATTCTTATTTCATTAGATAAAACATGCTAATTTTAGAACTATCCCTAGTTAGTGGCATTTGCTGGAATAACCCAGATTGAAAGTCATTAATAATACATGCTAATCTCTTTGGGTGATTGAGCCGACTGCTTGTGATGTGTCTTTTCCTTGATCTTGATGTTCTCTCCATTGAGAATTTCATAACTATCCCTATGGAAGATGCAGCAAAATTACTGAATTTTGTTCTCAAGAAGGATGCCACGCTTTCTCCGTGCATTAGTCAGCATTAGTGATGAGAGAGACATTTCATTTCCAGTGTACAGTCATCTACAAATCAAAGAGGTTAGGAGATGAATTCAAGGATGTTCTGGGATATTACTGTAGTTATTACTGTCAACAGCCATGTCAAATAGTAGAGATAATTCACTCTGCCCCCCACCCCCATCTTTATTTCTGGTAATATCAAGTTTAATTTGTCAAGACAATTTGATTACTTCTGTAATAATAATAATAATAATAATAATAATAATAATAATAATAATAATAATAATAATAATAATATATCTGTCTTAATATTTCAATTTAAAAAATAGGGGCATGTTTATCGTGGTCTCACCGCTTGTGGCTGCAAATTGAGACAACAAAAAATGCCATAATCTGTACTAGGGAAACAAATTCCTGTTGAAACCTGTGGGTTTTTTTGGCATTTGACAAAGCTGGGGCAGTGTGTTTGCATCAGCTGGGTCAAGGTTTTGAACTCACGAGATTGACAAATGACTTCTATTTCCTCCATATTCATCAAGAACTTCATTTTTTTGCTTCTACTGTACGACTGATGTAACTGTAAATTAAATGGTTTTTTTTTTACAAAGCATACACTTATTAGAAAAATTGCTCCAGAATATTAATTCTTAATAAAATGTGACTAAAATCATTGATTAGGATATTGATACAGTATGATCCAGTTAAAGAAGGAATCCAAGAGCTTTTTTCCCCCTTCATTTTTTTTAAAAACCGGTTTGAAACAGGTTGTCTCCGGAGTTAAACCACATTAATTCAGATTTAGGAACCCCCCCACACCGGCGGGACAGCAAAGATCAAATGATGGCCGCTTTTCAAATACAGTACATAGCATAAACAGCTGGGGTTTCCTACAAGACATGTCAAAGGGCAGAGTGTGGGGGTTCCTTGAAGTTCATTTCTTTATTCCAGCGTAACCTGCTGCAGTAAATATGTTTGTAGAGCTAGCGGTAAAAAGGAGACCTATGTATGTATAATTAAAAATCATCATGCTATTTTCCTATGCAGCACAACATCACAATATATCCCTCCTTAATCTGACACGCCGAAAGTTATGGTGAGTAAAAAAGTGTCAAAAACCTCCAGCATGCAGCATGCAGCATACAGCAAATAAACATATCACTTGTGAGCACATTCACACGTCTCAGACAGGTTGGCAACCCTGCTTTTCCCCATTATCTCTTAGCATACAGTGCTTCCACTGCAGCCAGGGATTCTGGGTAATGATATGCAACTAAGCACACAGTGTCACCTTTTGCGTCTTATCCATTTTTCACTGAGTGCTGATTTGCATGTCACTACCCAGAATCCCTGGCTGCAGTGGAAGCACTTTATGCTAAGAGATAATGGGGAAGGGCAGCGCTGCGGAGCTGTCTGAGACATGTGAATGTGCTCACAATTGATATTTTTATTTGGTGGTCTCCTTGATCCCACACTCTCTTTTAATTTAGTGGTCCACTCTATCACTTGAGTACAGAACATGTGCAAGTCCAAAGGGTACACTGTTGCAGTTCACCACAGTTTTTGTATACACAATATAGTTGTCTCTACGGATATTTAATTATTAAAAATGATTTGATTCTCACGCATTAAAACAAATACTCCTTTTGGAGTTCTGTGAAAAAAAATAATTAAACGATGTGTTTCCTGACCTGCTAGGTAGTCTAGGCCAAGCTTTATATTACACTCTGTACCTTTAGTTGCCATGGATTATCCACGAGTAGCTGGCCATGAACTACTAGGGGTTAATATATTTAAATGTTGATAACATTACATTTATCACCTAGTATTCTCTACCGTCCAATCCCTATATCTGAATAGGAGCAACACTGTAACACAGACAACAGCAATTACTGTAGCTCCAGCACAGCCATTATTTTACTCAGAATTATCTTTGCGAATAAGGTATGAGCTTCCCCTCATATAAGAGAACTTAGTGAACATACTATAGACCCATATGCATTCCAATTTCGGATACTGCTAATTAAGTTGAATAGTTGTTATTTTTTGTTTTAACTATGTGGGTATCCTTTTAAATAGATTAATGGCAAGAAGGAATTAGTCACTGTACATACGGTATGACCCATTTCAACAGTCAAGATGACTTCCAACACTGTCGTGAGCATAGCAATGCACGCATGGCTTTTACATTGCCTTTTAATGTGGGACTTATCCCTCCATTCTCCATCTAACATCTCTTCTTTCATCTTTTATGTGCTGCCTTTTTATGTCCCTTAAGGTTCCTCCACTAAAAGAGCATCTAAGAAAGGAAGACATCAATGAAAAATAAAGCTTAAGTAGTAAGAATGAAACTTTAATAGGAACACAGAACCCCAATGGACTTCAAAATGCTTTCTAATGCGTACTTGTGTATGTATGTATTTAAACAGGTTTTAAGCTGTTCTCTGCTGATGGAAACGAAAAAACACGGCATTTCTGAGACGAGAAGTTTTGAAATATGAAATGGTAATCAACAGTAACACAGAGAATAATTCGGAAGCGTTTATAAGTAACAGAAATATTTTAGCAACCACAAGGCAGCTATAATTAGAATTGCTGTTAAGCGCAGAGCATACAAGAACCAAACACATTTTTTGAGTAACAAAAAATAGAAATGAACCCAAGTACAATAACCTACTGTATATGAATTAATAGGATGCTCCTAGACTTAATGCCGTATCTGTAACTTTTAACGATACTGGTACCTATTAACAGCCTAGCGTCGGACTCAAGCATCGACCGTGTCATTCAAATCTCTGCTGAATTTTTCTGCGAGTGCAAACTGATTTTCTTTTTTCCCCAAAAAAGAAATTATTGGTCAACAATTCATGGACAAATATAACAAAAATAATAAGAGTGTACAATCAGTTTGCAGTAAAGCAAGTATAAGTGCTAGCTTTTTACATTGCGGTAATCACGAGAGCTCTTCTAACCATTGACTCTCTACAATAAAAGCTACAGGATATTTCAGTCCCAAAGTGTACTTACAACCTATTATAATGGTTATTCATATACAGTACGTGTCACATTCTGCTTCTTTGTTTTGTATTTTGTCCTTGAAACAGAATAAGAAAAGTACATTTCATATACATTACTTGTTGTAATAATGAAGCATATTGTGTGGTTTCTTAAACATTGGACATTCTTGTAGCCTCATTGCCCTCATGGCATCTATTGTTCTCATTTTATATAGTAATGGAAAACACAAATAAATCTCACACTGTTTCCATATGTGGGTAGCTACTAAATAAATTGCATTAAAAAATAGTTTTGTCTTATACAGTATAATGTGCATTAAAATTCAATCATAACAAAACTCATACAGTATATAACTTTATAGGTGTCCTGCAAATGTGTAATGCTCAAATGTACAAGGTGCCACTGTTATTTACATTTAGGTTTATTTTAATTAAAAGGAATACATATTTCACAGCATTTTTCCGTTATACAAATACATACAGTACCATAGTTTTAGATATTTCACATGGAAAACGTAAAGATAAAAAGTTAATGAACACATTACAGTATGTTAATACTGTATGGTGAATGGTTTTAGTTTACACCTTGAAGATCACACAGGTGGTCTGAATATCACATGAATTGAATATTGAAGTAATAGAAATCCCTGAAGAACGACATTACTGGCCAATAATGCACTTGCTGGAGGATTGCAGGCCCGAGGTGAAGGCCAGTCGAGTAACGCACGTTCTGAGGGGATTATTACTATTATAGGCTAAATGTAGGCTTTTTAAAAAATAAATAATATAGACCCTTTAGTACAATTATATTGATTTTTATAAACATGATATTCTACATTTTCTTTTGTGCTTCTACTTTACTTATTTATTAAAATAATATTGTTAATGCAATGCAACCCCTTTCTAAACAGACACACACACACATACAGTACACACACACACACTGCAACCCCTCTCTACACACACACACACACACTGCAAACACTCTACACAGACACACACACACACACACACACACACACACACACACACACACACACACACATACACATACACACTCACTGCAACCCCTCTCTACATACACATACACACTCACTGCAACCCCTCTCTACACACACACACACACAGCATCCCCTCTCTACAGACACACACACACACACACACACACACACACACACACACACACACACACACACACACACACACACACACACACACACACTGCAACCCCTCTTTACACAGACACATGCACTGCAACCCCTCTCTACACATACATACACACTTCAACTCCTCTCTACACAGACACACACACAAACTCACTGCAACCCCTCTCTACACACACACACACACTGCAAACACTCTACACAGACACACACACACACACACACACACACACACACACATACACACTCATTGCAACCCCTCTCTACACACACATACACACTGCAACCCCTCTCTACACAGACACACCCACCCACACTGCAACCCCTCTCTACACAGACACACACACACACACACAGCATCCCCTCTCTACAGACACACACACACACACTGCAACCCCTCTTTACACAGACACATACACTGCAACCCCTCTCTACACACACAGACACACTTCAACTCCTCTCTACACAGACACACACACAAACTCACTGCAACCCCTCTCTACACAGACATACACACTGTAACCCCTCTCTACACACACACACACACACACACTCTCTGCAACCCCTCTCTACACAGACCCACACACACACACTGCAACCCCTCTCTACACACACACACACACTGCAAACACTCTACACAGACACACACACACACACACACACACACACACACATACACATACACACTCACTGCAACCCCTCTCTACACACACATACACACTGCAACCCCTCTCTACACAGACACACCCACCCACACTGCAACCCCTCTCTACACAGACACACACACACACACACACACACACAGCATCCCCTCTCTACAGACACACACACACACACACACACACACACACACACACACACACACACACACACACACACACACACACACACACACACACACACACACACACACACACACACACACACACACTGCAACCCCTCTCTACATAGACACACACACACACACACACACACACACACACACACACACACACACACACACACACACACACTGTAACCCCTCTCTACACAGACACATGCTGCAACCCCTCTCTACACAGACACACACAGACACACACACACACAAACAATTGTTTAAAAAAATAGTTAATTGTAATTCTTCTAATAGTTCAATACTGTGGGTCAATATTAGCCCCATCTTAGATATGATTTCTCAACCTGATGAATATTTTTCAAATGCCTTTCTGCCTCAAAATATGTACAGTTTACTACGGTATAAAGATTGCTTGTTTTTGTGCAATTTAACAATTTACAGGAAATACTCCAGAGCATGTGTAATTTACATAACTGCTAAGGATACAAATAATGAAACAATTAGACATCTGAGATTAAAATGGATTATTTTAATAGTCCGGCACTTTCATTCAAAGTTGGAATCACTATACAGTTGACTACAGCAAGAATAAATAAAATAATATCTATCCCTGCAAACTGTTTTCGGAGAGGGTAAAATTGTATTATAAATGGCGTGAGTTATAGCACATATATGATACTAATTGAGTAAACACTTTATAATAGAATGACTAAGATTTAGGGATATAGAAGCATATTTACTCCCATCTGGGCATTTTATAATCCAGAAATAAATGTAATTGATCTTCGCGCTATCAGCAGCAAAGCTAGCCAAGTTCTAATTAGCAAAGCTGTGCCCTATGAATGTGAAAACACTGTAGTAAAGTGTACAGATGCAGCCACCAGTATTAGAACTCTTGCCTGGGAGATTCTGGGGCAGTCTCACAGTAAATGCCTCAACATTTCTGTGAGATTCCTATTGGCCCAACGGATTAACATAGCAGAGGTCCCTGCAGTCCCATTCAGTATGAATAGGACTGCAGGGACCCCCCGCTGTGTTAATCTGATGGGCCATTGAGAATCTCACAGAATTGTTGAGGCATTTACTGTGAGACTGCCCCAGAATCTCCCAGGTAAGTGATCTAATACTGGTGGCTGCATCTGTAATGGCAAAAGCAGATCTACATTTTTATTTGATTTTTTTTCATGTTTGGTATTTCTACTTTAAAAATAAATACATTTTTTTGAAACAACGATATGAGCTTTTTGTTAACATATTTTGGTAAAGTACAGGTAGATTATGTTGTGACGGGATCGTAACCTTCTCCCCAAATAATATCCCAAAGGAATGGTTATATTCTACTCTATGTACTGTATGAAGCATCAATTCCCGATGTTGTATTTGTAGAATGCTTCCACACTTCTAATATACTGTGGACACAATGAGATGGGCGTCAAGAGTGTGTAAATAATAATAGTATTTATTGTACATTATAAAAATAACATAGCATAAATCCAAGATATATTTTTGCTAAGCAGAGTATGTGAAATAGATATTATTTGCTTGAGCCAAAATAAGGACGTTCAATACATACCAAACAGCTACATCTACTGTATATTTCCCGTCCTGAGATTTAGGATCGATCTAAAACAACACGTCACAAATATGTCTATATATGTATGTATGTATATCCTTTATTTAGATAGCGCCATTAATGTACATAGCGCTTCACAGTAGTAATACACATGGCAATCATATAAATAACAAATAATACAAATAATAGGTTATGGGAATAAGTGCTTCAGACATAAAAGTAACATTAAGGAAGAGGAGTCCCTGCTCCGAGGAGCTTACAATTGTAACACAATTTGCCCCCCCCCCCCAATCGCAGATAGAGTGCATGTGAGGGGAATCTATATGTATTACCAGGTGTGTGGTGCGTTTACCTGTCAGGTTCACAGGAGGCCTGAACCTCCGCCAGTGAGAGCCTGGGGTGTATCCTCTGGAACGATACTCATATATAGACAGCGCCTCCACTTGTGTAGGATTCTAAGGGCAGAATGCCCCTGACACAGGACCCACATACATTAACCACATACACCAAAGGTATATATAAAACAGGTTAACTATAGGGGCAGATAAACACAATACAGCAAACATCAACAATAAGACAGTGTCCCTCTATAACACTAATAGGCACATCTACCCGGTCACCTCGCAGGGCTTTAACACACACACTCTGTGTACTCAGGAGTCCCCAAAAGTCACCAATAGTCCCTCACCCCCACCCAAATGTGGAACAACGCTGCCCACTAAGATGAAGTGTATAGGTGGTGCACTTGGTGATTTGGATGGTACCTGCCCAGTGCTCCTGCACCCGGGTACAGCAAAACAACAGCCAGGAAATCGGTCTGCATCCAATGCCGAAGCCTCAGCGCTGGCTCCCTCCTCCTGGGGAATAGTCTCCTTCTGAGTGATCTCACCGCACAGCTAGTCTCTATCTGCAGTGAGGTAGTCTGATACTAGACCACACTTATCAGGGTCTTGCAGCACGGCAGCTGTGTCCCTAATCTTACACTCTGCTAAGGGCAGGATCCATACCTAAGGGGCCTTCCCTACAGCAGCACAAACTGAAAGGTGAGTTGGCCTTGCTGGGGCCTAGGGGGTAACCTGGCCTAATATAAGAGTGTTACGCCGGTGCTGCCCGCAGACCAGACCCGTCCCCTGAGCTGAAGGGGGAAGTGGTAATACACACACCCACAGCAAAGGGAGCGTGTCCGGAGTGTGGTATGAAGCGTTGCCAGGCCAGGTGTAGTAAGGTAGACAATACTTGCCGGTACCAGTTGTAGAGATAGAGTGAAGGATGCCTCGCCGAAGTCAGGGAGTGGAGAGTGGAGATAGGTCGTTGTCCAAGCCATGTTCAAGGGGTTACCAGAGTGCCGAGATCGAGAGCCAGAGGGGGTAGTCGTACAAGCCGCGTCAGAACCTGTGAAAACACTGAGAGAATCCAGAAGTACTTCCATACAGAGACTATGTCGAGCAAAGACTGAGAGCAGAGAGGAGCTTGATAAAGCCGGAAGGTCCAATTAGGAACGGAGGCAGGACAGGAAGAGCTACAGGGAGACACTGCAGATTGGTGCAGGCATAACAGGCCAGGTGAGTCTTGTTAGTAACCTGAGTATACCCGTGCAGTGTGCGGGGGCCAGAGCCTGAGGTCTGGGGGACGGGAATAAGAGTGTGCAGACTGAGCGTGCTCCGTAACTCATGTAGGCATGTGAACCGAGCCAGTGGATGGTGCAGGTGTGCGTGCAGGAGGGCGTGGGCGCGCCCGGCGCTGAGCAGAGGAATCGCAGAGGGGAGTGATCCCGCGACGGCGGCAGGGGTGAGGAGCCGTGGAGGCCGGTAAGGCAGGATTGTTTTGTGTGTCCAGGGGCTCCCTGCGGGGAGGGAGTGCTCTGCGTGAAAAGCGAGGAGAATGCCGATTCCTGACAGTACCCCCCTCTTCAGGAACGGCCTTAGGACGGTCCAAGAACGGTTTCTCTGGAAACTTTTTCCTGAAGGACTTAAGAAGGGCCGGGGCATGAATGTCCTTTGAAGGTACCCAAATCTCTCTTCAGGGCCAAAGCCCTTCCACTGCACCAAGAACTGGAGCTAACCCCTGGATAGGCGAGAATCCAAAAGAGAGTGAACTTCGTATTCCTCGTTATTTTGTACAGTAATGGGATCCGGTTTACGAGTCTGATCCGGAAAGAAGTGACTGGAGATAAATGGTTTTAAGAGGGACACATGAAAGACATTGGGAATCTTCATACTGGGTGGTAGTTGGAGCCGGAATGCCACGGGGTTGATTTGTTCACAAATAGGGAAGGGTCCCAGGAACTTAGGTGCCAATTTAGGAGATGGTACCTTGAGGTGGATATTCCTAGAGGATAGCCATACCAAATCCCCTGGTTTTTAACTAGGCGCCGAACGACGACGACGATCGGCCTGTAGTTTCGATCTGCGGGAGGAGTTGAGAAGGGTAGACTGAATCCTGGACCATGCGGTTTGGAGGGAAGAAATGCGTTCATCTACGGCTGGAACTCCAGAAGGAATGTTGGGGATGGGAAGACAGGGAGGGTGGAACCCTAATTTATAAAGAAGGGCGACTCCCGGGTGGACTCGTTTTTTGCAGAATTGACAGCATACTCTGCCCAAGAGAGGAGTTGAGCCCAATCATCCTGGAAATCGGATATAAAACATCTCAGGTACTTCTCCAGGGATTGATTGATTCTCTCCGTTTGTCCATTGGACTGAGGATGATAGGCGGAAGAGAAGGAAGAAGAGATGCCCAATCTCTTCGTGAAAGCTCTCCAAAATTTGGATACAAACTGAGAACCTCTGTCAGAAACAATGGACGAAGGGATCCCATGAATCCGGAAAATCTGCTCCGTAAAGATATCAGCAAGGGCGGGGGAGGTGGGTAATCCTTTAAGTGGAATGAAATGGGACATCTTCGAGAACCTGTCCACGACCACCAAGATTGTGTTCATTCCTCTGGACCTGGGCAACTCCACGATGAAATCCATAGAAATGTGGGACCAGGGGCGGTCGGGAACTGGAAGGGGTAACAGAAAACCCTGAGGCTTTTGACGGACAGTCTTGCTTTGAGCGCACGTGGGACAGGCGCAGGTAAACTCCAGAATATCTTGAGACATCCTTGGCCACCAGAAATTCCGACGAATGAGATCAGTAGTCTTCTTAAAACCTGGATGACCTGCAGATTTAGAGGAGTGACCCCAAGACAGGACCTCTGGAACAAATTTGAATGTTACAAAGTGTTTGTTGTTGGGAACGACCAAGTCCTTGGGAATGCGTCTCTGGGAGTGCAAAATCTTGTCAAGATTCTTAAAAGAAGACGTGGCGAGAATCCTCTCATGCGGAAGGATAGTCTCCAAAGATTCCTCTGGCCTCTCTTCAGAAGAATGTATTCGGGAGAGTGCGTCTGCCTTACCGTTCTTGGTCCCGGGGATATAGGAAAGGTGAAAATCGAATCGGGAAAAAAAAAGGGCCCAACGAGCCTGTCGTGGACCAAGGCGTCGAGCGTTCTCTATGTAAAGAAGGTTCTTGTGGTCTGTGAGGATAGTAAACAGCTCTTTCGACCCCTCCAGCAGGTGTCTCCACTCTTGAAGAGCCATCTTCACGGCCAGAAGTTCCCTGTTACCCACGTCATAGTTCCTCTCGGCAGACGAGAATTTCTTGGAAAAATATGCACAGGGATGTAACTTATCTTGGGGCGTGGGTCTCTGAGAAAGAACGGCACCAGCGCCACAATCAGAAGCGTCGACCTCCAGGACGAAGGGAAGTTCAATGTCGGGATGACGGAGAATAGGTGCGGATATAAAGGCTTCCTTGAGTGTCTCGAAGGCGGAGATGGCCTCGGATGACCAAGCAGAAGGTTCAGCTCCTTTTTTGGTGAGCGCAGTAAGGGGTGCCACAATGGTGGAAAAACTCCGTATAAACTTACGATAATAATTAGCGAACCCTAAAAAACGTTGTATGGCCTTGAGAGAGTTGGGTCTTGGCCATTCAGTGACTGCTTGAAGTTTACCGGAGTCCATCATAAACCCCTCATCGGAAATGATGTACCCCAGGAACGGAGTAGAGGTTGTATGAAAGGTGCACTTCTCCAGTTTGGCGTACAAATGGTGTTCCCGGAGATGGGAAAGGACGTAGGAGGTGTGGCGTATGTGGTTCTGGAGATCTTTGGAAAAAATCAGGATATCATCCAAGTATACAATAACAAAAATATTGAGTACCTTACGAAAGACGTCGTTGATGAAATCCTGGAAGACAGCGGGAGCATTACATAAGCCGAAAGGCATTACCAGATATTCGTAGTGTCCACTACGCGTGTTGAAGGCCGTCTTCCATTCATCCCCCTTCCTGATGCGCACCAGGTTATAGGCACCACGCAGATCCAACTTGGAAAAAATCTTGGCCCCCTGTAATTTATCGAACAGTTCGGTAATAAGGGGAAAAGGGTAACGATTTTTAATAGTTATCTGGTTTAAACCCCTGTAGTCGATGCAAGGCCTCAACGACCCGTACTTTTTCTTGACGAAGAAAAACCCAGCCCCTGCTGGGGAATTGAAGTGACGAATAAAGCCTTTCTTGAGATTCTCCTGGATATATTCATCCATAGCGTGAGATTCTGGTAACGACAAGGGGTAGGTCTTGGACTTGGGTAGGGAGTAACCAGGAACTAGATCGATTGGACAATCGTAAGTCCTGTGTGGCGGCAAGAGGTCTGACTGTACCTTATTGAAAACGTCCCGGAATTGATGGTAAACGGAAGGTAGAATAACTTCGGGAACAGAGGTATTGGCCAGCAGTTGATGAGTCTCGCCTGACCTCGGCCTCCAGGAAATGGGAGCGGAGGAAGTCCAGTCAATGAGAGGATTGTTAAGCTGTAGCCAAGGAAGACCAAGGTTGATGGGTATCCCAGGAGCGTGAATGGAATCGAGAACTAAGTTCTCCTTGTGCAGATGTGAAGACAGAAGCAAGGGAGCCGTCTATAAGGAGATGTGGGCCGGGGTAAGAGGACATCCATCGATACCGACGAGTGCGATGGGAACCTTCTTTCTCACTAGTGGTATGCGGTTTACCCTGGCGAATTCAAGATCCACAAAGTTTTCTCCAGCTCCTGAGTCAATGAAAGCGGCGGTAGAATTCTTGAACTTATCGCCTGAAAGGAAGACTGGAAATGTAAGTTTCTTAGGGAGTTCATCTTTATGAAGGGGACGTGGAGACATTACACCCAGAGAGAGCCCCTCTGTACTCACTGGGTGTTCCCGTTTCCCGGACACTCCCGAAACAGATGTTCGATGGATCCGCAGTAGAAACACAATCCCCCGGCGTGGCGGAACTGCCGTATCGGTGTGCGGATGCGTTGTACCCCCAATTGCATTGGCTCTGGCAACTCCAGTGCAGGACGAAGAGGTGTGGTAGCACTTGGTGGAGCAGGAGTGCTGCTGAGAGTACTGGAGAATGGAACTTGAAAGTTATGGAAGCGAGTGCGCTGACGCTCTGAGCGGCGTACCTGGATGCGTTGATCCACTCGGACTGCCAAATCAATCAGGACCTCCAGTTGATCCGGCCTGGATTGGCGAGAGAGTGCGTCCTTGATGGGATCTGCCAGGCCTTGCCAGAATACGGAGACGAGAGCCTCTTGTCCCCAGTTAGTCTCGGCTGCTAGAGTCCGGAATTCCACAGCATACTGTGTCACCATCCGCTGTCCCTGAGTGATCTGGAGGAGAGAAACAGATGCCATCTCCCGACGACCGGGAGAATCGAATACCCGTTGAAACTCGGCTTTAAATGCCGGGTAATCTTGGGTAAGGTCAGAACGTCGCTCCCAAACCGGTGAAGCCCAAGCCAGGGCGCTGCCAGTGAGGAGGTTATAAATGTAGGCTGTTAACAGAAGTGAGGAATAGGTGCGCAACTACAAACAATATAGACGTGATATAGTGAATGGTGATAAATATATATATATATAACGTGACCTTGTACAATTGAAATTAAGCGTCTGCAGCTATGGCACCAGGGATGGCTCAGGTACCCCCTAAGTTGAACAGAATATACAAAAAACACAGCGCACAATGCTCATAGTCCATTAAAAATTATAATGCGTAACCCCAGTATGTCTTATTTGAGTCTACTTATAATATGAGTTGTTGTGGGTACTTTTGTATAAGACAATGGGTTGGGAGATAATGTGATTATTGTACCATGCATCGGTATTCGGATGCATTGTACCCCCAATTGCATTGGCTCTGGCAACTCCAGTGCAGGACGAAGAGGTGTGGTAGCACTTGGTGGAGCAGGAGTGCTGCTGAGAGTACTGGAGAATGGAACTTGAAAGTTATGGAAGCGAGTGCGCTGACGCTCTGAGCGGCGTACCTGGATGCGTTGATCCACTCGGACGGCCAAATCAATCAGGACCTCCAGTTGATCCGGCCTGGATTGGCGAGAGAGTTCGTCCTTGATGGGATCTGCCAGGCCTTGCCAGAATACGGAGACGAGAGCCTCTTGTCCCCAGTTAGTCTCGGCTGCTAGAGTCCGGAATTCCACAGCATACTGTGTCACCATCCGCTGTCCCTGAGTGATCTGGAGGAGAGAAACAGATGCCATCTCCCGACGAGCGGGAGAATCGAATACCCGTTGAAACTCGGCTTTAAATGCCGGGTAATCTTGGGTAAGGTCAGAACGTCGCTCCCAAACCGGGGAAGCCCAAGCCAGGGCGCTGCCAGTGAGGAGGTTATAAATGTAGGCTGTTAACAGAAGTGAGGAATAGGTGCGCAACTACAAACAATATAGACGTGATATAGTGAATGGTGATATATATATATATATAACGTGACCTTGTACAATTGAAATTAAGCGTCTGCAGCTATGGCACCAGGGATGGCTCAGGTACCCCCTAAGTTGAACAGAATATACAAAAAACACAGCGCACAATGCTCATAGTGCATTAAAAATTATAATGCGTAACCCCAGTATGTCTTATGTGAGTCTACTTATAATATGAGTTGTTGTGGGTACTTTTGTATAAGACAATGGGTTGGGAGATAATGTGATTATTGAACCATGCACTCAATAAAAACTTTTTTGGATGAAAAAAAATATTATAATATAAACCCAATAATAAGGTAAGTATTAAGCGTACATTGTAACAAATATAAACAAGCACGTCAAGGGTTAGTGTTACCGATGCACCAATCAGGATAGCGGTGAGGATTTCTTCAGTGTAAGCACACACAGCTCCTCCCGTCACGGTCACTAGATTGTAGACTGTGTCCTGGATATTAACAGGCACGATCGCATGCAGTCCAGCAAGGTTCGCAGTGCAGAAAGTGGTTAATAAAGTTGTTTGTGTTGTTAATGGTTGCCTATAGCAACGTGTATGGGGTTACGACCCATGGAGCCATTTAACTCCTCCCTGCTTCTGCTGTATTGGCCGTAATCTCTAATTGATGGGCCTATCAGTTGGGGGCGTGGGGTATTTAAATGATATACCAAGTACAGATTTAATAAGCCTGATGAAGAGACCTTGAAGGTTTCGAAACGCGTTGGAAAGAACACTTTGATAGTTTGTTGAACGCTGGACTCTGCAATACCCTTGTGCGGGCTCCCTCAGTGCCTGAAAGACTACGACGCTCTGTCGCCTCCGAGTGACGTCACGAACCCGGAAGCGCCGGACCGGTGAGCTGAACAGAGTGCGCTGTGCTGCGGGGGAGTTTGCCTGACTGGAGGACACTTTCTGCACTGCGAACCTTGCTGGACTGCATGCGATCGTGCCTGTGAATATCCAGGACACAGTCTACAATCTAGTGACCGTGACGGGAGGAGCTGTGTGTGCTTACACTGAAGAAATCCTCACCGCTATCCTGATTGGTGCATGGGTAACACTAACCCTTGACGTGCTTGTTTATATTTGTTACAATGTACGCTTAATACTTACCTTATTATTGGGTTTATACTATAATTTTTAATGCACTATGAGCGTTGTGCGCTGTGTTTTTTGTATATTCTATAAATGTAGGCTACCTTCTTGCGATCAGTATTGTAGAGATGGGGGGCCATTTCAAACTGCACCTCACACTGGTTTAGGAAACCCCTACAATCTTGCGGTTCACCTGCATAAGGCTTGGGGGGAGGAATCCTTACATCTGAGCTGCTAACTGCGCTTGCGGAGTGGGGGCTTACATCTGGCAGGGTCGCGGTCGGTACCCTGTCTGAGAGTACTGCGACCTGGCGTGTAAGTGTCACAATTTGATCCGCCATGTCCTGGTTGTGCTGAAGCAGATTGGAGAGAAACTGTTGAAGTTCGGTCTGGTCTGCGTCTTGTGGGCTCGACATAATGTTACGCCGGTGCTGCCCGCAGACCAGACCCGTCCCCTGAGCTGAAGGGGGAAGTGGTAATACATGCACCCGCAGCAAAGGGAGCATGTCCGGAGTGTGGTATGAAGGGTTGCCAGGCCAGGTGTAGTAAGGTAGACAATACTTGCCGGTGCCGGTTGTAGAGATAGAGTGAAGGATGCCTCGCCGAAGTCAGGGAGTGGAGATAGGTCGTTGTCCAAGCCGTGTTCAAGGGGTTACCAGAGTGTCCAAGGAGTGCCGAGATCGAGAGCCAGAGGGGGTAGTCGTACAAGCCGCGTCAGAACCTGTGAAAACACTGAGAGAATCCAGAAGTATTTCCATACAGAGACTATGTCGAGCAAAGACTGAGAGCAGAGAGGAGCTAGATAAAGCAGGAAGGTCCAATTAGGAACGGAGGCGGGACAGGAAGAGCTACAGGGAGACACTGCAGATTGGTGCAGGCATAACAGGCCAAGTGAGTCTTGTTAGTAATCTGAGTATAGCCGTGCAGTGTGCGGGGGCGGAGCCTGAGGTCCGGGGGACAGGAATAAGAGTCTGCAGACTGAGCGTGCTCCGTAACTCGTGTACGCATGTGAAACGAGCCAGTGGATGGTGCAGGTGTGCGTGCAGGTGTGCGTACAGGAGGGCGTGGGCGCGCCCGGCGCTGAGCAGAGGAATCGCCGAGGGGAGTGATCCCGCGACGGCGGCAGGGGCGAGGAGCTGTGGAGGCCGGGAAGGCAGGATTGTTTTGTGTGTCCAGTGGCTCCCTGCGGGGAGGGAGTGCTCTGTGTGGGAAGCGAGGAGAACGCCGATTCCTGACAAAGAGCCACTTGCTCCCTACACACTACCTCCCCCTACCTTATCCCAGCACCAACTCACTCGCATGGTCTGTGCGCAACAATGTATCTCTCCAGCAGGAGAAGCTGCAAGCCCTATTGGCTCCCTGGCGTCAGGTGGCCTTTCTGCCCCTAAGTACTCTGGGGGCTGTAGTCCTCCGTGGCTCTCTTTAACATTGGGGCCGCGTGCATGATCTGTAATGGCTGCCGCCGCTGCTAACTGCACATGTGCAAACTGGGGGATGTCCCTGACTATGGAGAGCCTCTTTTGCCACTTCTCACTCCCTGTAATGGCCAACGCATCGCATCTGCGCATGCGCGAGCCTATCGCCAACCTCAAGATGGCTGCCGTGACGCTTCTGCGCATGCGCGAGCCTCTGCGCATGCGGAGACACAATAAAGATGGTGGCGCCCTTTCACTGATGTCGCCGTGAGCCCCCGACAACACACTCGCCCCTGTAGCAGCCCCCACCTGGGAAGAGGTAAGGGGGAAAGAAACGGGGAACCGGGGAGCCAGAGGGGACCTGGCTACACAATCTAATTGGTAGGTAGAAGAACGTACAGAGACAGTAGGAGGGAATTCTGGTAAGTGCGTCTGCAAGGGGCCAAGCTTTATGTATCAGGTGTTTAGTATTATCCACAGTGCTACTCATATGCTTTTTTAAGCAAGTGTGTCTTAAGGTGGGTGTTAAAGGTGGATATACTTTAGAGCGTGCTAGTCGGGTATTGAGGGGAAGGGCATTCCGGTGGTGTGGGGCAGTCAGTGAGAAAGGTTTAAGGCGAGAGAGGGCTTTAGATACAAAGGGAGTAGAGAGAAGACATCCTTGAGCAGAACGCAAGAGTCGGGATGGAGCATAGTGAGAAATTAGGGCTGAGATGTAAGGAGGGACAGAAGAGTGTAAAGCTTTAAAAGTGAGGAGGAGAATTGAGTGTGAGATACAGGATTTGATAGGAAGCCAGGAGAGTGATTTCAGTAGGGGAGACACTGAGACAGATTTAGGAAAGAGTAGAGTGATTCTGGCAGCAGTGTTTAGATAGATTGTAGGGGAGACAGGTGAGAGGCAGGAAGGCCGGACAGTAAGAGGTTACAGTAATCGGGACGGGAGAGAATGAGGTCAGAGTTTTAGCAGTCGAGAACAGAGGAAAGGGAGTATCTTTGTAATATTGTGGTGGAAAAAGCGACAGGTTTTAGAAACGAAATTAGCATACATAATCCCAGTAAGCTCCAACTCCAAAACCAACCACATCATATGTACAGTACAGTATATATGGCTTGACAAATTACCCAAGAAGCTACTCACCACCTAGTCCTGCCCCTTGCCCCGCCCCCACTTTTAAACAAAAGAAATTGAAAACATTCCTAATGAGAACTAAAAACAACATTCATTTTTGACATAACAGTTTATTTATTGTATTACATTTATACTTTACTACAATTAGTCCTTGTTACAAAGTGACATAGTAGATAATGTTGGAAAAAGACATACAGTATGTCCATCAAGTTTAACCTATGACAAATTTAGACGACAGATACTTTATCCTACTTACAGTATATTGATCCAGAGGAAGGCAAACAAAAAACCCCAGTGACACATTATCCAATGATATCTCATAAGGGGACAAATTAATTCCTTCCTTACTCCAATAATTGGCAATCGGAATGTTTCCCTGGATCAATATCCGGTTTACCTATCTATCCTATCTCCTCTACCTCTCGCCCCTCGCGTTAACCATGCTGTCACGCGAGACAAGGACTTATAACACATTTATATTTTTCTGGGATCATTCACTAGGCAAAACAAGATGGTGGAATAAAATGAGGTTTATTTGGGTAAACCCACGTACGCACAATGAAATACAAAATACAGACAGAATACACACTTGCTGGGGGGGTTGAAATCTAGCCTCAACTAGGTGCAGGGTGCCTGCTTCATATGAGAGAGAGAGAGAGAGAGAGAGAGAGAGAGAGAGAGAGAGAGAGAGAGAGAGAGAGAGAGAGAGAGAGAGATATCCCTCCTGAAACTTTTTCTCCCGAAGTTTCATGTTTCTGGGAAAAGGGGAAAAGGTAAAGCCCCTAAACAGGTCAGGTTTTTGCTACATTTTACGTGGGATTTCAATAGCCCACCCCGTCCTTATGTACAGATGGATACCTGAAAATGATACACTATTTACGGGTAACATAACAGTACTACCGGCTACCCCGGACAGCAACACTTAATACACTTTTTAACCCTAGTTGCTCCCTAACATCCACCCTTAATCTCCTGACCCCAAAGTCCCTGTCTTGCAGCTATTTCCTAACAGGGACCCTAACTACACCTGGCATCCCTAGCTTACATTGCTACAGGGGACTGTATAATGGGGACAGAAATACAGGAGAATACATTAGGGCGCACAAATAGAACCAAGAGTTGACACTTCAGCCCTTGACATACGGTTTCTAGGGGCAGTCTGCCGGGCATGACCTTTATTAATGAAGGCCGGCTACCCCCGACCGTCACGCATGCATTGGGTTGTCACTCCACTTTAGGATCAGGGCGGTGGGGTGTGGGTGTGTTGAAGCTGATTCTTGATTCATTGGAAACTCCTATGCATCTTCACATTGACCAAATGCAGGCTGTTTGCTAATTTAAGTGATTCTAAACAAGCCCAAGAGAAGATTAAAGCATTACTGTCAGCAGATACACTCGAGTGAGGGGTTCCCTATCTGTCTTTTGGGTTAGGGGGGATTCCGAGGTATTCCGTTTGAAGCTTGCGAGTCAGATTTGGAAGAGAGCAGGTCAAAAATTATTTTAAACCCTCATTATTATGTGGAGACCGCTGGCTACTTGTTTGAGACTCTAGAAGCCTATTATGGGGTTTTCAAAAGGTGGACGTGAGTGAAATACCACGTGATTCCGTGTGAGCTCAGAACGGAATCAGTTAGGGCAGTGGTCTTCAACCTTTTTTTTTGGTTAGGAAACCCCAGTCTTTGATTTTGAAATTCTGGGGACCCCAACCCACGCCCCCCCACCCCTCCCATCGCCTTTGTCTCTTTACCCCCTTCCATCACCTTTGTCTCTCTCCCCACTCCAATCGCCTTTGTCTCTCCCCCCCCTCCCGTTACATATGTGTTTCTCCCCCCTCCCGTCACCTTTGTCTCTCTCCCCCCCTCCCGTCACCTTTGTCTCTCTCCCCCCTTGCATGCGTGCACACGCACAGTCTCCCACTTACCCACACTCCCACACAGACACACTATCCCCCTTACACACACACACTCACCCACTTACACACACACACACACTCACCCACTTACACACACACACACACACACACACACACACACACACACACACACACACACACACACACACACACACACACACACACACACACACACACACACACACACACACACACACACACACACACACACACACACACACACACAGGCACACACACATTCTCCCACTTACACACAGACACACACACAGACACACACACACACACTGGGTCTTTAAAGGGAGCCGACTCTCTCAGATCTCCACTCCGGTGGCCGTGGAACCCCTGAGAGGTTCTCGCGGAACCCCGGGATTGAAAATCACTGATCCATCATGTCACAAGCGCCGACTGGAGCAGGTAGGGAGACTAAGCTAAAGTATAGGAGTGGAAGGGCGGGTGATGATGCATAGCTCTGGAGCAGCAGGGCCAATGCAATGAGGGGGTGCCGGCACACCACAGGGCCAGGGATATCATGAGAGCAAAGTCCAGGCTCGCCAGCCCTGGCGGGAGCAGAACACGGGGTAAGGGTATTATCAGGACAAGAGTGCCGGGAAAAGAAAGCACCCTAGACAGGGGACGCCTTGATAAGTACTGACAACAAAGTTATTGGTGAATTACTTGTGCTGTAATAGCAATAGAAAAGTGTAGATGATAAGATTGTTGTCACTTCTGGGGGGTTAATTAACTAGATCGCTGCCACTACTCACATGCTCCGTGCATGACGTCCGATGGCTCCAAAAGGAAGCACAGGCTGACATGCGCGCACTGATATAGATCCTGTTGTACGCGCCAAAAAGCCTCATCAACCATTCAGGAATGGGGGAATGTGAATTTTTTTAGCATGCATCTGCTCCACCAAGCAGGGGAAGTATACAATTGCAGGGACAGCTAAGAACGGCTCGCCTGTGGTCCAAATGCACTCGCCTTTTGCGAGTGCATTTGTCGAGCCATGTGTGTGTGTGTGTGTGTGTGTGTGTGTGTGTGTGTGTGTGTGTGTGTGTGTGTGTGTGTGTGTGTGTGTGTGTGTGTGTGTGTGTGTGTGTGTGTGTGTGTGTGTGTGTGTGTGTGTGTATGTATATATATTTATACTTATTTTATCTTTATTCAGGACTACCCTGTTTTTCAAACTTCTGTAAAATATGTTGGTTGTTGAAATGATTTCTTAAATAACTTAGGCCTTCATTCACATGATGTTTACTTTAAGAAGAAGCCAGCTTTACATTTAACAAATAAAATCACCAACATGGTAGAGCACGAACACTGCTAAATTAAAGATTAGTGTCAGCTCCATATATTATGCATTATAAAAGAAAATACTTTGATCATTTTCTATTTGATATCATTTTTCAATCTGTCGAAGTTACTTTAAAATGCTTCTATTAATTTAGTGTTTACATATCACAAACAGAAAGATCCCTTAGTGAATATGCCTTTATTTGGACAAGGCAACCAGTACATGCTTCAGTTACTAGCGATATCCTACACTATGGGCCTTATTCAGAGAGGGTTGATAAAAAAAATCGCCAAGGAATTTAAAATGACTGTTTTTTGGGCGTTGCTATCACGGTATTCAGAAAGCCTCGATTACCTGTGATAACAAAATGCCCAAAACGGGCGATGTCATGGAACAGGAATACCCCTGTCTGCACTTCTGTCTCACCCCCCCTTGTCCTTGCAGCCCTGCTTGTCAGCCTGCTTAGTGGCAGCTGTATGTGTTTGGTTCTGCACACAAACACAGTGCCAGTTCCCCTCGTTCCAGCAGTATGCTGCATTAAGATGCAACATTTCTGTTACATGTTGCAGCTTCCCCAGATACTCCTGTGAGTTGTCATGGCAGCCCCAGCTCCTCTCGAATGGGCTGGTCTGCTTCTCCCCCTCTGTTCTGCCCACAGATGGTTTGTCCCCAGACCATTTTTCACCCAGTATGCATAACCACCTTCTTTCCACCATTTTCCCTGGACTTGTGAGTACCCTGCTGTAATCCCTGTAATGGTGATGAAGAAGTATCTTTTCACCTCCCTTGAATACTGAGCACACACAGAGACACCTACACCTCTACACAAGAGACTGTACCTTATCCTGTTTTCCCTCAATAAAACTAAGAAAAGAAACAGATCTTGTCGTGCTTAGGAAAGAGGGCGAGTTCGCACTATCTGAGCTAAGTCATAACCACGTGATCCTCTGGCTTCCAGAATAGGCGAGTTGCTGCCAGCGACAGCATCGAGCCTCTGATAAGGCCTAAACCAGCGATTCATTTCTGCTGCAGAGAGAGATGCTCTGAGAGAGCAGCCTCTCCCAGCGGAAATGTCGGCCGAAAATTATTTATTTAAATATACATTTCTTTAATAGTGTAGAGGTGCAGGGGGTCTCCGGAGCTGAACCACATTGGTTTTGTGTCCGGGGACCCCCTGCTTCCCGAGATACAGGCACCTTTATGTGGTGCCGGTATCTCCTATGCAAGGAAATGTCCCGGTCACGTGACATGGGACATTTCAATGCAGAGGGATACCGGCACCCCATAAAGGTGCCAGTATCTCGGGAAGCAGGGGGTCTCCGGACATAAAACCAACGTGGTTCAGCTCCGGAGACACCCTGCACCTCTACACTATTAAAGAAATGTATATTAATAAATATTTTAAAAAACATCAATACAAGCCCCCCCCCCTCCACCCAAACCCATACAGTACAGTAATGGGCAAAATAACTATTATCCAGGTATGGATAATAGATTATTTGCCCATTATTAAACACAGCATTAGCATACATAAATAAAATAAATAAATAAAGTTATACTTACCACAACAGCAGGTCCCTCTGTCCTCCATTGCTAGAAAGCATATATAAAAAATAAATAAATTCTAATGGCCCATAACCCCTTAATCACCTTAGCAGTTACTAACCGCTATAGTCATTAAGGGGTTAACCCACCCTGACCCGGGAGGCCTAAGCACCCACCCCAGACTGACTATACCTACCCTATACCCATTGAGCAGTATAGTGGTACATCATACCCATATAATAATAATATAGGCATGATAAGCCTCTATAGTACTCAATGGGCACCCTAATCACAATACAGTAATACACAAGACACAGAGTAATAAAACATAACTAAACTCCCAAAAATCACACGTCACTAAATAAAATCAGTAGCCAGCTAATCCAATCGATAGAAGCAATTACAACATCAACAATTAATTAATAAAACCATTACCCAATCAAACCAATTAATTCCTAAACCAACTCAAAATGAATAGTAACACTAACCAATCCAAACAATGAATAACTCCAACATTAATGAATGTAACAATTAAAAGACAAAGAAATAAATTAAAACAATATCTGAAGTAACCATAAAACACATTAGCTAACATAATATAACATTAAGTACAAGCGAGCACCCATCGCAAACCTTTTATTACATTAAGCATAAACAAGCAAACAATCACATCCACATAATAAACTGCAATGAAAAAAAACAAATAACAAGCGAGAAATGCCCCCCTAATATTGTCATAATAATGTATTAATCTGTACCCTAAAGAGGTACCGATTAATATATTATCAGTAAATGTGCCTCCCCCAAAAAATCAAAAAACACATCCAAAGATTAAACCTGTAAAAAGAGAAATTTACAAACATTGAATATATTACTTACCATTAGAAGCGGTGGCCCTCCGACTCCCGGGGTAACAAGAAGCTCACGTACCTTGAAGGCCTCCAACAGCATCCGATGCCATCCGCCATGAAGATCCGGCTCAGGTACCCCAATCTTCTTTTTTCTTTCTTTAATCACCTTCTTCTATCTTCATCTGTAACCATTTCTTGTTCTTCTTTATCTTCTTTCTTCATCTGTCAATCCAAAATACCCCATGTTAAATCCCAGCCGATGCTGTCTTGTCGGCTTCTTGGGCTCAAAAGAGGTGTCACGGCCTTAAATAGGGCTTGTGACGTCACATTTAGCCTCAAAATGGTTAACAGCCACCTGATTGGCTGTTAAAACCATGTTCCGACTTTAATTTTTCTTTTTGGACATGAAGTCACCTAAAGGGAATGATGCCAGCTAATCAGAATGGCTGTGCTTCATTTGCCTTTAAGATGACGTCACTAAATCCAAGATGGCCGGCGTCACATAGTATTTCAGCCAATCAGATCGTGTGAACCAATTCCACACTCTGATTGGCTGAAATACCTTGTGACACAGCGGCCATCTTGGATTTAGTGACGTGATGAAGAAAGAAGATAAAGAAGAACAAGAAATTGTTACAGATGAAGATAGAAGAAGGTGATTAAAGAATGAAAAAAGAAGATTGGGGTACCTGAGCCGGATCTTCATGGCGGATGGCATCGGATGCTGTTGGAGGCCTTCAAGGTACGTGAGCTTCCGGTTTCCCCGGGAGTCAGAGGGCCACCGCTTCTAATGGTAAGTAATATATTCAATGTTTGTAAATGTCTCTTTTTACAGGTTTAATCTTTGGAAGTGTTTTTTGATTTTTTGGGGGAGGCACATTGACTGATAATATATTAATCTGTACCTCTTTAGGGTACAGATTAATACATTATTATGACAATATTTGGGGGGGGCATTTCTCGCTTGGTATTAGTGTTGCTTTTTTGCATTTCATGTATTATGTGGATGTCATTGTTTGTTTTTTCATGCTTAATGTAATTAAAGGTTTGCGATTGGTGTTCGTTTGTATTTAATGTTATATTATGTTAGCTAATGTGTTTTATGGTTACTTCAGAGATTGTTTTAATTTATTTATTTCTATTTTACTGTTTAAATTCATTAATGTTGGAGTAATTCATTGTTTACATTGGTTAGTGTTACTATTAATTTTGAGTTGGTTTCGGAATTAATTGTTTAGATTGGTTAATGGTTTTATTAATTCATTGTTCATGTTGCTATTGATTGTATTGATTGTATTAGCTGGGTACTGTTTGTATTTAGTGACGTGTGATTTTCTGGAGATTAGTTACGTTTTATTACTGTGTGTCTTGTGTATTACTGTATTGTGATTAGGGTGCCCATTGAGTGCTATAGAGGCTTATCATGCCCATATTATTATTATATGGGTATGATGTACCACTATACTACACAATGGGTATAGAGTGGGTATAGTCAGTCAGGGGTGGGTGTTTAGGCCTCACGGGTGGGTGAAGGGGGTATTAGCCCTAAGGATGGGTGTTTAGACCTTTCGGTGGGTAGCGGTTGGGTTAACCCCTTCATTACCTTAGCGGTATTAACCGCTAAGGTAATGAAGGGGTTAACTCCACCCGCAACCCCCCGCAATGCCTAAACAGCCACTAAGGGCCAAATTCCCCCTTCACCAACCCCCGCTAGCCACAGTATTGTATTGTATTGTATGTTTTTACAGTAAACCTGGCACAGGTGTTTAACCCCTTCATTGCCTTAGCGGTTAGCCGCTAAGGTAATGAAGTTGCTGTACATGCATGTTTCCTGCCTCGGATGCATGCCGGGGGGTCCGGAGCTGCTATTAATGGCTATCAGCTCCGGAGACCCCCGGCATCAATCCGAGGCAGGAAAAGGGCCTGATTTTTTGTAAGTCCCGACACATCGCAGCTCATCGAGGCATCTCCCCACCAATTGACCAAAAATTTTGTGGTCTATTGGATTTGGGGAGAAGATTGCCTTTTAGGGCTGCGATGGGCTGCGATAGCCCGCGATAGCTGACTCACGGATCTCTGAATCGCGCGAGTTTATGAACCCTCCGAAAATGGTCGATAAGCGGCTGATCGCTGCTCAGTTGGCGAATTTCGGATGGTGATAAAAATTTTCGTCGATACAGGCCGTTATCGAGCACTTATCGAGGCTATCTGAATACGAGTACCCATTTTGGGCGATAAGTGCTCGATAAGGGCCTTATCGATGCTTTCTGAATAAGGCCCTATATGTTTCCTCTTAATAAACCTGAAAATAGATTTCTGTTGATTCATACAATTTTTGGTAGATCTCTCCGACGATTGGACAAATCCAAAATTAACTACACAATATGGAGATGAAAATCCATTACAACCGGCCACTCACTAGTCCAGTGTTTCCCAACTCCAGTCCTCAGGGAACCCCAACAGGTCAGGTCTTGAGGATATCCCTACTCCAGCACAGGTGGCTCAGTCAAAATTACTGAGCCACTGATTGACCCACCTATGCTGGAGCAGGGGTATCCTTAAGACCTGACCTGTTGGGGTTTGCCTGAGGACTGCTTCGTAACTTGTTTATTAATTATATTGAGGTTGGCATCGAGAGCAAAATCTCCATCTTTGCTGATGATACTAAATTGTGTAAGGTAGTAGAATCAGAGCAGGATGTAATTTCTCTCCCGAAGGACTTGGAGAAACTGGAAACGTGGGCAGGCAAATGGCAGATGAGGTTTAATACAGATATATGTAAGGTTATGCCTTTGGGAAGCAAGAATAAACAGGCGATTTACAAATTAAATGGGGATAAATTGGGAGAATCCTTGATGGGGAAGGATTTAGGAGTGCTTGTAGACAGCAGGCTTAGCAATAGTGCCCAAAGTCATGCAGTAGCTGTAAAGGCAAACAAGATCTTATTTTGCATTAAACGGGCAATGGATGGAAGGGAAGTAAACATAATTATGCCCCTTTACAAAGCATTAGTAAGACCACACCTTAAATATGGAGTACAATTTTGGGCACTACTCCTTAGAAAAGACATTATGGAACTAGAGAGAGCGCAGAGAAGAGGAACCAAATTATTAAAGGGGATGGACAATCTCAATTATGAGGAGAGACTAGCTAAATTAGATTTATTTACATTAGAAAAGAGGCGTCTAAGAGGGGATATGATAACTATATACAAATATATTTGGGGACAGTACAGGGAACTTTCAAAATAACTATTCATCCCAAGGACAGTACAAAGGGCTCAGGGGCATCCCTTAAGGTTGAAGGAAAGGAGATTTCACTAGCAACAAAGGAAAGGGTTCTTTACCGTAAGGTCAGTTAAAATGTGGAATTCTTTACCCATGAGAATGTGATGGCAGATACAATAGATTTGTTCAAAAACAAGTTTGGACATCTTTTTAGAAAGGAAAGATATACTGGGATATACCAAATAAGTAAACATGGGAAGAATGTTGATCCAGGGAGTTATCTGATTGCCAATTCTTGGAGTCAGGAAGGAATTTATTTTTCTCCTTATGAGATATCATTGAATGATATGACACTGGGGTTTTTTGTTTGCCTTCCTCTGGATCAATAAGTAAGTATAGATATAGGATAAAGTATCTGTTGTCTAAATTTAGCATAGGTTGAACTTCATGGATGTATTTATTTTTTCAACCTCATCTACTATGTAACTATGTAACTATTTAATACAGAAACACATTTCATGGTTGTAAATGCAGTTGATAATGAATAATTTACATTATGATTCAGTACCGTTGTACTAGTACAAATGAGTATTACATTGAACGCCTACTGTTAAAGGTTTATAAATGGCATAATTGTTGCTTTTGCAGTTGATTTATTTGTCATAAGAAAGTTAAAATGGGTGCATTTCTAAATATGGGGTTGAAATCTGCACTCCATTACATACTGAAAAGGGAAAGTATTAGTAACTCATTGAATTTAACCCTTCATTGTGTTACATACAGGATTCATATTGATTTGGTACTGATTAGTATGTTATGATTTATAAAAAATATTTTACCAGGAAGTAATGCATTGAGAGTTTCCTCTCGTTTTCAAGTATGTCCTGGGCACAGAGTTATTATAACAATACATGGTTACATTAAATAAACACGTTATACATTATATTTACAGACATATCATGGACAGTTAGATATAATATGATTTATGGGCGTATGTAGCAGCTACAGACAAATTGTGTTAGAACAGGTAGGATAAACCTGCAATGTGTTAGAAGAGGACCTGCCTCATGGAGCTTACAATCTGTAGCCAAGGTAAGTTGAAACATTGAGTACAGAGAGTGAGATGGTTTGTGTGTTTCAGATTACAATAGAGCAGCTGTAGTATTACCAAACATTGCAAATGTCTGACAGCCTTTGGTTGCCCTTCGGCAGCCACCAGCAGCTGTCCGCTTTTGGGCAATGCAAATGTAGGCTGACAGGGCTCAGAATGAATGCAGCTGTGGTTTGAGAATCCTTTGTCCTCCTCCGTCATTCACATTCCAGTGGGTGGAGCTTACGAAACATAATGCAGTAAGCAAATGCAGATGTTAACCCTTAGCATGCTGACTCTGTGCAGAAGGGAGCAGCACTTGGGAAACCCTTCTAGGCGTCCGCCTTTGGGGCGACACAGATGCAGGCTGAAGGGTTGCAGAATGAAAGCAGCTGTCTTTGTATGTGCTTAGGAAATAAAAAAAATCTAATGCAGGTGAGACTATGATTCTCGCCCTTGACAAAAAAAAAAGACATTTGAAGAGATTTAGGATAAAAGAAGAGCTACAAGGAATCCTAATATATTGGAGAATCACTTGTGATTAACAATGGGCATCACATCTCTAGAGAACAAGGTTTAATTCCAGCTCTGTCACAAATGAAATGAGTTTGATGGTCTATAGTGAGCAGTAATGCATGACACTGGCCAGCTCCTCTCCCTTGCTGAGAAATTCAACAGTGTTCTGTTTAGAACAAAGTTAATCCTCTCTGATAGAAAATAACTCATGGTGGAATTCCTTTAAGCATCTGGGGAGCAGACACATCTCCACAGATGGAGAGTTGCAGATTACCAGATATGGAAAGCTATTTTTTCTCAGACTTCACCTGGTTTGTGAATCAGTCACCAGAGGTATTAATCCTTAATGATTTTAATAGCAAAACATGTAAAGTATCAATCAGTAGCTCATGGAAAATAAAAAAGTTTCTCTTCTTTAACTCACATAATTATAATAGTGGATGCAGATAACACAAGAAACCCTCATGCACAGCATCTTTTTTCTGTTTTGGTTCCAGGGACTGACCTCTGTAGGGGGCGCCACTGTTTCTGTGGAGTTTAAATGTCCAGTTCACACGGGGCCAATAGGAAGCCACAAGGGATGATGTCACAGCTTCCTATTGGCCAGCAGGATGCAGGACATTTAAACGCCACCATTTCAATAGGCACACATGTTCTCTGGCTGCAGAGACACCTACACCACTACAGAGGTAAGTATCTATGGAAATAGCGGTTTTCCTAAGATAAAATTAATGGGGTTCAGCCCCGTAGACCCTCTGCTTCAATCCTATAACAAAAGGAAATATGCAGTGCAAGGAGTTTTGTTACTTTAAGGGTGTGTTTTGTAATTGTTGAGTCTTTGTTTCCACGTATTGCTAAATGGGCCTCTCTTTCAGTGTTCTGATTAAAAAGAAAAAGTTTAAAAAACACAACGTACTTTAATAGCAGGAAAAAGTACATTTCTGTTGTACTGTATGTATGTGGCAAAAAGAGATTCTTGTGCTTTTATTAAATCAATGTTTCCATTCTGCAGCCTAATTTGATATGCACTGTAACATCATTAATTTACCTTTCTTTTGCATAAGAATAAGGGAATTAATCAAAACCTGCCTACTTCCCAAAAGGTGTTTGAGAAGACAATAAGTACATTTCCGACTATTATAACTTACATTTTTTAAACCTGTCAAGTCTCACACTATTTTAAATCATCTTTTCTCTAAGCCTAATAGTGTTTTTAACATACATGCATTATTACAGTTAGTTCACAAACGGAACAATGAACAGAACTGTCTTCCTATTAATTTCTTTTTTTTGTGAGGGACTTAAAAAAAGGCTTTTCTTTACTTTGTAATTAATTGGTCGACAAGGGAAAACTGCTGGGGAAAGAAATTCAGATAAAACAATCTTTCCTACCCGAGATGACATTTGTTAGGAAATCTTTTTGAAGAATTTTTAAAACATGCATGAGAAACAACCAATTACTAAACCCACTGAGAGTTCTGTGCAGGAAAATGTAGTTGGAATTATCATACAGTGCAATAATAATAATAAAAACAGTGCCTTGCTGACCTAGGGCATACGTCAATATAGTCTTGGTAACTTTATTGAGTACCTGCTAGCTGAAATTAAGAATTAGTATTTTCCAGTATCAACCTTACCTCTGATGAACTGAAAGTTTATGTCTAATGTATACTCTTCGTATGTACAAGAAACAACATGGGATGAACACAATACATACAGTAATTCATCTATCCATTCATTCATGTATTCATATGAATAGAGATAATGCTAGGGGTTTGCTATACATTTTTAAGGATTCAGAATTATTATAGACACTAGTGATGTACCGAGTACCTGGAAGTACCCAGTACCCAGTGGCTTTTCAGCTACCCGGACATTACCCGGACCCAGCAACTGAGAAGTGGGCCCGGCGTCGGGTAATGTCAGGGTTGCTGAAAATAATCATCACTTACCTCATCAGCAGACGTCCTGTGGTGGTGGCAGCATACGAACTGTCTTCAGCCGGTGTGGAAGCAGCACAGATCCATTCCACAGCAGTAGGTAACCAGTCAGTGTCAGTGTGAGACTTCTGCCGGGGAACCACGTGATCGGAGCAGAAGCGTTTCTATTGGACAGACGTCTGGCATCACTGGCATCACTGGCATCACTGGCATCACTGATGAAGCTGCAAAGGCGCAACACGTTTGATGGATTTGTGGACACTACAGGACACCTTGCTTAAGGAGCAAGCTTTCTATACAACCAGCACCACAAGCCAGCAGCCACTTGCACGCATGCGCCAAACCGGGTCCTGAGGGAAGGACGAGATTGGGAGACACAACTGGGCTGTGCACAAGCAGGGGAGTCTCTGCATGATGCAAGAAGAAGCTGGTGACTGGAAACTGGGACGGACATCGCGTGGATACTCCACAAGAATGGGAGAGATGTGTAAAGTCCGTGCTGGAAAGCTAATTCACAAAGCTTATGTGATTTAAATTACATTTAAATTACATTTAAATAGTGGAGCTCTCAAATACTGGGAAATCCTCAGTGGGAGATAGTATTGTCATGGAATCAGGAATAGGCCTTGGAATTTTCCTATCAGAAGCTTGAGAAAAAGGCAGAGCCAGGGTAGTGGTGGGAGGGAAGGTAACATCAGAAGCTGAAGTCTGTACCTCAGTGACAGGGACCTGAGAGACAACAAACGGCAAGTGGGAACCCTAGAAACTCTTAGTGACAGGCACCTTAGGAGCACAGGGAGCCTTAACTGAAACTGCAAGAGCCCTAACCACAGGGGTACTTAACCTGACAAAAACCTGAATAAGCATGTTTTCTGATGCACCAATTCTGAAAGCAGGACTCCTAGCCAGTAGTGAGGGTGTCTGGGTTTGGCTAGTGAAAAATTCAGATGTATTGACAGATGACTTAGAATCAATTACTGAGGTTCTAGATTTGTTGGACATGTGTGAAAAAATACCCTTTACGACAGGAGCTTTAATTTCTACCCAGAGTAACCCAATGGTTGCTGGGGCATATTTAGACGCAGAACTGAGGGACTGAGTTTTAGCAAGGGCAGGAAAACTAAATAGCTCAGATTTAAACCCCAGGACTTGTAATATAGGCAGAATGGTCACAGACAGAACTAATGAAGTAACCACAGATATGCTGATCCCTGGAGGATTGGCCTGGGCAGAGAAAACAGGGGAACCCCCAGCCAGGATAACTATTGTAGGAAAGGATTCAGAAACCGAAGGAGGGTTATCACCTCTCAGGGACTCAGGACCAGTAAGACACAATACAGTGAGAGGAGAAACTGTGTGCAGGCTTCTCACTAGTATATGTGTAAAAGCGTCACTTTTGAAAGTCATGTGTCAGCAAACATTCCTGGGAACATAACATGAACCCCAGGAGAAACATACAGACTACTGTATGTTTTTAACCCTAAGCTTAGAGAGGAGGAGAAAACAGACAGTACATGGGGGTTAAACATAACTGTACTGGTCTCTGAAGTAGGTATTTGGTAAGGAATGTCTGGGAAACCAGAAATGACTACAGATTCCACAATGTGGGGACTATGCGCTGAAGCAGGGATCACCGCTCTCTGGGCGACAGGCTGGTTCAGTGAAATACCCGGGAGAAGGAACTCTGTGAGCAAGCTTAGGGGAAAACCTGATTCCTGAATACATTTTACAGGAACCAGAACTTTAGCCGAAGTCTCCGGAGGCGAGACTGCGGAAACTTGAGCTGAAGCAGGGGATTTATAGCAAAGAATTTCTAAGGACTCCGTAAGGTTAGGGGAATCCTTCAATGCAACCTCTGCTGTCTTACTTTGAGACTCATGCTCTGAGGCTAAAACGAAGGCATTAACTTGGAGGCAGCAAGAAATTACAGGGGTTAATGCAGACAGTGCCTGAAAGTAGAACATAGGTAATCTTCTCTCTGTATTAGGAGAGACAAGGAATCTCTCCTCTGGAGCTAGGGGCGTGACCATGGCTGGCAGAGAACAGGGAATTATCAAAGGAGACTCAGAGAGCTGCCCCACAGGGGTTAATACAGAAATGACCCTGGGAACAGAACTTAGGGATTATTTCTCTGACGGGGAAAGCGCACAGAACTGCCTAGCAGGGGTTAAAGCTGGAAAACCCTCAGGACCTGGAGTGAGAGATTCAGAGTTAGAAATAGGGGAACTAAGGAACTTATTCTCTGATACTAGAACCTTAGTGTTGGGTAGAGAAACATATGTATCCTCCAGGGGGACCTCACAGGACTGATCGGCAGGGGTTAACGTAGACATATCATTAGTGTCAGGGAACCCGGCCATACAATCAGGGCAAGGATCCGTGGTAGACCAGGGATACAGCCAAGCGGCAGCGAAGCTGGCGAGGGGAGGATCCTGTTCCTTTATGCAAATGTCCAATGTCATGGAAAGGACATGGAGTCTGTTTTGGGCGTGAGCCAACATGAGGAGAGGGTCCTCTTGTGCTATATAAATGTCTAAAGACAAGGCCAGGGAAGAGAGTTCCTTTTGGGCGTCGTCCAGTTCCAAAGGGTACACGTTAAGGGTTAAAGGGTAACCAGGAAAGCAAATACAAGCGGCCAGCGATTGTTTTAAGTCCCAGAGGCAGTAAACCTTCATCATGAGATCATTACGGCATTTACTTTGCAAAGGGGTTAAACCTTCAAACACAATCAGATCTTCAATCAGGGGTAGTATCTCACATAGAAACTGGTATTCAAACTGGGACTGGTTTACAGGCCGGGACAGGCTTTCAGACAGAAACTTACCAACCCTCACCACAGGGCGGTCCGAGTTTGTGGGGCCGAGCATACTGTCACGGTTGTGCTCGCCACAAACCAGGGTCAGACCGCGTGGCTGAGGTGGGGTTGTAAAAGCACCGACCTTAGACCGCGCAGGCTGATCCGGATTGCGCATTTCGTAGTCATACGTAGCAGGATCAGGATAGGAGAAGACAGCATCGTTGTTGTACAAGCCAGGGTCAGGACAGGAGACGTCAGGATAAACATTGTCCAAGCAAGAGTTCGGCAACAGGTAGTCAGTAAAGCCCCGCTTCAGCTTAGGAGCGCGGGGGTGGCCTCTGTGCGTGTGGCGACCATGGCCCATGGTACTGGTCTCAGGAGGTGGAAGACAGACCAGATTTACACACCGCCTAGCTGCACGGGTAAACCAGTGCTACAGCTCAAGAGTCCTAAGCGGGCTAGGGAATCCTCCGTTACAGCGCAGGAACCAGGACACGGCCTCTCTAAATTAGGGAAAGAGTAGGCCCCAGGAACCAGGAAGCTGAAGAAACACAGGGAAACCTCCGCTAGTGCAGGAAAGCAGGAAACTGAAGACGTAGGGGATACCTTTGCTTCAGTGCAGGAAACCAGGAAGCTGAAGACGTAGGGGATACCTTTGCTTCAGTGCAGGAAACCAGGAAGCTGAAGACGTAGGGGATACCTTTGCTTCAGCATAGGAGAACGGAAGCTGAAGGATGCAGGGGAAACCTCCGTATCAGCATAGGAGAAGGAAGCTGAAGGACGCAGGGGAACCTCCGTATCAGCATAGGAGAACAAGCGAGGGCTTGTGGCAGAACAGTAAGTGACATCCGGAAAGGACTATGCTCGGCGGGGAGCATTGTGGGAAAGAAGTACTTAAAGGCCAGCGGGCCAATCCCCGGAGGGGGGTGTGAAGGTACTGCTCCAATAAGTGAATACAAGGCTGGATTGCAGTGATAGATTGCACAGCTGCAGTAGATAACAGAGGGAGTGAATCCAGGCTGCAGTAATATCAGGTGAAGAGTTCCAGAACTGCACCGGTCTGCAAGGTAAGGCAACCAGTAAACCGCGGAGCGGATTCCTTACACAGTGGGAATTAAGTTCATGTGAGTGTTTGATTTTACAGCATTCTTTTAATTTTTATATGGTATCTGTCTGCATATGTCTCAAACACTGTCTCAAACTACAGGCCAATCTCACTTCTCCCAATTCTATCCAAAGTTATGGAAAAATGTGTCCACTCCCAATTAAGCGAGTTCTACACCAAGACAAATTTCCCTAGCCAATTCCAGTCTGGGTTTCGTCCCAAACACTCCACCGTAACTACCCTGCTAAAAGTTTGCAATGAAATCCAGTGTGGAATGGAACGGGGACAACTCACTGGTGCAGTATTCCTAGATTTTGCAAAGGCTTTTGACACAGTTGATCATGCTATCCTGCTTAACAAACTCCAGAGCTCTGGAATAGGGAAACATGCTTTAAACTGGTTTCAGTCCTACCTATCAGGAAGATCCCAACATGTGTCCATCTCAGGCTCTAACTCCAACCCCCTGGATATCACCTGTGGTGTCCCGCAAGGCTCTGTTCTGGGGCCCCTACTCTTCTCAGTGTTCATTAATGATCTTCCCACAGCTTGTAAGGAAGCCTCAATACACATGTATGCAGATGACACAATCCTGTATGCACACAGCCATAGCCTCTCTGACCTTCAACACATACTTCAGTCTGACTTTTTGAGACTCGAAAACTGGATTTCCCAAAACAAACTGTTTTTAAACACTGACAAGACTGTAACAATGGTATTTGGGACCAAGACTAAATTTGTAAAGCTTCCAGTGACTGAGCTCCTGATTAGAACCAACGCTAAAACCACCCTAACACCTGTCACTAGTTTTAAATACCTGGGCTTATGGTTTGACTCCCACTTAACATTCGGGATGCACATTGATACCCTGACAACCAAGACCTATGCCAAACTAGGGGTACTTTACAGGAACAAATCCTCCCTAAGTCTCCTGGTCAGAAAGCGTATTGCACAGCAGATGCTAATGCCAATTATTGACTATGGAGACATAGTATATGGCTCGGCTCCTCAAACCCACCTTAGCAAACTTGACACCCTCTACAATTCAATTTGTCGTTTTGTTCTCCAATGCAACTACAACACACATCACTGCGAAATGCTCAAAGAACTAGATTGGTCAACACTAGAGTCTAGGCGCAAAGTTCACCTTTCCTGTCTCACCCTCAAATACTTTCTGGGCAAGCTACTGTACCCAGCTACCTGAACAAGCTCCTCACCCCTACCACTTGCAGCACTTATCACCTGAGATCAGAGTCAAGAAGACTATTCATGGTTTCAAGGCTCAACAAAGTATCCGGACGTTCCTCCTTCTCCTTCCGTGCACCCCAAAACTGGAACAACCTACCAGAGACTCTCATATCCACCACCAGCTTAAGTTCTTTCAAATCTAAGGCTGTCTCACACTTTAATCTGGTCTGTAACTGTTTCATACGCTCATAATATATATTTTCTTTAACTGTGCATGCAATGTCTTGTATATAAATGTATACCTTGTTCATTTATGTAACTGTATTTGTAACCATGTATTATTTGTTTTACTCTGTGCCCAGGACATACTTGAAAACGAGAGGTAACTCTCAATGTATTACTTCCTGGTAAAATATTTTATAAATAAATAAATATACCTATATTATACCACTGTTTTGTGGTTTGTTCCTTTTTTTCTTGTTTTCTCTCCTACATATGTATTGGGAATGACGACCTAAATACCATGCGCTGGAGGACTTTTTCTTCTTACCTGCTGCTGTAGAATGTATCCGTGCTGCTTCCACGCCGGCTGAAGATAGTACGGATGCTGCCACCACCACAGGATGTCTTCCTCCACCCTGCAGATAAGTGCCAACTGGGTAACGGGTACCCGGCCAGGTAGAACTTTAGATTTTGGCCGGGTACGCGCTACCCATTTTTTTTTTTAACTGTACCCGGTACAACACTAATAGACATCCATTTAGTATTTGAATATGCAGATTTCTTCTGTTTTTCTGACTGGGGTGGCATTTGTTATTGTGTACTTTCTGTAAGAGGTGTGATCTATTACTGCAGCTACAGATGTAGCAGACAATATTGCACCCGTTAATGCACCTGTGTTGCTGCTACAAATAACTTGTCTATTATGGAAATAGAGTGCATGTTATAATTTGTTACAACTGAGCTGCGGTAAATATAATTCCAGCTTTAAAGCGCTGTCGCTTTAACTGGTACAATAATGTCTGCTACATCTGTGTTTTAGAATATACTATTATGAGAAGTAGAGATGTAGTAAGACTTACTGTTCTCGGCATCGCGGACACACAAGAAAAAGTTTGCGGTGTCCGGGACAGAGTATGCTGCGCCTGGGACAGGAGCTGTGGGAGGTCCATGGTTCTGAATGGTACCAACGTTAATCCTTCGATACTGCGACCGCATGTGGCATCGGTACCAAAGACTGTAAATCTTGCCACATCTGAAGGTACCAGTTATCATATATTTAGCTCATTTTTCTTTTTAAGTGGTAGATAACTATACTTACTATGTAACAATAACACTGATTTACGACTCAACAATGGGAAGTGCTGTTTAGTGCACAGGATCTTTAAGTTGCTTTACTTTCTAGGTGAATACATACAGTACTGCATTAGTCCGCAGTCCTTATTTTTTAAATATTGTAAATGGATGTTGGATAATTTTGATTTTAGTGGATGCTATTTACCTTAAAATGAATGTATTCTTGTTATTCATTATACTTATAGCCTGAAAAGGCAGAATATAATAAAATGCGAATTCAAGTCAATGTTATTAAATAAACCCTTTAATGCCCTAAGGTGGTTTGTAATTTGGCTTCCAGTACATGCATATGTCACAATCCTGGTTATTTTTTTCGATTTCTCATTTATTTTTTATATTTGACATCACGTTTATTAGTGGTGGAGCAAACACTTTGTTAGCATCAGAATTGAAACATATAATTTGATGGCAGATAAGATAGTTTGCTTTTTCCATATTTAGGGTCGCCTCTATCGCTATCCCAATTAGTTTAGAATTCCCTTACTGCATTAGTCTCTACCACTCTATTGGGAGGCTGTGCTACACTTACACCCCTTTTTCCCGGACAGTTAAAGCATGCTGAGACCCTGTGATTTGATGAATGCTTAGATATTTTATTCTAAGATAAATAAAAGGGTGCTCCACCATATAGTCATGGCCGGTGCAAGGGTGTTAAGCCACCTAGGCAAATCTTAGGCCCTGTTCCCCCCTTCCTCCTCATCTTAGGCCCCGTTCCCCCCTTCCTCCTCATCCTCTCTCATCTAAACCCCTCTCATCCCTTCCTCTCACCCCCTCCTTCTCCCCTTCCTCTCACACCCTTCCTCTTCTTCTCTCACTCCACTCCTTCTCCTCTCTCAGCCCCTCCTCCTCCTCTTCCTCTCTCACCTTCTCCTCCACTTCGTTCTCCCCTCACTTCCTCCACCTTCACTTACCTACCTGCTTTTGGGGGAGCAGGGCAGCAGAGGATGAGGAGGATGTCAGGCAGCAGTGGGAAAAGAGGACGGAGGAGGAGGATGTCCGGCGGCAGTGGGAAAAGAGGATGGAGGAACACGGGAGCAAGGCAGCAGAGAAGGAAGATAGTGGGTGGTTGCGGCAGAAGAAGACTAAGGACCACGGGAACAGAGTAGGGCAGCAAAGGAGGAAGGCAGCAGCAGGGGAAGAGGACTCGGGAGGTTGGCGGGTGTCAGCAGGAGAAGAGGACTGAGGACCATGCGATGGGAGCAGGGCAGTACAGGAGGACAGCTGGGGAGGATCTGCTCTGTAGCAGCGGCAGACACTGGAAGTCGGTAAAGACTTCTGGGTCAGGCCACTGGGGTGTGCACCTCCCCGGCCATTCTCCTGTGCTGCCCTGCTCTGCTCAGATGGTCCTCAATCCTCTTCTCCTGCTGACACCCGCCAACCACCTCCATCATCTTCTCCTGCTGTTCTCCTCCTCTCTGCTTCCGCCGCCCCCAAAATGTGCCACTCTAGGCTACCGCCTAAGTAACCCAGTGGTAGCAATGACCCTGCATATAGTGTGTCTCTGTATGCACTTCTCGTTTATCTAATATACATATTTAGCGTCAGTAGACTTAAATGTTTTGTATTTGGGAGATGGTGTGTTGGCTACATTATTAATATTCAATACAAAAATGTCTGGATTCAATTGCCACCTGAACTGCAAACCGTCTCTGTGACCTATTGGAAAGATCTCCTTGTTCAGTTTATGGGCATAATAATAATAATAATAATAATAATAATAATAATAATAAATATTTTGTGTATAAGTCAGACAATGAAATATGTTTTGTTTGTTGAATGAGAGCTCTGGTCTTTTTATTTGACAATATAATATATGTAAAGCTTAATAAAAAGGATAGTAAGCTTGTGGAGAAGGATGAGGGGAACGGGGTGGTTTCTGTTTTTCTAGTTACAAATAAGGTAGAACAATTTGTTTATATTGGTAGGGACTCAGCTTTAATTGATTATCTGGCCAGCAGGACAGATGTAAGTCATGGACTGGAATCTATTCTCCGGCACAATTAATACAGTTGGCTATGCACTATACCATGGGTGGCCCACTCCAGTCCTTAAGAGCCACAAACATGTCAGGTTTTATTGATATACTTGCTTCAGCACAGGTGGCTCAATTAGTGGCTCAGTTGAAGAAGCTGAAGCAGGGACATCCATAAAACCTTACCTGTTGGTGGCCCTCGAGGACTGAGTTTGAGACCCCTGTGCTATATCAGGGGTGGGCCACTCCAGTCCTTAAGGGCCACGAACAGGTCAGGTTTTAAGGATATCCCTGCTTCATTGACTGAGCCACTGATTAAGCCACCTCTGCTGAAGCAGGGATATCCTTTAAACCAGAAGTGCTGGTGGCTCCTGACGACTGGAGTTGGCCACCCCTGATCAGCAGTATATTTTCTGTGAGAGAAAAGGCTGGATCTAGGATGCAACTTATGGTACAAAAAAATACACACCGTGGATGTTGCTCTAACTTTTAAGATCACACAGGTCCTGTAGTGTTATGTGACATCAAACAATATTATCTTGCCATAAAATAAAAGCAGTGACATTGGGATTGTCATCCAAAAATGGCAACCGATCGGTAAAATTCAATGTACACCATCACAGTTAAGAATCCCCTAGCTCCTTATCATGTGTGTTATATAGGAACTATTCCCTTAAGGAATATGTGAGGAAGTAGAACTTGATGCAAACGGTGGTGGATTCACTGAATAGCCTTCTATCAGAGCTGGTCAAAGCTAATATATAAAAGGAAAAAAAAAATGGATGGGATAGAGATAAAGCTCCTAAATACAAAAGAGAGACAATTATCAAATATGGTCCGAGGTTTAACATCAGATCAGAGAATGGGCCGACGAGGAAGCAAGTGGATCTTAACTGCCGTCCAATCAGGAAAGTACATTTCAATGACTTGACAGTGATGCTTGTCAGGGATGCTTTAAACTTCTAATGCTGTTACACAAAGGACGACTGTCGTATCACAATTTAAATCATGAATGTGATTACTTCTCTGGGCCCCCATTTGATGGGCATAGGATGCTGGGCAGCGGAGAGAAATCCTTTGTACTGCTCTGTAATATTGCAGCATATCAGAGTTATGGTAATATATTTCTGCACTCTATCAGATAAACAAAAACAGTAGTACTTGCAAGTGCTGAACTCCTGGGATATACATGCAGTAATTATCAAGTTGAGAATTGAAGAGAAACACTTTTGGGGCCACAAAGCAGTGATAAAATCATTGTATTGCCGAACGACTTTGCATTGATTTATATAATATGTGGGCAAAAATGGTATTCACTAAGAATTTGTTTTAAAAGTTTGATAAAAAAAAGTATTGAACGACTTGTTTTTTTTTCTAAGTCAGGGGTGGGGAACGTCCGGCCCGCGGGCCGTATACGGCCCGCCAACTGTTTTAGTCCGGCCCCCGTGAGTCAGGCGGTCGTTTGCACGCTCGAAAGAAAGGAGGGGAAAAAAAAAAATCCCCTTTCCTGATTGGCTGCCTCGTGTTGGCATATTGCCAAGAGTTTTTTGTTTTTTTTGCCAAGACCCCCCCTCCCCCCTACGGAGTACGTCCACAGAAGAGCGAGTCTGCGGAGGAAGAAACTTGAATCTCCACACCGGGCAGCAGTTGCGGAGGTGGGCACCTGCACCGATCCCCTCCTGCTCCGATTCCCCCCCCTGCGCACGTCCACAGACCTCCTCCGATCCCCCCCTGCTCAGAATCCCCCCCGCACACTTACACGATCCTCCTCCACACACCACACACCGGGCAGCAGTTGTGGAGGTGGGCACATGCTCCGATCCCCCTTGATCAGAATCCCCCCCCCCGTGCACTTACACGGTCCTCCTCCGATCCCCCCCTGCTCAGAATACCCCCCCTGCTCAGAATACCCCCCCTGCTCAGAATACCCCCCCGCTAAGAATACCCCCACCCCCTGCTCAGAATCCCCCCCCTGCTCAGAATCCCCACCCTGCTCAGAATCCCCCCCCTGCTTAGAATACCCCCCCTGCTCAGAATACCCCCCCTGCTCAGAATACCCCTCTGCTCAGAATACCCCCCATCTCAGAATCCACCCCCCTGCTCAGAATCCCCACCCTGCTCAGAATCCCCCCCCTGCTTAGAATACCCCCCCTGCTCAGAATACCCCCCCTGCTCAGAATACCCCTCTGCTCAGAATACCCCCCCATCTCAGAATCCACCCCCCCGTTCAGAATACCCCACCCCCTGCTCAGAATCCCCCCCTGCTCAGAATCCCCCCCAACTCAGAATCCCCCCCTTCTCAGAATCCCCCCCCCTGCTCAGAATCCCCCCCCTGCGCACTTACACGGTCCTCCTCCAATCCCCCCCTGCTCAGAATCCCCCCCTGCGCACTTACACGGTCCTCCTTCGATCCCCCCCGCTCTGATTCCCCCCCATGCGCACGTCCATGGACCCCGCCCCGCGCACTTACACGGTACTCCTCCACACACAGGCTGCGTCCTCACTAGCGCTGAGCGTGCGGCGCTTGGCGAGGTGACTTGCATATATGCAAAACAAGAAAAAACACAAAAGCGCACCAAGATGAGAGATAGATATTGTATTAGCAAAAAATAATAAAATTAGTAACTTACATATAAAATTTCTTTAATAATCCCCGATTCTGGTGTCTATCACAGGAGTAGGGCATCACATAGGAAGTATGAAGGGTAATCTCAGTTCTGAGAGATCAGACCCGCGCGCTGGGGCTGTCTCTGTTCACTCTCCTGTCCTCCACGTGTGGTAGCGTGGTGCGGAGTGTAGCGCGCATGTGCAGGAACCGGGGCCTTCAATAGGTGTCCTTAGGATGCCAGTCCGTTTTTGATAGCATAGAAACGATCGGAAATAAGCAGGAACGGTACACTTGAGTGTGTACTGGTGGTGGGTAGTAAAACCGCCAGCCACAACAGTCGCGACGCGTTTCGTTTAACAAAGTAAACTTCTTCAGGTGACTTGCATATATATATATTCGAGCCCCCGCTCACGCGATGTGTAGGCGCGGGCACACACGCTCATCGGCGCTTAAACAAATTTTAGGCGGGGACGCTGCAGGGGAACCTAGAAAGTTTTTTAAAAAATTGTTTACTCAAGCGCCGGTGAGCGTGTGTGCCCGCAAGTCACCTCACCAAGCGCTGCCCGCTCAGCGCTAGCGTGGACGCAGCCTAATCCCAGCATCATTGGTCTCTTTCACTTCAAGTTGTATGATTAACTTTTGCAGAGCCCCCATAAAATGACTGTGTGATCGCATGCATCTCAAGTTGTCACTTCTTGCAGCTGATTGTGTGTGATTGTGTGTGTGTGTGTGATTGTGTGTGTGTGATTGTGTGTGTGATTGTGGGTGGGTGATTGTGTGTGGGTGATATTGGGTGGGTGAGTGTGTGATTTTGTGGGTGGGTGAGTGTGTGTGGGTGAGTGTGTGATTGTGGGTGTGTGTGGGTGGGTGATTGTGTGTGTGTGGGTGATTGTGTGTGTTTGTGGGTGATTGTGGGTGAGTGTGTGATTGTGTGTGTGGGTGGTTGATTGTGTGTGTGGGTGGGTGATTGTGGGTGAGTGGGTGGCTGAGTGTGTGATTTTGTGTGTGTGTGGGTGAGTGTGTGATATTGTGTGTGGGTGGGTGTGTGGGTGGGTGTGGGTGTGTGGGTGATTGTGTGTGTGTGTGGTTGATTGTGTGTGCGTGTGGGTGATTGTGTGTGTGGGTGAGTGTAATTGATTGTGTGTGTGGGTGGGTGAGTGTGTGTGGGTGATTTTGTGGGTGAGTGTGTGTGGGTGAGTGTGTGTGGGTGATTTTGTGGGTGAGTGTGTGTGGGTGATTGTGTGTGTGGGTGGGTGATTTTGTGGGTGAGTGTGTGTGGGTGATTGTGTGTGTGGGTGGGTGGGTGGGTGAGTGTGTGTGGGTGATTGTGTGGGTGATTGTGTGTGTGGGTGGGTGATTTTGTGGGTGAGTGTGTGTGTGTGTGGGTGATTGTGTGTGTTGGTGAGTGTGTGTGTGTGGGTGATTTCGTGTGTGTGGGTGGGTGAGGGTGTGTGGGTGATTGTGTGTGTGTGTGTGGGTGAATGTGTGTGTGGGTGAGTGTGTGGGTGATTGTGTGTGTGTTATTTCCCTGAACCTCCCCCCACTCAGGTGTTTGTGTCTGAGAGAGAGAGTGTGGGTCTGAGAGTCTGAGAGAGAGTCTGAGAGTCTGAGAGAGAGATAGTGGGTCTGAGAGTCTCAGAGAGAGAGAGAGAGAGTGGATCTGAGAGTCTGAGAGAGAGAGTGAGAGTCTGAGAGAGTGAGAGTCTGAGAGAGAGTGAGAGAGTGAGGTCTGAGAGAGAGTGAGAGTCTGCGAGAGAGAGAGAGAGAGTCTGCGAGAGAGAGTGAGAGTCTGAGAGAGAGAGAAAGAGAGAGTCTGAGAGAGAGAGTGGGTCTGAGAGTCTGAGAGAGAGAGTGGGTCTGAGAGTCTGAGAGAGAGTGTGTCAGAGAGAGAGAGTGGGTCTGAGAGAGAGTGTGTCTGAGAGAGAGAGAGAGTGAGTCTGAGAGAGAGTGAGAGTCTGAGAGAGAGAGTGGGTCTGAGAGTCTGAGAGAGAGAGTGGGTCTGAGAGTCTGAGAGAGAGTGGGTCTGAGAGAGTCTGAGAGAGAGTGAGTCTGAGAGAGAGAGTGGGTCTGAGAGTCTTAGAGAGAGAGAGTGGGTCTGAGAGTCTGATTTCCCTCCCCCCTGCCCGATTTCTGTGTACGTATGTGTGTGTGTGTGTGCGCGCGTGTGCATGTGCGTGCGCACAGACACCAACCCGCAGTCAGTCATAGTCACCTACTACCCAAGAGTCAGTCAGTCACCCAAAGAGAAGCAGTTCCTGCCATCACATTAGTGGTGAGTTCATTAAATGTTTGACCAAATACAGCAGGCTAATTTTTATGTTGATAATTTTGTATGGCCCTCGAATGATTTTATAAATATCAAAATGGCCCTTGGCAGAAAAAAGGTTCCCCACCCCTGTTCTAAGTGCTATCGCGCTGTAATCCTGTTGAGAGGCAACTGATTGTTGAAACTGCAGCCTGGAAGAGCTGCACGGAGACCCTGCGTCTCCATGCACGGCTCTTACAGGTGAACGTGCACTTTCCATATAAATTTTAATACTAGAGTTCGGGAGCAGGGGGTCTCCTGAGCTGAACCACATTGATTTCAGCCTCGGGGACCCCCTACATCCCGAGATACAGGCCCCGTTATGGGGTGCCGGTATCGCCTGTGCTTTAAATCTCAGACGTCATGTGACCGGGGTATTTAAATCCTACTGGGGGATACCGTCACCCCATAACGGGACCTGTATCTCGGGAAGTACGAGGTCTCCGAGGCTGAAATCAACGCGGTTCAGCTCAGAAGAACCCCTGCTCCCACACACTAGTATCAAACCCCCCCTCCCCCAAACAATCACTGCCATAGCGGCTAGCCCACAGACACCCACAGGGCTCACCCGGGAACCCCAGAGACCCCCAGACACCTGTGGGGACCATCTGGAGACCCCCGGACACCCACGGGGACAACCCAGAAACCGCCAGACACCCACTGGGACTGGGACTGGGACTGAGACTGCCAGACACCTGCGGAGTCTACCCGGAGGCCCCCAGACACCTGCAAAGACCACCTGGAGGCACCCGGACACCCGTGGGGTCAACCCGTGGCCTGCGGGGGGCCCCGCCAGCCACAAGTATCAATCCTGTGCAGAAAAAAAATGCTTTTATGCATCTTGCAATATCTTTAGCACCTACTTTTATCAGGCATCAAAATATTGCAAGATTTTAAAGTTCGTTAAGCTTATCACTGCTTTGTGAATAGCTATTACCGGCAAATAATATGGATTTTACAATTGTTTGGCTTGTCGGATGACTTTTTTGGCTCTGGCTGTTAATGGTCATTAAAAAGCCATTATGGCGCGATCCTGCAGTATTATCACTGTTTAGTGAATAGCAAAGCAGGCAGTATCGCGCAATAAGGGCATTTATCGACCATTGAACCACTTATCACTGCTTTGTGAATAGGTCCTTTTGTCTTTTATAATATTGAATCTGGGTTTATTTTCCATCTCAGTCCTGCAGTGAGGACATCTTTAGAGATGGGCAGATTTGGATCCACCTCGGATTGGTCAGTTCCTTTGGTCCTCAATCTCAAAAAGAGCAATTCGTCTTTTCTGGATTTTTTTTATTTTTATCACTGACAATCCAATTTGCAGATTCCGCAATTCGCTGGTGGATTTTAGCAATACAATCGAGGTTTGGATTCTTAAAATCCACCAGCAGATTGTATCCAATGGCGGTTTTGGATTCATCTGCACGGATTGAAACTGGAACAATCCATCTACAGTTTTTCAACCGTGGAATGGATTTTGAATAGACATCTCACTGCCATGAAAAATGTCTTCACATGTAAAAAAACAACGAAAGAGACAAGATGCTAGCAAGTCAATTAAGGAAGGTTCCAGCTCAAAATAACCTTCTTTCGATACAACTGGCAATCTAATTTACAATCCAAAGGAAGAAATTAATAATCTTATTCCTAGCCACAACTTTCTGGTTAAAATGGAAGATTATATACACTAAGCCAAACTCCTATGTCCAAATTGTGAGACAGTTACATAGTTACATACAATAGTTACATAGTTACATAGTAGATGAGGTTGAAAAAAGACATATGTCCATCAAGTTCAACCTATGCTAAATTTAGACGACAGATACTTATCCTATATTTATATATACAGTGTATTGATCTAGAGGAAGGCAAACAGAAAATTCCATTTAAACATCCTGACTCCAAGTAATTAGAATTCTCGCTGGATCAATCCTTCCCATGTTTACGTATTTGGCATATCCCTATATACTTTTCCTTACTTTAAAAATGCCCAACTTTCTTTTGAACAAATCTATTGTATCTTCCATCACAGTCTCCATGGGTAATTAATTACACATTTTACCTGCCCTATTGTAAAGAGCCCTTTCCTTTGTTGCTGGTGAAAGACAGTGACAAAATATTTTGGGAAAAACAGTTTACACTTGAGGAGATGTTTGATGGCATTAAATCACTGAAGTTGTCCAAGTTCCCTCGACCAGACGTCTTTAGAAACTACAAGAAATTTAGGGCCATTCTCGCCGGAACACCTACAGTACCAACATTTTATAATGATATGCTTAAGGGACAGGCCCGGCCTTACCGTTGCGGGGTCCAATGCGGCATACCGGCAGCAGGGACCCTCCTCCTGCAGCATCATGATGTCATGGTGTAATGACGGCGTTGTCATGACAATGCTATGCTGCAGAAGGAAGGCTGCTCTGCATAAGGTAAGACCTCCCTGTGCTATACACACACACACCTCAACAGCTACAGACAGCTCCCCCAGCTACACATACACCCTCACCTACCTTGAGGTGAGCAGCAGTGCGGTCCTGGCCGGTTCGGGGACTCCTCCCGCTCTCCCCTCTCCTCTCGGGTATAATTTGTATTCTGGCACTGACAGGATTAGGGAGAGGAGGGAGCGCTGGTCCCACCCAAAGGCCCAGGGCCCGAGGTAACCGCCTTGCCCTAAGGGTGGCCCTGCTTAATGAGGCATCCTTTCAACCTTCACTGCTTCAAACGACTTGAGTGGTAATCTCGAAAGAAGGAAAAGATCCCAATCTATGTGAGAGAAACCATCCCTTTTCCATTCTAAACACTGACATTGTCAGCGAAACATGGTGTTTCCATTATTTATAGTCTCAGAATTAAATACATCATGTTTTTCTGTGACTGTGGCATATTTTGCATTGTTTGCGACCTCATGGAAAAGATGGCGCTATTTCGCTGAACGCTTACTAATATGCGGCATTATTAGCCCTTTGAGGCTTGGTGAAATGTTTAGCTAAGAATCAAATCAGCTCTACTCAACTCTTCAAATCAGTTGCAGTAATAGGGATCCCTTAGTGTGCATGCTCAATTGATTTGCATAACAGACTTACAGTCGCAATAAATTAGCGTTCATCTTACCATATAGAAATGGTTACGGTGAGCTAATATGGTCAAACTTATGATTAGTATTTTCAATCTTACCATGTGTGGTAATCTTGGCTAGTACAGTATTATGTATAGTATGTACATGAAGGACTCTCTGTACATGAAGGACTTGTGATTGATATGGTCCAGCTTTATCTAACTGCATTTTCAGTCTATGTAAGTCCTCCCTACTTACCACTTAGATTGTAAACTCTTTGGGGCAGGGACTCATTTTCCTAATGTTACTTTTATGTCTGAAGCGCTTATTCCAACTTTATGTTATATTATTATGTCACGTGTATTACTGCGCTATGTACCTGGATTGTTCTATATAAATCAAGATAAACATACATGAGTAATATAAACATACATGGCCTTTTACAGACACAGTAACTCTAAAAACACAGGTGTCCTACACCAACATACACAGCAATACCTGTTTTACATAATAACAGTGAACTGTTAACTGGGGAGCAATTGTCTTGTTCCCATATGAGTCGATGTATAGTCATTGTGAGTGTATTACAGGGATTATTTGTGAAGCAGTAATAGCACTAGTAAGAAATGGTTACTGTGTGGTAATAATGGCTACACTACTTTGTAAATAATAACCCCCACTAAAAGTAACAGTATTATTTTAAAAATTGCTACATAGGTAGAGCAATTGTGTCAAAGCCTTATTATTAATAAGTGGTCAGTCATTTTAGCAGCACCATCTTGCAAACGGGCTTAACCATACAAGTGCTGATAAAGGCACATTTTAACTCTGACCTGTTCTGCAGTTGAAGTCATACCTTTCTCTCCAAAGGAGACCCTATGATTAGATGCTGGCCATGATTACAGAGTTGTAACAATTGCCTGCTGCATTTCCAAACCGTTGTAATCCACGCAATGTTACTCTGTTCCAGAAAAGAAATGCCTTTTCTAGCATCTCTTAAAGACTTTACCTGCTGTAAAACAATGAGTGGCATTTGAAGGATATTACGATTAAACCACGAAACGTGAAAAGATACATAAACGGGTGATCAATCTCAGCAGATGTAGCATTACTGCTGCTTTGCTCATGTTATAGTTAAGATAGTAGGGAGCCAATAAGAGTACTGGGACACTTTTTATCTATATACAAAAAGAAAACACGCAAGCACAGTACCTTTCCTTTTCTAAAAACCAAACCCAAAAAAGTGTAATTTTGTCTGTCAAGCGAAAAACTGAATGTTGATTATTAAATTGTAAATATGTACTGTGATGTAATGGATGCCAATTGTATTCATTTGTTTTTCAACCAAACCAAAACACGGTAGATGTGCCAGTGCACTTATATTTATCACAACTGTATAAGAAGTAATGGGAATAATGTAAATGAATAAGAAAACTGCACAGTTGTTCACTTTCTTTCAGTGCTTGCCAAAGAATCCAGCAGATTTCAGATGCTTTCGGCAGTTTCAAAGTCATCACCATTTCAGTATGTACTTTAAGTTTTCGGGCTGCTCAGTGATGAAGAGCTGGGTTTTGAAGTCATAGCAGCAGTGTGCAATCTTCAAAAGGAGAGGCAGAATGTGGAGTGGCGGTATGATATCCCATTGAGGTTGAGGGTAATAGAGATTCACATTCATATTGCTACAGTATGAGTAATGCAGAATAACAGAGAGGCTGCTAAAAATATGTATTTTAAAGTTAAGTTACACATGTTGAAAAAGACCTTCTGGAAGTCCCAGGTAGAGATGGGCGAATCCGCCTAAATCCGTTTCAAGGATTTTCTCTCACCCCCCCACCCCCCCAAAAAAATGATTTGGGGTTGAAAACCCGCAAAAGAATTTGGTTGGTTTTAATTCATCAAAAAACATCATTGGCTACAACCCGTGGATTCTTAAGAATCCGTCAAATACTTAACAAATAGCATATTTTCCTGGGTAAGGATGAGCAAAAATCAATTAAGAGAACCAAGCATGTTGTCCTTCTTTAGGCTAAGGCCCCGCTCCCAGAGTCAGCGCGCCCGCACTGCAGACAGGCAGGGCGCTGACAGACACAGGCCGCGATATGCGGTCTGTAGGGAGCCGGAGCCGGAGCGGGAGGTGGGCGGGAGTGGGAGGCTTGAGCGGGATGGGGGCGTGGCTTGAGCGGAGGGACCCGCTACTCTCCCCCCCCTCCCTCCATGGCTCGGGCTGCTGATTGAAGGTAAGTAAAGCAACACACACACAGACAGAGGCAGGCACTCACGCACTCAGGCACACACATACACACACACAGACAGGCACGCACGCACTCAGACACACACACAGACAGGCACTCACGCTGCTTTCACTCCACACTCCTCCCCACTCCCTGAAGCCTCTCCTCCTCCCGAAGCCTCCCCTCCCCATTGGCTCACAGCCACAGCATGTGATGCGTCAACGCTAGGGATCACCATTCTCTTGTATCCCATAGCGGCTGACGCGCCACAGTGTGTAGTAAGCTGTGCAGCCAGGGGGGACCGGGACCGGCTCCGCAGGATTCCCCTGCTGGTGGGGAACTCGCGTGTGGCCGCCCGCGCCACCGAGCGCAGCGGGACCGAGGCCTTACTCTCTATAGCAGAAATTGGTTAAAGCCTTTTTATGCTAGTCCAATCATTAAATGACCGTTCATTTCAGATTGAACTATCAAAACTGGTTGACCTTGCAATATGATATAAAATAAACTCTCATACATGTGGTTGACTTTTTAATTTCCGTATTTCTTAAAGCACCATCATTTTTAGCTGCTATGCAAAATTATTGTCTGTCTATTAAAAACTGTATTATACAGTTCAACTTGTTGGAAACTGATGAAAACAGTATCAGCATAAATATTTTCTTAATTCTGACTGTTTTGACATTTCTTTTATCATTTTTATTTTATGAAAGCAAAAAAAAAACAAAAGAATACTTTTATACCTTTCTATTTAGATTGGATACAGTGTCGAGAAAAAGTTTGTGAACCCCTTAGGATTTTCACATACGGTAGATTTTGAAGACCGCACCAAGAAGACTTTCTGTAGGTTACATTTTTTCCCCCAGTCACTAAAGGTCTATTATTCTCAGAGTAAGATTTACCTGGGGTCAATGTATTCTTTTCTCAAATTGGTGTCCTCTTAATGTTCTCTGGTAATAATATTGCCAAGTCTAGTTATGATACTTCATCAGTTTTCAAGGCTTTTGGATCCTGTAAAGAACTTGGTGGTGGGTAACTTGCAAGTATCTGGACTGTAACCAGTAATGGTCTCCCTGAGAAACCCCACAATGTTGGGGCCATGTGTGTGAATTCACTAATAATCCTAGATTCCAAGGTATTGCAGCAATACATTGTAACAGTAGTTTAGGTTAGTACAGGGGTGCACAAACTTTTTTTTATCTGAACCTCCCTGCCTGCTCTCCCTCCCCTGCTCGCCCTCCTTTACCTTTTCTGCTGTGTCATGTGAAGTCGTGTTGCCATGGCAACACTTTGCCCTTTGTATTGTATTGTATGTCTTTATTTATATAGCGCCATAAATGTACATAGCGCTTCACAGTAGTAATACATATCATATAAATAACAAATAATATAAATAACAGATCAGGGAATAAGTGCTTCAGACATACTGTAAAAGTAACATTAAAGAAGGAGTCCCTGCTCCGAGGAGCTTACAATCTAATTGGTAGGTAGGGAGAACGTACAGAGACATTAGGAGGGAATACTAGTAAGTGTGTCTGCAGGGGGCCAAGCTTTATGTGTCACGTGTCCATGACACATAAAGTGCTACTCAAATGCTTCTTTAAGCAGATGTGTCTTAAGGTGAGTCTTAAAGGTGGATAGCGAGGGGGCTAGTCAGGTATTGAGGGGAAGGGAATTCCAGAGGTGTGGGGCAGAAAGTGAGAAAGGTTTAAGGCGGGAGAGAGATTTAGATACAAAGGGGGTAGAAAGAAGACATCCTTGAGAAGAACGCAAGAGTCGGGATGGTGTATAGCCAGAAATTAGGGCTGAGATGTAAGGAGGGGCAGAAGAATGTAAAGCTTTAAAAGTGAGGAGAAGAATGGAGTGTGAGATGCGGGATTTGATCGGAAGCCAGGAGAGTGATTTCAGGAGGGGAGATGCGGAGACAGATTTAGGAAAGAGTAGAGTGATTCTGGCAGCAGCGTTTAGGATAGATTGTAGGGGAGACAGGTGAGAGGTAGGAAGGCCGGACAGCAGGAGGTTGCAGTAATCGAGACGTGAGAGAATGAGGGCCTGAGTCAGAGTTTTAGCAGTTGAGTAACAGAGGAAAGGGCGTATCTTTGTGATATTGCGGAGGAAAAAGCGACAAGTTTTAGAAACGTTTTGAATATGAGAGGAGAATGAGAGTGAGGAATCAAGTGTAACCCCTAGGCAGCGTGCGTGATTGTATTTCCAATAGCAATGTGGAAGGAGGTAGTAGGGCCGGGTTTGGGAGGAAGTATAAGGAGCTCTGTTTTTGCTATGTTAAGTTTCAGTCGGCGGATGGCCAGCCAGGATGATATTCCAGAGAGGCATTCAGAAACTTTGGTCCGTATATCAGGTGTAAGGTCAGGGGTTGAAAGGTAAATATGTGTGTCGTCAGCATAGAGGTGATATTTAAACCGAAAAGATGTGATTAGGTCACCTAGAGAGAGTGTGTAGAGAGAAAAGAGAAGGGGTCCCAGGACAGAGCCCTGGGGTACCCCCACAGAGAGATCAATAGAGGAGGAGGAGGTGTTAGCAAAAGAGACACTGAAGGTACGATGGGAGAGGTAAGAGGAGATTCAGGATAAAGCTTTGTTCCGAATACCAAGAGTATGGAGAATGTGAAGGAGAAGAGGGTGGTCCACGGTGTCAAATGCTGCAGAGAGGTCGAGTAATATGAGCAGAGTGTAATGACCCCGCTCCGTCATTTGACTCTGCTTTGCCATGGAGACGCGTCACAAGAAGCCACCGGAGACAAGGTAAGGGATATACAGAGGCCTTGCGTGCTCCCGGGGCATTTAATTTCAATGTTGTGAGGAAGAGCGCAGGGCTTCTGTAACCATTGCACGCCCTCCCCCCCAGTTTGCGCCCCCTGGGTTAGTACATCGAAGAACATTCCTTTTAATATTGTCCAGGGGAAACACCAAAGCGAGTTTGCAACCTCAGAGATGCACACAACAATGCAATAAGTAAAGCACAACATTAGAAAAGAGGATGCAGGGTGTTATTGGACAACATTGGAGATTTATGAAATTCAAGGTTTCGATAGGCATCATTCACGGCTGTTTCCATTTAATTTCCAATAGGCAGCATCAACTTTGTTTATTTATATGGATTATAAATAGACATAAAAAAAACATAAATACCAAGTCCCCTTTTCATGGTAAATATTCTATTAGACTATTAATAAGCACACTTTAACAAACACTTTATGTATTTTTTGCCAATATTTAACATTTTGACAATAGATTATACTGACTACAATTAAGATCTGAGATACTGAGCAGTACATGTTGTTGCAAACGTCTTTCCTTTAATGTGATATCCTATAAGAATTATGTGGGAAATAAACAATCTTCGCTACAGCTGATTTCCATGCTTGAGTGCTTCAGGTCTGTACTAAGTGCCGTAAATTCTCAAAGAGATTGTTATCCCGCTCATACCTCAGCGTTTTCCTCTGCTTAACAGCTTTCAGCCACCAGAAATCATTACGCAAATGCTGTAGGATTCTACTCTGCACAATAAAAATAACTCTTTTCCACAATTTATTTCTTACCTGATGCAATTCAATCATAAATATGAATCTGCCAAAGATTTTTTTTTTAACTAAATGTCTTGCACAGGTCTACGCTCTATTGATTCACTGTGTACTTATGACAATCATGTCTTAATACAGGCTAATTGAAGCTGCATGCAGTCTAGTGCAAAAGATTCATGGCATGTCCTAAAAGCTTTTATTGCAATATTGTGACGGTGTATTAAAAATGAAACAATTGATTTTGCATCGCTGTGAGTCAACACATATATCAGATTTAATGTATACAAACTACACAAAATAGGTTCTGTATGAGGAAAGCCATTTTAGATTGATGGATCAAAAGTTCCCTCACAAAGCAATGCATAACTTTACAATATAAATGTGTTCCTAAATGTGGAGCATTGTCTGCGGCGTTTGATCAGTACAGTATATTACACTGCCAAAAGGCAGTAGCTTTCTATTATAATAAAGTCAGTTCAGATTTGATGTATCGCGTTACTGCTGCTGTGTGCAATCCTTCCTCCTTTTACTAATCGTGATTCAATTTAAATAATTTAAATCCGAATTAATTTATAGAATGTTAAAAATGTGCTCCTCTGATACGGATAACTAGTCACATAGATGTAGGAAGCCTAAGGCTAAGGCCCCGCTCCCAGAGTTTGCGCACCCGCACTGCAGACAGGCGGTGCGCTGACATACACAGACCGCGATATGCGGTCTGTACGGAGTGGGAGCCGGAGCGGGAGGTGGGCGGGAGTGGGAGGCTTGACAGGGAGGGGGGGGCGTGGCTTGAGCAGAGGGACCCGCTACTCTCCCCCTCCCTCCTCCCTCCACAGACTCGGGCTGGAGCTGGAGATGCTGAGGGTAAGTTTAAACACACACGCAGGCACTCATACACACACACACACACACACAGGCAGACACTCACGCACTCATACACACACGCGCGCACACACAGGCAGGCACTCACGCACTCATACACACACACAAACAGAGGCAGGCACTCACGCACTCATGCACTCAGGCACACACATACACACACAGACAGGCACTCACCTGCTCACTCCACACTCCTCCCCGCTCCCCGAAGCCTCTCCTCCTCCCGAAGCCTCCCCTCCCCATTGGCTCACAGCCACACCACGTGACGCGTCAACGCTATGAAATCACCATTCTCTTGTGTCTCCTAGCGGCTGACTAAGGCCTCGGTCCCGCTGCGCTCATTGGCGCGGGCGGCCATGTCGCGAGTTCCCAGCCAGCAGGGGAATCCTCGCGAGCCGGTCCCGGTCCCCCCTGGCGGCACAGCTGACTACACGCTGTGGCGCGTCAGCCGCTAGGAGACACAAGAGAATGGTGTTTCCTAGCGTTGACGCGTCACGTGGTGTGGCTGTGAGCCAATGGGGAGGGGAGGCTTCGGGAGGAGGAGAGGCTTCGGGGAGCGGGGAGGAGTGTGGAGTGAAAGCAGGTGAGTGCCTGTCTGTGTGTGTGTCTGAGTGCGTGCGTGCCTGTCTGTGTGTGTATGTGTGTGCCTGAGTGCGTGAGTGCGTGAGTGCCTGCCTCTGTCTGTGTGTGTGTGTGTATGAGTGCGTGAGTGCCTGCCTGCCTGCCTGTGTTTGTGTGTGTGTATGTATGAGTGCCTGCGTGTGTGTGTGTGTGTGTTTAAACTTACCCTCAGCAGCTCCAGCTCCAGCCCGAGTCCGTGGAGGGGGGGGGAGAGTAGCGGGTCCCTCTGCTCAACCACGCCCACCTTCCCTGTCAAGCCTCCCACTCCCGCCCACCTCCCGCTCCGGCTCCCGCTCCCTACAGACCGCATATCGCGGTCTGTGTATGTCAGCGCACCGCCTGTCTGCAGTGCGGGTGCGCTGACTCTGGGAGCGGGGCCTTAGCCTAAGCCTCTTTGGTGGTGCTGCTGTCATGAGTGGTCAGGGCATCGAAGGATTGACGCTGCAGGGGGAGGTCCCATTCAGGAGTATGAAACCCCGCCCCCCACCCTCCTGCAGCTACATAGTGACAGACACTCTCCCGGGCGCCAATAACCTTTGCTTGTTCGTTCTCGACACATAGGAGAGTGAATATTGCTATGTACAATTCTTTAGTTGTGGCAGACAGAATATGGTGTAATACCCCAAAAATCTAAATATGACTACACTAAGGATATTTTAAAGCCTTTCTGAAAAAAAAAAAAAACTAAAATGATTAGTAAAATGAATATATGGTCATTGTGAGATTAGAGCTAATCAAAATAATGGTTAGGAAATGTCTGTTTTTAAAATAATTTGTCCCTTGCACTATAGTTATTAAGTGGTTATGATGTCTAGTATACATTCTGTTAGTATTATTATATATTATTATTATGTAGGTAATAAGTCCATGACCATTAGATTTGTTTAACTTTTCTCACTCTGACTAGAGACTTTCTTATTTGCTTTACTTTTTTCTGTAATATGGTATACACTTTAATTGATGTATTGATCAAACTGTTAACCCTTCTCTGGATTCTGTGTATTACTTCCCCTCATCCTCTGTTTACTTTAAACTGGTATGCTTGTCTACTGTGTGTGCACCCTTCATTTCCTGTCAGCCATTTGTTTCAGTTGGTGCTAATTAGCTTGTTCAATTTGGCTAGTTTAAGTGACAATTTTAGCACTATAAATTCGGACTTCTTCCAGGGAACATTGTAATGTGGGCAGGGAGTGCGAGGCCAAGAAAACTGCCCCTCGTCGCAAAACAATATAGATATAAAATATATACATTTATTATTACACATACAACACTAATTACTAACACTACATTTAAATCCCTATAACTAACATTTACTTGACTAGTTAGTTCAAACTCTATCAATAATTAACCTTCCTTTCTACCTGTCACTCCCTCTCTACCACAAAAAAAACAAAGAAGCCCAAAGCTACATCCAATATGACAAAAATACACAGTGAAATACCTATATATATCTCTTGAAAAAGGGTAATTTAGTTAAACCCTTTCTCCAAAGCATGTTAAGCCTGCAAGCCACATCAAGGCATGGCCAAATTTGCAGGTCCTAACACTAACTGATTAAAATTCTTATTTACCTCTATAATTAGAGGACGAATGATCGCATTGGATCTGTACCAAGCAGCTGCATGAAAACACTGCTTTCTTGGAAAGTGGGGAGGGGTGAGCTTAAACACTGGGAGGGATGGGCCTCTAACATCAAAAACAGCTAAGACCTGCTGGACAAAGTTAATAAACACAAAGATACCAAGCAAGCCCTAAGAAAACCATATTTGTCCTGGCAAAAACTGGGACAAATGTCATGCATGCACAGGTGGTGCTTGCCAACAACGCATGGGTAAAGAGCGCTTGCAAACCGTGCATGCATGATCGGCAGTTGCCAGCTGCTTGTGCTCATGCTCGATCGGCACTTGCCGACTATGAATGCGCATGAGCAACTGGAAAATGCCGATCGCACATGCGTATTCGGCAAGTCACGCTCCTGGTATAACTGGGACAATCCCGGTTTTTAGGACTGTATCCCGACTTTTGGGGTGCTGTCCCGGTTTTTCAATCCCGTTGACTGCGCATGCGCGCTTTGCACTTGCCAGCTGCTGGTGCGCATGCGCGGCCAACAGGATAAAAAAAAATCCTGGGACAGCACCACAGAGATTCAGGACAGAGCCCTAAAAACCGGGACTGGTCATCCTAGTCGCATCTGGTCACCCTAAGCATGGAAGATGCTGAGGGTGAGTACTAAACACCTTATATCTTTTCTCCCTTTTAAAATGTTGGCATGGTTATCTAATAAAATATTTGAGGCAGCAGTAGCAGTCACCCAGTATGTAACCCACACCAAGAAAACCCCAAACACACAATGGCTTTGACCAGAGGCTGCACCTTTTGTATTCATCCCAAAACACGTTCAAAATGTAATTTAGAATTTGAATGTTTATCCTTTTTCTGTAAGTATCCCAATATGCCACTTAGATTGTAAGCTTTTTGGGTCAGGCCTCCCTTGGTCTTATGCTGTAATTTACTTGCTACTCGTATTCCCATTGTTTGTACATTATTTTCCATGCACTGTAATTTTGTTCAGTGCTGCATACTTTGTTGGGTTTTTATGTTGAATAAATGCAGGTTCTTCTTCAGTAGCTATGTGAAGCCTCACAGAAGATTTTCGACATTCTTGCAATATCTTTGCTATTCTTAGTTTTTTTTTCTTTCTTTTTTTCATGGAGATATTAACTTGTGGGAATGTAAGTTAGGCCTTGACAGTATCCAGAATGGCTCAGAAACAAAATGTAATGTTGAGTTGGGTTTCAATTACTTTTTTGCCACTTGATTACACAATCATGCTGCAAAGGAAGGATTTACCCAGCTGTTCTTACTGCAGTGGAGACGCTACATGACATGAAATTAATATTAAATGCAATTTCCATTTATAGAGATATTGCTACATATTAAATAATCGACTAACTGTTTATAAACAAAACTTCTACAGTATTTACACGTAAAAATCCTCCGAACACCACACTTTCTTTGACAGATGAGTGTCTGAACCCGCAGTTGTGGCCTTGCCCTTTAGGCACAAGCACATCTATTTTTCTATTTTATCTTCACCTCAACTAAGATAGCCAAAAACAGTTGCCAGTCTCTCCGGGATCAAAGATGGCTGAAGACAGGAAATGACCATGCTTTGCCATGAACTAAGACTGGTAATTGGCTACACCTGTCCTAGGCCTATATCGTGCAGCCAGTGTCCGAGCTCTCTTGGCTTTGCTTTTGTTTCTATTTCCAGCTTGTTTTTTTTTTTTTACCTTGCATCACCCCAGACTTTGCATTGTACTCGGCCTGGCTTCGAATTCTGCCTTTTCCTTGCCCCGACCTTGGACGTGACCCAGACAACATCTTCTGTAACATGCCCCGGGTTCGTCTTGAGACCCGGATTTGCCTCTAATAACAGGACTCGGTCATCACATCCTTCCTCAGCTCTGCAGGTCAGCTTCCTTGTCTGAGATGAACATCGTCTCAAGGAGATTAGTGGTTGTATCACATTTGCTGGTAACAATATTGCTCTTCCCGTTTCACTCTGGCAAGCCAATATAAAGCATCAACATCCACTAATACCATTACATAACTTATTTTATTGGACTGACCCCATACCGGGGCTTGTAACTCGTTAAGCAGGGGGTCGCCGAGGCTGAAATTAAAGCGGTTATGCTCAGGAGAACACCTGCTACAATACTGTTTTATTAAAATAAAATAAAAAAAGCTTCATTACCTTAGCGGCTATTCACCCACCCTGGGGCAATTAACTCCTTCACCCAGCCCCTCTACCATGAATAAACATTAAAGTACAACCACCTTACTACTCATCCCCTCTACACCCAATACATACAGTACAAAATCCCTATTATCCAGATCTGACTAAAAGCTCATTTGCCCATTAAAAATAAAACATTATTTATTTATTTATAAAATGTTTTTATCCTGCCAGCATTAAGTAAATTAAAGTTGCACTTACCCCTGCCAGGATGAAGGCTGTCCTAGTCTTCCTCCCTGTCCTCCTCGTCCTCCATGGGCATCAACATTGCAATAAAAAACAAACTACTGGCCACTAACCCCTTAATCACCTTAGCAATTAATAAACGCTATAGCAATAAGGGGGTTGACCCCTCTCTCCCGCTACCCACCCGGGAGGCCAAACAACCCTCCCTGGAGCAACTACCTCTACCCCACAACCCTCATCCACCCATTGATTGTCACAGTGGTAAACCATGCCCCCAATATGGACATGTATTGCTACCATGGTTATGAATGGGCAAGCTAAAAAAAAAAAAAACACAATAAAACACATGACATTTAAATATAAACAAGTATTTTACAATAAAGTCATTGATTGCGACTGTGGTAAGCCATGCCCAGAATATGGGCATGGATTGCCACACTGACAATGAATTGGCAACCTAAAAATAAAATACACAATTAAATAACATGCACAGTATGTTTCTTACCTTTGTTGTTTTCACCCTCCGAATCCTACTCATGTACCATTTCTTGCCCCTCGACGCAAAGCTCCTCAGCAGCCTGATTGGCTTCCTTCCCTTTTTGATGAAGTCACATCCTTCAAAAAAAAGGGAACCTGTCACATGGTACAGTAGCCAATCAGATTAGGGGTGTAACATTTTACACAAATGTGACGTCACAGGCCTTATTGTGGCCTGTCCCATCTCATTTGAAGCCAAGAAAATGACAGGGCAACATCTCCATCTCTTTTGAATTACAAAGAAGAGAAGACAGAAGAAAAGAAAGAAGGAAAGAAACGAAAGAAGAAAATAACTTAACGGAGATGTCTCTTCATTCAACATATAATCTTGGACTTCTTCGCATTGGCTGCTGAGGAGAAATGCATCATGGGTCAAGAGATGGTGCCCGAGTAGGATTCGGAGGGTGAAGACAGCAAAGGTAAGAAACACATTGATTGTATGTTATTTAATTACATTTTTTTTAGGTTGCCCATTGACTGCCAATGTGATTATCTATACCCAGAAAGGGGCACAGATAATCACAGTGACAAGCAATGCATTTTTAGGCAAATGTGTGTTTTTATTTAATTATAATGTATTGTATTTTTTGTTATGTGTTTTTTTAGGGTGCCCATTTATTGTCGGTGTGGCAATCCATGCCCATATTGGGGGTATGGTTTACCAGTGTGACAATCAATGGGTGTTGGGGGGCGGGTAGTGTCCCTGGGGATGGTGGTTAGGCCTCTTGGGTGGGTAGCGGGGGAGGGTGGTTAATCCCTTAATTACTATCACGGTTACTAACCGCAAAGGTGATTAAGGAGTTAGTGGCCAGTTTTTATTGTAATGTTGCTGCCCATAGAGGACAAGCAGGACGGTGATGAGGATGGCCTTCATCCTGGAAGGGGTAAGTGCAACTTTAATTTACTTTTTGCTGGCTGGTTAATGTTTTATTTTTAATGGGCAAATGAGCTATTATCCAAATCTGGATAATAGGGATTGTGCACATTACTGTATTGTATGTGATAGGGGGGGGGGGGGTTGGGGGTAGTATGGTGCCCATTCATTGCCAGTGGGGTTATCTTTGCTCCCATTGAGGGCATAGGTAACCACACTGTCAATCAATGGGTGTATTAGCTAGTATTGTGTAGTATTGTGTTTTTAATGTTTATTGGGGTAGAGGGGATGAATGAAGGTGGTATTTGGCCCATAGTGGGTGTTTATGCTTACTGATTGGGTAGCGGGGGGGCTAACCCCTTCATTAACTTAGCGTTTGTAACCACTAAGGTAATGAAGGTGTTAACTCCTCCCGCAACCTCCTGGTAGGCATAAACACCCACCATGGGCCAAAAACCACCTTCACTCAACCCCTTGACCCCAATAAACCAGTCACTGGTATTTAACCACTTCATTAACATAGCGGTTAGCCGCTAAGGTAATGAAGCTGCGTGTAAATGTATTTTTATTACATAGGATTAAGCCGGGGGTCTCCGGAACATATACTAATGCAGAGAAGCTCCATAGACTCCCGGCTCCCATCCAATGCAGTAAAAATAATTTTTTCTTCCAAGTCATTTTTACTTTTTGTGTTTATTTAATTATTTTTCTGGGGAAGCGGTGCCTTTAATGCAGAAGGGTGGCGGCCATTTTGGATCCGGCTGGATGCACGGAGCAAGACAGCAGCTCAGTTCAGTCTCCCTCCTCACAGCTGGGGCGAAGGGGGGTGCAGTAAGGTAGGAGGGGGGTGCAGGAAGGCACGTTCAGACGGACCTGACGGCAGGGGCGATGGCAAGCCCAATGCGCAGCTCCATTTCTGTCACAGGGCAATGGCAGCCATTTTAGATGCCAAACAGCGCAACCAGAGCCCTGCACTAGCGCATGTCCCGCCAACCGTCTTGGCCCTTGGATGGGAGGTAGGTCTGTATGCCCCGGTGGCGCTGATTGCCGGAGGCCCAGCAGAGGGGCAAAAAATAGCCCGCGATTATCAGCGGGTCTCTGCAGTCTCTGCTCCCTCGGTTTCAAGTGCGGACTAGCGCCATGTTGTTTTGGTGGGCCCAGCTCTCCCCCGCAGAGTATAATCACCTACCCCTGCTTTCCGAGGCTCTTATTCTCCTGGTCGGGTTCACCTGCTCTGCTCCGACTTATATCCTTTTTAGGGGGGTTGTTTTGGGGCTTTTTTGCTGTATAATGTCACTTTGTTTTACACTGAGGCACAGAGCTCAGGTTCCGCACGTCTGCCCTGCTCCGTGGTTAGCCGTGCCCCATTTTTCTTCTCAGTCATATCGCAAATCTTATCCCGTCACCTTTTGAGGTGGCGAGATGAGAACTGTGAGTTATTTGCTAGTTACAGCCTTGATGAGATTGTCGGAGCTACTCTATAGGTTGATTTCTCAAAAATGCACGTTTGCGCCTTTTTTGACCGCCCGCTTAGTTTGTCTGAACGGGAGAGCTACCTCTCGGGGAGAAGCACTTCTCGAGAGAGTTTGGCTGCTATAGAAGCTTCGTGAAAAGCTACATATGCAAAATCGTTCGAGAAGTGCTAAAAATGCTCGATGACTTAGTTATTGACGCTACTAGAATAGGCCCCTCAGGGTAAATTCTATATACTCCGAACCTGCCAATCGGGTCATTTTCTGGTCGGGTAGTTTTGGGGCAAAAAATGCTGTATTGGCTTCTTCGGAGGATATAGAATTTACTCCTAAAGCTCAGATTTGTTGTGATATAGCTCAGGGCCCTTTAAAGCCCATCTACAGTGTTGTACTGCAGCCAACTTATTTATTTACCGTATTTTATTCAGTATCTCTATTTAGATTAGTCTGCTCCATGTCTTTGTTCTTACAGTGATTGTGCCATTATCAAGCATCTGCGCTAATTTAGTTTAGTCCAATAGGAGCATAGTACTATCTATTTAGGCATACCTGTGAGACTTGAAATTATCTCTTTGATAAAGTCCCTTCGCGGGACGAAACGCGTTATTGAGGTTTTTTCTATGTTCACCATTTTGTACCAATAAAGTTTTTTCTATTATAACGCTTGGTTGAGCTTCATGGATGCCTTTGCAGGGACCGCCAAGATCTCTCCTCTGTTTCAATTATCTACCGGATCGACAGGAGCACGCAGACCGCGCTACATGAGGGAAGACAGCCCATACCAGCATCTTCAGTCAAACTCACAGATTCCAGCCAGCTGAGACGGGCAATACGCTGTGTGACACGGGGTCTGGTAAGGGTAGCAGGTTCTGTTTTTTTCTTGACTTACTTGGCGGCATGTATTTCTATGTGTAGCCCTGTACTTCTATACAGTTACTGCCTTCTAGCCCCCACCCCAATTAGTCCTTTACATGTGCGTTTCTGTTATATTTTATTTATCCATTTTACTTACTGCTGATAGTGTTGGTCACCTCCGTTTTTTGTACACAGGAACTTTAGGACTGCTTATCTCATATAGCAAGTTTTGGTAGCATCAGTATTTTCTTGGGGTCATACCCCCTTCTTTACCATTAAAATGGAGTAAGCTAATTTAATTTTTACAGTACTCGCAACTTTCTCTAGTGCTTAAAAATCAAGCAGCTCAAATATTCAGTTGAAACATGCTGTGTATTATGAATATCTTAGCAGCATATAAAAATACTACTTGTGGTGCATTTACATGTCTCAGACAGGTCTGCAACCCTGTCTTTCCCCATTATCGGCTAGCAAACCGTGCTTCCATTACAGCCAGGGATTCTGGGTAATGCCATGCAAATTAGTACAGTGTGTCACTAATCACTAATAAATATATGAAGACCAGTTGAAGGACGTTTGTCATACTGTACTTAATACTTTCCAGTGATCATAAGCCTGAAATTGTACCTGTATGGGGGCTGCACATGTGTTTGAGTACTTACAGTGATACTACAACACAGTAGTTTGTGGTACATTTATTTTCATGAACATATGTCCGTGAATAGCAGTTTTTGGCCAAACGACTTTTTTTTTTGTAAGTTATCAACATTCGACAATATGGCTAAATTAATTATCTTAGCACTTATCCATAACCTAATTAATGTATCAATAGTGATTACTCTTGTTACAGCTAGCATCTGTTTATCAATTCCCAAATCCTCTTCATACATTAGCCCCACCAAGATAATGCATCATTCGGATATTTGTAATATTATCACAGCATGTAAAGCAACATTCTTGGCATATTATATATTTTGGGTGACCAGTATATGTTTATACAATTGACTCCCAGATTTTCAACATGTGAATCTTAGTTGTGCAAGTTTTATTTTCTTTAAAATGTAGCAAACAAATCAGCAATTTCCAAAAAGTTATCCATACTGATTATTTCCTCTTAAAGGAGCAAACCAAGCATTTTTTTGATGTAGGAAGGAAGCATGGGTTCTCCGAAGCTGAACCCCATTGATCTCGGCTCTGGAGACCCCCTGCTTCCAGAGATACTTACCTCCGAAGGTGATGCCGTTATTTCCTGCAAGTTTAAAGCTCCACGTCACGTGGCCGCACTGGATGACCTCACACCTCCCTATTGGCCCGCAAGGGGCACGTGAGCTTTGGAAAGCGGCCATTATGTGAACCCTGATAGCTCAGCCGGAGAGGCTACCAGCACCCTGTAAGAGGGAGTTGCAGACGTACACACGAGCCTGTCCCTTTAAACAATGCAGAGCATAGAAAAACAAAATAAACAACATTAAAAAAAAAACTTTCTTGTGTAAGAGCTAACTCAATTCCCAGTACCTCTCTACAAGACTGGGAGGAAAAGCCCCTTATCAGCCTATCACCCCAAAGTCTCAAAAGGTACCTCAAAGCAGGTGGCCCTTCAGGTCAGTCTCTGGTTCCAGCTGGGTGTTTGTTGAGGCTAGCCTTTTGGTCAGTTCCTGGGTTTGCTGCACCCTGGAAGAAAGGTCTGTTCGCCTCGTTTCTTGCCATAAGGACACAGTAATCCTGGTGCTCAAGAAAAAATCTCTTTGGGTCTGTTCCAAGCAGTTGGAGACTGGTTAATTGCCTGACTGCAATCAATCAGCACCCTGCTGGATTCCTCAGAGAATTTAGAGGCAGTTTTACTTAAACAGGGATAAGTTCCCGTTACATACCCCCTTGGAGTTAAGTATCTCAGGAAACAGAGGGTCCCCAGAGCTGAAATTAATGGGGTTCCACTCCGGAGACTCCCTGCTTCACACCTATGACAATAATGAAAAAATAAAAAAAGTCAGCTTGGATTACGATGCAGCCACCTGTATCTGACCACTTGCCTTTAAAAATCTGGGGCTCTCTCACAGTAAACACTATGAGATTTCTGCAACCAGACTAATGGCCCATCGGATTAACACAGCGGGGGTATCTGCAGTCCCATACAAATGCAGGGACCCCGCTGTGTTAATCCAGTGGGCCATTAGGCTAAGGCCATGCTGCATGCGCCGGCACGCCCGCCTTGGGTCCTGGCAGCGCATGCACAGCACTTCACTGCGGTCTCTAGGGAGCCATTTTTAGGAGCGGGGTGGGGGCGTGACCAAAATGGGTAGGGTGGGCAGGGCCATGACGGGTGCGCGGCCATGATGCGCATTTTCTGATCCGTGTCTGTGTCCAGCATTGAGAGCTGAGCATGGTTGAGGAAGGATCCACCCCCCTGCCGGCGATCTCCCCTCCTCATTGGCTCCCTGCCACACCACGTGACATGTTGCCACTCAGAATCACAATGCTATTGTAGCCCCTGCTGGCTGACGTGTCACAGTGCGATGTGAGCCTGGCAGCGAGGAGGGACTGGGGCCGACTAGGGAGGAAGTAAGGAGCTGGTGAGTGGCCCGCATGCAGCGGGACCCAAGCCTGTCTGACGGCAGAATCTCACAGAAATCTGGCAGCGTTTACTGTGAGATAGCCATAGTATGTTCCCAGGCAAGTGGTCGGATACAGGTGACTGCATCTGCACTTCTTTATAACGTGTGTGTGTGTACCTGAGTTATTTAGCTCCTGCCAAAATTTGCGCTATGGCACTGTAGGTTCATATGGAACCAAAGACATTTTTTTTTAACAGCATGTAACATTTAAGAACACATTAAATTGAGACTTCCACTGTTACACATTTGTATAGAAAATGTTTTGAGTATACTGAAAGCTGTACTTCGTGAAGATTTTTACACTTCAGTTAATGGTCTTTAGTTAGTCACATTATTCTCAATATGTTGACTCAGTCTGAAAAAACGACTTAGATTTGTGCACATTGTTTTTCTTTTCATCTGAAAAAAATGCTGATTTTCTTCCAAGCTCTGTTTGCAAATTAAATATTTGTGACACCGTGCACTGACCTTTACCTATAATATAAATGTTGTCGTTATTCTATTGAACAGAATTAAGACCTGTCATGCCCCAGGGACCTTTAATTTAAATTTTACTGCAATGTCAGTGAAGGTTTCAGGCAAACTGTAGTTAAAAAGTCAGTAGTTATGTATGAGTTGGCCAAAAAACGCCAGCAATAATTATGGTTAATTTGACAGTGACTGGCATTTTGGACATGTGTCACTTAGTGCTAATACATTGAGATATTATGCCCCTCAGTACAGCCATTTGTCCCACAGTGTCCGTGAGAAATTTGAGTAGTGATGACATGGAGCAAAAGGAGGAGTTTGGAAGAAGGATCATGATGTTCATGTTATAATGGGATGTATTAAGGTGTGTGTCTAGTGAAAAACCTATGACGTGTATACTGTATCTGTTTTAATAAACACATTTCTTACGTTTGATATTGGTGCAATTAGAATGTAAATAAATATTTGAGATGCATTTAATAGGCACTGTGTATGTGCTAGATATGTCGACTCCAGCTCCCCACTTGTCTTGTGCTTTCTCTGCTCTTCTTCTGCTTATCTCAGACTATCAGGACCAGCCCTTCCATTAGGCGAACCTAAGCGGTCGCCTAGGGCACAAAGGTCCTAGGGGCGCATTATTATTTTTTATTTATCTTTTTTTATTATTATTTTTCTTTTTTTGTCCGATATTTTGGCGCCCAATTATTTTAATTTTGCGTCGCACACCCTGTAGCCCCGATAGCTACGCCACTGTTTATTTTATTATTTTATTTATCTAATTATTTTCTGTACAACTGGGGCGCAAATTTAAGATTTCCCCAAGGGCGCATGAATCCCTTGCGCCGGCCATGCATATTATCTATGACACTCTTCATTTATTCTTTCACTCATCTTGACTACTCTGTAAACTGTAATCTCACTTACAAAGGTATTTATCTATTTCCCCTCTCTCTCATTTACGCTAGGTCATGGCACCTTTTAATGGACAAACAGGAGTCTTTCGTAGATTACATTTTAGTGCATTTGTGACCAACTCCAGTTCTCAAGGGCCACCAACAGGTCAGGTTTGTCAGGATATCCCTGCTTCAGCACAGGTGGCTCAATCAATCATTAACCGAGCCACCTGGGCTGAAGCAGGGATATACTGACAAACCTGTCCTGTTTGTGGCCCTTGAGGACTGTTGTTGGCCAACCCTGGTCTGTAGAATTGCACAATGGCATAAAGAGAATGCCACTTGGATAATGTCATGTATTTATCTATTGATGTTTTTTGTTCATGTTTATGGGTTTTTATGCCTACCAATTAACTATCCTTGTCTACATCTCCAACATCTTTCTCCTACTGAACTATCTTTTATATGTAATGTACTTCCGCCTTTAACCTACAATTACAATTTCCCACATTTTGAATCAGTTGATCTCTTTAGAGATGCTACCTGCTAATTTAGGTGGCATCTACCAATCCCCTGTCTTGCTTCAGACCTATTGTAGATGAATGGCACATGGAATACAAGCTTGGCACATTATAGCACAAAAAAAGAAGTTTATTAACAACCAAAATATCCAAAAGGTATCATCCAATGGTTTACAATTTTCACATAAATGACATAGATGTCATTAAATAAATCATGTGTATTCCCTGACTGCACGTGACACTGTTCATTCCATTCAGTTCTGAAGACCTAATTGCTTTATAATGTATATTGGCAAACATTCTATCACTCAAGGGGTTCATTCAATCATTTATTTTCCCCCCTGTGTTTACCATTATGGTCATCTTAAAAAACATATTTTTAACATGCTTTTAGTTGGCAATTAATAATGTAATTCCTGTAGCTTAATTAAGAAACATGTTTGCCAGATTTATATCACTCTTGTTAGCAATTTAATTAATTTCGAGTAGTCTTTTTCAAAGGCCAGTTGCAGAAGAGAATCTAATTGTATCAACTGAAATGTAAGTAAGTTGCAACAAACTTAATAATTGACTGCATTTTGGAATGGTTATTAGAGGTACACTAGACCTAATGTATAGTGTAAATTTCTCTATGTTCATTTTTATTGGTACAATTTTCTGAGGACCCCTTTGTTCACTGAAATATGTCCAGGTTAGAACAGCTAACACAATAAAAATGTAACCGTTTTTGGTCTCCCAGTTCATTTTCGAACTTACAACAAGAATATATTGCAATGCTGTGTTATAAGCATACATGCTATGAGTAACATTTGATTTAATTGTTGTCGTGTTTGGACAAAATTCAAACAAATACAGTGTTGGTCTCATGATTTGAGGACAAATTAAGAATGAAACCCTTGAACTTCAGATATTGAAGGTCCCTGTGACAGTGAATAAATAATGATCAGGGGGATTAGCCTAGTGGTCCCTAGTCGAGCATTATTATTTTTGTAGTGAGAACTAGAGATGGGCGATTCCGTCCAGATCAATTTCCCGGATTTTCTCGCATTTTCCATCCAAAACCCGTTTTGCGGTGTAAAATCCGCGTAACAATTATATGTGTGTGTGTGTGTGTGTGTGTGGTGTGTGTGTGTATATATATATACCTAGGCGCAAAAAAAACGGGAGAGAAAGAAAAAAACAAGAAAAAGAACCATCATAGGGTAGTATGTCCAATAGTCAGAATCATAATATTGGTGAGATGTGCACTTACAGTGAGTTTGATCAATGTCAGCCTTTTATCCACTCTGGGATCAGGAGCTTGAGGGTTTCTTGTATTTCTGCCAGGAACTCTCTGCACTTCCAAGCAACTGTTTTCACAGTGCTTCACAACAGTCACAGTGTACCTATATGTATAGATTCCGTCTTACAGACGTATCCCATACAGGGATAAGGTAGGGAAAAAAGGGGAACAATATAGTTTAAAACCTTTTATTAAAACAATGGTAAAGAACCTAGATAAGTAATCAACACACACTTTGTGAGTTGTAAAAAAGCAGTTGAGTGTTTCTTATATGAGTCTCTCACACTCAGTGGTGGATTGACGCCGTCTCCGAGTACAGCAAACTCACGCAGTCACTTCCGCATCTGGTCTTGCAGGATCTTCCCTCTTTTGCTGAAACTCACTGCTCCGGCTCCGTGATGGAAAATCAGCTTGTCAGCTTGTGTCTCTCTCTGCTTGTGAACCGCCCTACGCGTTTCTCCAATGTGGCTTCGTCAGGGGCTACTATCTCATACCTGTCCCTACCTGGGGTTTTTATACATACCTCTCGCAACTGATTGGTTATTGGAAAATTGGCAAATTAAATCGATTTTCACGATTGTCCTTCACATAGAGGAATATAATAAATTTGCATGTATACTATATTGTTTTAGTTATACCGGATAACATTAATGGAATACTTAACACTTAGAAGACACATTCAATAAAGACATCATATAGAGCTTATTAGACATTATAATGTCTAAATCTTATATTCACTAAAGCCCTTAATTTTATTAAAGATATAAATGAACAGACACTACAAATCTAAATAATTTCCATCCAAAACCCGTTTTGCGGTGTAAAATCCGCAAACTGATTTGGTAATTTTGAATCCACTCGGATTCATTAAAAAAAAATGCCATTTGGATATAACCCTTTGTTGGATTTTTAGAATGTAATCTGTGGATTCGAGGAGATCTAATCCGTAGATCTGTAGAATCTAACCCATGTAGAATCTAATCCGAGATAAATACTATCATGTATATGACTATCTCTCTCTGTTCCTCCTGAGTCTCTAGGTGTGCTGTTGCTCCTTCTGCTGCTGTAGATGCTGGTGGAACTGGCACACTGGGTGTGTATGTATCTATTTATGTGTATATGTATGTATGTATATGTATTTGTATATGTATTTGTATATGTGTGTGTATATATGTATATATATATATATATACAGGCATAAGCCGGTTTAAGGATACTCACTTTAAGTACACTCGCAAGTAAGTACATATCGCTCAATAGGCAAACGGCAGCTCACGCATGCGCCTGTCAGCACGTCCTTAACAGCAATACCGGCTCCCTACCTGTACCGAAGCTATGTGCAAGTGGTGAGACTATAGAGCCTGTTACAAATGCGATATTTACATCAGTTATGCACGTATACGACGATTGCCGTACAGTACATGCATAAATAAGTGGAAAAAATGTAGTGCTTCACTTTAAGTACATTTTCGCTTTACATACGTGCTCCGGTCCCATTGTGTACGTTAATGCGGGTTATGCCTGTATATAATATTAATTACGTTTGACCCCCCCGGTACTTAATTGACTGTTATTGCAATATTGTTATAATATAATGGATAGTAGACACAGTACACATTTGAGCCCAGCTGCAACTCTGAGACACCCACATGTGTAGAAGGTAACAAGGTCAGAGTGGCAGGGTGAATGAACGTCACCAGCTCTATGCCTGGCAGACGTATGTGTAGGTATGCAGTGCAGCAGTGACGAGGTTAATTTTCAGCTGGGAAGCTCCTGACAATTAGTTTGGTCCCAGCTGCATAATCAAGGTGTTTTAAAACCCCAGGCTGTACACACATAGAGGCTGGCTGGTCAAGAAACGCTGAAGTAGATTACTGCTATAAGGTCTGTCTTCCAAATGCATGTTTTGATGAACTGTCTGGGTTTTGTATGCTGAAAAGAAGCTGTTTTTTTGTATGCTGAAAAGAAGCTGTTTTGTTTTTTTGTACTGCTGCGACACACTTTATTCGAGCAAATGCCCAGTTTGTACCTGGCAGATACCTGGAATGCGCCGCTCCTCACCTCTGACAAGCCCCGTTGCGTTTGCCTTCCCAGCCACGGTTCATGCCTGGCTGACGGGGGCCTGATCTGTTAAATGATAATGATCCGGATTTAATAGGCTGCATTGCTTCGCGTTTCCACCAGATGGCATAAATTCATGAATTGTAATGCAGTATATATATATATATACAGTACTGTATATACACAGTATATATATATATATATATATATATATATATATATATATATATATATATATATATATATATATATATATATATATATATATATATTGTGACAAACGGCTTACTCCGGGGCTCCGCCGTCTGTCCGGGACTGTTAGAACACGGTCTTTTAGGGTAGGTTAAATGATGAGACGTCACGTACTGTTCCTTTAAACAGGCTATGCCTGGTTTATTCAGTCCCAGGCACTGAGACTGCCACAGTTTAAACAGAAAACAAAGCCAACAAAAAGCTGCTCGTCTGAGCGATAACTTAAACTTAGATGTCCCTGACTCAGAGTTGGAAGTGGCTTGTCCACTTCCACCAACAAAATAAGTACCTTTGCAGTCTTTAGACAAACTAACAGAATGAATGAAGCGATTTGGAAAAGAGGCTTTCTCACCCCTCTGCAGTTCAGCAGCCTTCCAGGCTCTTGGGCGGGGCCCAGAGGAAACAGGAAACAGGTCTTATATACCTGAACTCTAATCAGCATGACAGGTGACAGAAAACAGGCAGCAGACAAACTGTGGAATGGAGTGCCTGTACCACGAGGCTGCCCTGTTCAGCTTAGACAGGACAGAAACTGTTCAGTATCCTGGGAGCCCTGTATATGGAGTTTATTACCAACCCCTGGTTTCTGTCACATATCCTCCCCCCCAGCTCAGACCTCGAGGGGTGAGCGACCATGGATATTAGGGAGTGCATCCTTGACAACCCGTCGGCATTGCCATGTTTGTGCCCCGACCTGTGTTCCACAGAAAATTTAAAGGGCTGTAGGCTTAGGAACCACCTGGTCACCCTAGCGTTCTTCTCCCTATTTTGACACATCCAGGTAAGGGGTGCATGATCTGTGACCAATCGGAACTTTCTCCCCAACAGATAATACTTGAGTGTCTCTACAGCCCACTTTATTGCGAGACACTCTTTCTCGACTATGGAGTAATTTTTCTCCTGGGGATTTAGTTTCCTACTTAAATAAAGGATGGGGTGCTCCTCCCCTTGAGACTCCTGGGAGAGTACCGCCCCCAGCCCTACCTCAGATGCGTCGGTTTGGACTACGAACTCTTTGGAGAAGTCAGGTGTGACCAACACTGGTTGGGCACAGAGAGCTTCTTTCAGGCTTCTAAAGGCCTGTTCGGCTTCATTCGCGTCTCTCTGGACAGCGACATTGCGTACCAGCGCACTCACCACGTCTTCCATCTTGTTTGGAGAGAGAGAAAAAAAAAACTTTTTTTTTTTTTTTTTTTTTTCTTTAAAGTTCTTTAACCCCCAGACCTTTTAGTGTTCTGCCCGCATTCTCCACCATATGTGACAAACGGCTTACTCCGGGGCTCCGCCGTCTGTCCGGGACTGTTAGAACACGGTCTTTTAGGGTAGGTTAAATGATGAGACGTCACGTACTGTTCCTTTAAACAGGCTATGCCTGGTTTATTCAGTCCCAGGCACTGAGACTGCCACAGTTTAAACAGAAAACAAAGCCAACAAAAAGCTGCTCGTCTGAGCGATAACTTAAACTTAGATGTCCCTGACTCAGAGTTGGAAGTGGCTTGTCCACTTCCACCAACAAAATAAGTACCTTTGCAGTCTTTAGACAAACTAACAGAATGAATGAAGCGATTTGGAAAAGAGGCTTTCTCACCCCTCTGCAGTTCAGCAGCCTTCCAGGCTCTTGGGCGGGGCCCAGAGGAAACAGGAAACAGGTCTTATATACCTGAACTCTAATCAGCATGACAGGTGACAGAAAACAGGCAGCAGACAAACTGTGGAATGGAGTGCCTGTACCACGAGGCTGCCCTGTTCAGCTTAGACAGGACAGAAACTGTTCAGTATCCTGGGAGCCCTGTATATGGAGTTTATTACCAACCCCTGGTTTCTGTCACAATATATATATATATATATATATATATATATATATATATATATATACTGTATAACAACAACCCCTATAAGCCCCAACATATAGTACTGTACACATACAGTACTGTATATGCACATACATAGATGATACTACTGTATGGGCGGCGGGAGCGAGATGTGTTTGCAGCAGAGAGAGATACGCTGATCTCTCTCTGCGCAAACATCCGCACATTAAAAAATATTTTAAATACATTTTTATTGATAGTGTAGATGTGCAGGGGGTCTCCGGAGCTGAACCGCATTGGTTTCAGGTCTGGGGACCCCCTGCTCCCCGAGATACAGGCCCCTTTAGGGGGTGCCGGTATCCCTCTGCTCTGCTTGGTTTACAGGCCGCGATCACGTGGTCGGGCCCTTTAAACCAAGCAGAGGGATACCGGCACCCCCTAAAGGGGGCTGTATCTCGTGGAGCAGGAGGTCCCCAGACCTGAAACCAACGCGGTTCAGCTCCGGAGACCCCCTGCACATCTACACTATCAATAAAAATGTATTTCAAATGTATTTATTGTCATTTATTTATTTATTTATTTAGATTTATTTATTTATTTTTTGGCGGCTGCTGTGTGTGTGTATTTTGTGTATTGTGGGTAGCGGGGGTGGGTGAATGGGGTATTAGCCCCAACGGTGCTTGTTTAGGGCTTGCGGGGGGGTAGCGGGAGGGCTTAACCCCTTCATGACCGTAGCGGTATTAACTGCTACGGTCGTGAATGGGTTAAGTGCACCCGCAACCCCCCCGCAAGTCCTAAACTCACACCAAGGGCCAAATACCCCTCACCCATCCCCGCTACACACAATAAAGCGGGCACGGTGGGTTAACCCCTTCATTGCCTTAGCGGCTATACGCTATGGCAATGAAGCAGCATTTCTGTACTTTTAATATATTGTGCAGGAGCAGGGGGTCCCCTGAGTTTAGATTTCTGGCTCAGGGAACCCCCTGCTCACTGTACAATATTATTAAAAATACAGAAATGCTGCTTCTTTACCATAGCCCATAGCCGCTAAGGTAAAGAACGAGTGTTTATTTACTGTATATACTGTATGTGTTTTATTTATACTGTACATGTTCAGAGGGTCTCAGGAGCTGAACCGCGTTGGTTTCAGGTCGGGGGACCCCCTGCCCCCCGAGATACAGGCCCCTTTTGGGGGTGCCGGTATCCCTCTACTTGGTTTAACAGGCCGCGATCACGTGATTGGGACCTTTAAACGCAGAGGGATACCGGCACCTCATAAAGGGGTCTGTATCTCGGGGGGCAGGAGGTCCCCCGACCTGAAACCAACGCGGTTCAGCTCCCGAGACCCCCTGCACATCTACACTATAAATAAAAATGTATTTAAAATAATTTTTAATGTGTCGCTGTTTGCGCAGAGAGAGCAGCGGATCTCTCTCTGCTGCAAACACATCTCGCCCCCAGTATGTGCATATACAGTACTGTATGTGTACAGTACTGTATGTTAGGGGTTATATGGGCTGTTGTTATACAGTATATATATATATATATATACAGTATATATACTGCATTACAATTCACAATAGGGGACGGCTTCAAGAGAAAAGCTCGCAAGCGCCCTCATGTGTTTTTACACGGCATTGCAGTATTGTAGCTAGCCGGAATAAAATGCTTCAATCCCTGCCGGGAAAATAACGCAATGCACTCGGGCAGAAAACAGTCACAAACCTCAATACACCCGAGTATACCCGAATTCGCGGGACTAGCCGAGCTCAAATAAAGTGTGTCGCCAGTGTATGCTGAAAAGAAGCTGTTTTGTTTTTGTGTGGTGTATTTTTAAGGCTCAATAAATAAGCCTTATCCAGAAATCCCGTGTGTGGTTGCATGTACCCTGCAACATATGGTGTCAGAAGTGCCGAGATTTTGAGAGGCCCCTGCAGTTAAAGGGCCACACACACAAAAAAAATTGGAAGAACTTTTAAAAGCGTTTCTGTGCGAGCAGGCCCGACTACAGGCAGAGAGAGATGAAAGACTATTGCAGCAGCAATCCCAGCTCCTAATCCAGCAGCAGGAAGCACAGGATGAGTGGATGGCCAGGTTGCTGACTCAATCCCAGGGGTATGCCAGTCCAGAACTTCCGAACAAACCCCCGGTCCTCCTGAGGAAAATCGCGCCGAACGAGGATCCAGAGGCTTTTCTACTGACGTTTGAAAGAGTTGCCGAAGCCCAGGGCTTGTCTGCAGATCGCTGGGCAACCACTTTGGCCCCGCTCCTCATAGGAGAAGCCCAGGCCTCATATCAGGGTCTCCCAGCGGACCAGACAATGGATTACAAACAAGTAAAAGCCGCCATACTGGATCGCTTAGGTCTGACCCCAGAGACCTACCGGCAGCAGATCCGGAGCCTGAAGTACACCGCTAAGATGAGACCCCGGGTCCTCGCTCAGCAGTTATTGGACTTGTGTACTCGCTGGATACAACCCGAGGAGCAGGCTAAGAAGGCAATTCTTGAGCAAGTTTTTTTGGAACAATTCTTACTGGTAATACCCCCTTCCGCACGCTCTTGGGTAAAATGCCATGCTGCTGAAACCCTAGCTTTGGCGGTCCGACTTGTTGAGAACTTCCTTGGGGCAGAGGAGCAGGCGAGTGTCCTGGACCCGACGGATCCGACTCCACCGGCACTTATGGACGCCCAAACAGGGAGGTCGGACAAACGAGGAACCTACGGCCCATCCATAAGCAACCGCCAATTCCCACGGAAGGAGCAGTCGTTCCAGCAAGGGAGGGGTTCAAATGCTGGTCACCGCCAAGACCCTCATCTACTTCCTGATGTCGGCTCATCGCAAAATGAGAGGACCTTCAGAGGACATCTCTCACAGGACCCATAGGTGGCCTGGTCTCCAGTATCTGGTCCCGCTGAGCGGTATCCACGGCACCGTCCGACAAGGGAACCCTCTCCATGTTCGGACTGCGGAGAACAAGGCCACCGTCATGTGGACTGTCCACAGATGGATTGCCCCTTCAGCAGGACAGTCGCCTCGGCCTTCCCCAGAGAAAGTGGCAAGCCCTGGATACTTCCAGTCCAGATTGGTGGTAAAACCATCCAGGCCCTTATAGATTCAGGCTCTGGAAAAACGCTGGTCTTCTGGGAACTGTTACCGCCTGACGTGCTTTCTTTGACTCCCCATGGAGTATATAGTGTTTACTATAATGGTATCCAACTGCCAAAATCCTGCCACAGGTGAAAGGTCAGGAGGCCAGGATCGAAGTAGGAGTCGCTCCTTGGCTCCCTGCCCCCGTTTTTGCTTGGCCGTGACTGGCCTTTCTTTTCAAACCTAATGGCTCCAGTCTTTCAGGAAAAGCCTCATTCTCTGACTCAGGAGAAGCCTGGTAAACTGTTCCCATTTCGGCTGACCTATTCCCATGTAGACCCCGGGTTCCAAAGACTCGGAGGCAAAGACGCTGTGACAAACAGGACTGGTTGCAGAAATCTGGGACTCAAGGTGGCCATACTAATAGGCATAAGTCACAAGTCATGACTGTGGATGGCCAGAAAGAGGGAGAGATATGCCCTGGGGATTTACCAGAGCTATGTCTCCCTGATTTTCGCCAGAGGCAGAGGGAAGACCCAGTCCTGGCCAAACAATATGATAAAGTGGTAAAGATTGATGACCAGATATTGAATTCACAAGGGGTAATGGTGTTCCCTCATTTTGAATTGTCGAATGATATCCTGTATAGGGTGAACAAGCAGACACAAATAGGGGAGGTCACCAGACAAATATTGGTTCCCAAGGTGTTTGATAAAACTGTCTTCACCCTAGCCCATACTGTCCCTTGGGGTGGTCACCTGGGTAGAGATAAAACATTGGACCGTATTTCGTTCCGCTTCTATTGGCCAGGGATGCATAGTGACATCGCTAAGTTATGTGCGGCATGTCCTGAGTGCCAGCTAACTAGTCCGAAGGGACAAAAACCAGCCCCCTTGGTTCCTCTACCCTTGGTGTCCGTTCCCTATGAGAGGATTGGTGTAGACTTGGTAGGACCTCTGGAGCCTTCTGCGAAAGGACACAGGTTTATTCTCGTAATAGTCGACTATGCAACAAGATATCCTGAGGCGTTCCCCCTGAGGACAGCAACGGCGAAGCAAGTAGCCAACAAATTGTTGGAGCTGTTCTCACGATTGGACTTCCCCAGGTTATGTTGACAGACCAAGGTACAAATTTTATGGCTAAACTGATGCAGGATGTCTTAAAATTGCTAGAGGTCAAGTCTGTTCGGACATCGGTCTACCATCCACAGACTGATGGATTGGTGGAAAGATTTAACCGAACTCTTAAAGGTATGCTGAGAAAATTTGTAGATTCAGAGAAGAGAATCTGGGATGAACTTCTCCCTTTTCTGCTGTTTGCAGTGCGGGAAGTTCCCCAGGCCTCCACAGGGTTCTCTCCATTTGAATTATTGTATGGCCGCCAACTCCGGGAATCCTAGACCTCCTAAAGGAGTCCTGGGAGGAACAGCGGTCCCCTTCTAAGAATACCCTGCAATATGTACTAGACCTTAGGAAGCGCCTAGATGTGGTCGGCCATTTTGCTAAAGAGAATCTTAGATCAGCCCAGGACAGTCAGGAGAGACATTACAATCAGAATGCTCGCATGAGAGTGTTTCACCCGGGAGACCAGGTGATGTTATTATTACCCAGTTGTGAGAGTAAACTCCTAGCCAAATGGCAGGGCCCATGTGAAGTACTCCACCGCACGGGTGATGTGAATTACGAGATTGCTCAACCAGGGTCCAGGAAGGGTAAACAAATTTACCATGTGAACTTGCTAAAACCCTGGAAGGTGCAGCGGTCTCTATTCATCCACCCGGTGGAGGAGGAAACGGACCTGGGTCCTCAGCCCCCACGGGAGAACATCTTGGGTGACGATAAAATCCCAATGGGTAGACAATTGTCCTCTGAACAAAAAGGGGACTTTTTAGAAATAATTACACAATTTAATGATGTTTTTTTCTGATTTACCAGGGCAAACTAATTTAGTTTCCCATGTGATTGAGACAGCACCTGGGGTAAAAGTACTTTCTCGTCCTTACAGGTTGGCTGGAAGCCGTAAGGCCCTGGTAGAGAAGCAGGTACAAGAAATGTTACATTTAAGCGTGATTGAGGAATCATACAGTGAGTGGTTTAGTCCACTAGTTATGGTCCCTAAACCCGATGGGAAGGTAAGATTTTGTGTGGACCTCCGAAAGGTCAATGCGGTATCCAAGTTTGACGCATATCCGTTGCCAAGGGTGGACGAGTTAATTGACAACCTTGGTAACGCGGAATATATATCCACGCTGGACTTAACAAAAGGATACTGGCAAATACCTTTAGAGGAAAAGTCCAAGTGCAAAACAGCATTTGCCACTCCTATGGGTTTATACCAGTTTGTGACAATGCCATTTGGACTGTATGGAGCCCCAGCCACATTTCAGAGGCTCATGGATAAAGTACTGAGACCTCATAGGGCTTATGCCGCGGCCTACCTAAATGACATTGTCATTTATAGTAAACACTGGTGGGCCCCTCTAAGTAGGCTGAAAGCGTTCCTCAAGTCGTTAAGAGAGGCAGGACTCACAGCCAACCCTAAGAAATGTGCCTTAGGTAAGGCGGAATCCAAATACCTGGGGTATGCAGTTGGTGGTGGAAAGTAAGGCCACTAGCCGATAAGGTAGCTGCCCTGAAAGAAGTTCCGACCCCCCGAACAAAAACGCAGGTACGCTCCCTGGTGGGTTTAGCAGGGTACTATCGGAGGTTCATCCCAACTACTCGGAAGTTGCAGCCCCACTAACAGACCTCACAAAAAAGTGTGCCCCTACACAAGTGGTATGGTCAAGGGAGTGCCAGAGAGCCTTTGAGGAGGTAAAAATGTGTCTATCAGAGGGTCCCCTCCTTAGAAGCCCAGACTTTGATAAGCCTTTTATTGTACAAACCGATGCCTCAGAGATAGGGCTAGGGGCAGTGCTCTCACAACAGTTTGAGGGAGTTGAACATCCGATCCATTTTCTGAGTAGGAAATTGTTCCCAGGGGAAAAAAAATAATCAGTAATTGAGGAGTGTCTCGCAGTAAAGTGGGCAATTGAGGCCTTGAGGCACTACCTGGAAGGCGTTCATTTTACATTGGTAACAGACCATGCTCCATTAAAATGGTTCAATACTATGAAAGACTCCAATGCTAGGTTGACCAGGTGATATATGGCCCTCCAACCCTTCTCACTTGAGATTCAGCAGAGGCCTGGAAAAGAAAATGCCAATGTTGATTTCTTTTCTAGAGAAGGGGTGGATGGTCAGGCTTCAGCCGTGTGTTGCCCCAGCCACACACTAACAGGGGAGGAATGTGAAAGGGTGAATGAACGTCACCAGCTCTATGCCTGGAAGACGTATGTGTAGGTATGCAGTGCAGCAGTGACGAGGTTAATTTTCAGCTGGGAAACTCCTGACAATTAGTTTGGTCCCAGCTGCATAATCAAGGTGTTTTAAAACCCCCAGGCTGTACACACATAGAGGCTGGCTGGTCAAGAGATAGGACTGAAACGCTGAAGTAGATTACTGCTATAAGGTCTGTCTTCCAAATGCATGTTTTGATGAACTGTCTGGGTTTTTGTATGCTGAAAAGAAGCTGTTTTGTTTTTTTGTATGCTGAAAAGAAGCCGTTTTGTTTTTGTGTGCTGTATTTTTAAGGCTCAATAAATAAGCCTTATCCAGAAACCCTGCGTGTGGTTGCATGTACCCTGCAACAGTCAGTAACTCAATGTGTACAGACTCACATAATTCGACTCAGATCAGATACATCTGCTACAGATCAGACTCAGGCAGCTCAGAACAGACACCAGACACATCAGACCAGCAGTATAATTTTTTGCAGCCACCCGCGCCCACCACTACCACTGACAACTTCAAGTTTATATCAGATGTACAGTAGTATATATACTACACGTAGTAATAATAATCTAACACAGATGGTGCTAAAGTAGTAATTAAATTACCAACTGTTACACAGCACAACTTGTTAATGTTGTTTAATTTATTTTAATACAAATTATACTACCACTAGTGAACAGTTGTACAGTTGTAGTAGTTATAGACTACGGTGATATTAACAGGTGGGGAAGTGTATGTGAACACTGGACAGTGGTATATTTGTAATAATAACAGACAGTTATTTAGCAGTATTTACAAAGTCTAGTTTCTCGTACTGTACACTGTGGTAATCACACAAAGAAGAATAATCTCCTATATCAGGCAAAGATTTGGTCTCTATATAGTAACTTAAGTGTGTATATCTATACTCTGTAGCTATTTTTATATGCGTGTGTGTGTGTGTGTGTATGTATGTATGTATATATAAAAATATGTATATGTGTATATATACAGTGTTCGACAAACCTATACATTTGCTCGCCCCGGGCGAGTGGATTTAACCCCCGGGCGAGTAAATATTGGCCCAAGCAAAACACGTTTGGTACTAGGTGGCGAGTAGATTTTTTTGTGTGGCGAGTAGATTTTTTGGTGATTTGTCAACCACTGTATATATATATATATATATATATATATATATATATATATATATATATATATATATATATATATGATACGAACCAATCCAAAGACCAGTAAAGAGACAGCAGACCGCACGGGGTTAATCCAAAAATCTATATTCACAACATGAAATACACGTAAGCCAACGTTTCGGTCCCAAAGAGAGACCTTCCTCAGGGCCGTGCAACCCACAAGGGCAAGTGACCAAACATATATACCCTCACCCATAGTGCAATGCAAACAAAGGGAACCAATCACCAACATGCAATCAGACAAAATATGCAACATAGCTGTGCTCCGTGCCCCCTCCCCTATTACCTGATTATCCAAATGACTCATCATGACATGAGAGTAGGCACTTAAACTTTTCTACTACAGTGTGCTGACTGACCTTCATGTGTATATATATATATATATATATATATATATATATATATATATATATATATATAAAACAAAACAGAGAGTGCACGCCCCATAGTGTAACACTGTAACATTTAATGTTGGGGAAGGGTTGATGGAGGGATTAAAAACACTCACAAGGTTAAAATGAATATAAAGCAATTTGTGATATATAATCACCACCAGGCATGTCCAAACTGCAGCAGAGAGTCCAAAGTTTGCTGGATATAGTCACTCAGACCGCGCTGTCCCTCCGGTTCACTCGAAATCCTCCAAAGTAATTTGGTATCAGAGAAGGGCCTTGAATTCATTGCATGAAGTCTCCTTTACGGCCGGGGAGCACATGCAGTGAATTCAAGGTCCTACACTGATTCCAAATTACTTTGGAGGATTTCGAGTGAACCGGAGGGACAGCGCGGTCTGAATGACTATATCCAGCGAACTTTGGACTCTCTGCTGCAGTTTGGACATGCCTGGTGGTGATTATATATCACAAATTGCTTTATATTCATTTTAACCTTGTGAGTGTTTTTAATCCCTCCATCCACCCTTCCCCAACATTAAATGTTACAGTGTTACACTATGGGGCATGCGCTCTCTGTTTTGTTTTTTCTATAGATTCTGCTGTGGAGCTGGTTACTCCATGTGAGAGCTGCCGTGGACCCCTGGGATCTGTACATTTGTTCTGGTGCTATTTGTCAGGACTTTACACAGGTTTTGGAAATTGGACTTTATATATAATATATTTTATATGTTATCTTGTGTTATCTTTATGATTGTTCTAGTTTAAAGCTGCTTGCTGTATACTATTATTTGTTATATTATTTTTAGTTTAATTCATATTTATTGTCATATATTGGTACACTAATATTCACCTTTTGGCGCTACTTTTTCTTTTTTATATATATATATATATATATTGTGGCAGGACGGCCTCGTGGTGGGGTCAGTAAGACGCTAGACACGATGGGAAACTTTAAACTCTAGTAGTTTATTAGCCACAACCAAAATAAGTACGGGTGCACTGTCCCTTTAAGAAACTACTTTATTGAAAATAAAGCCTATTCCCGTTAGGGAAACTAACTCACTTCTTGAGCCCTTACTAACAGGACAGCCAGCTAATCTGGTTATGCCCAAAACATATGCTACACAAAGTATAACCAATAAGTATAATAATAAAGTCTTATCTGTGATGCAGCTCCAACAGCAAACAGGAACAAAGTTCCGGGGAGCAGGCTGTGTCCAGCTCGCAGCAATCTTTATCTTTATCCTGGGTTGGGGTCCCAGCTGGTCCCAGCAGCATAGCTCCTCGCAGGACTGGGGGACCAGAGCAACAGCTACGGCTTCTCAGCCGGGAGAAGTCTCTCCACCTTCCTGTGGAAAAACAAGCTCACCTTGTGTGAGTAACTTCCTCCTTTTTAAAGCACTTGTTTCACTGATGTTCAGCCCCAGTTTAATCAGTCTTCAGCTGTGCTTTCTCTCTGAGGAGATTAACGCTCTGTGTACGGGCTGCAGCGTTTCTCCATTCACTATTCCAGCCTACTCAGTCAGTGACTCTATCACATATCCCTCCCCCAGTGAAACATTGTCCTGTGGAGCGGCCCGTGCACCATTCCCGTGCATCAGCATCTTTGTCGAAAATGTCCGACGTTGGCCCTTCCCTCCCCCTTTTTTTTCTTGCCTTCCAATTTAGGCATTTTCTTTTTGGGGTAATTACCAGGCCATCTGGGCTTGAGGACTGGTAACTCACTATTTCCTTGTGTTGTGCCAGTTTAAGGTTGATGCTCTGCTTTTGTTGTGTGTCTTCTTGCAAAGGTTCCTGAGCATCCTGCTGACTATTGGCTCTCTCTGCCAGGACTCTACGCCACATTGTGACCTTGATCTGCAAATCCTGAAGATGCATCGTTCTCTTGTGCTCAGAGTCTCCCTTACTCTGTATAAGAGCCTTGACCTCGGTCAGCTCATTGCATACTCTCGCCAGTGACTGTTTGGCCTTCTCTTGTGATGACAGCAACTCTGTTTTAGCGGTGATGGCTTTTGGACCTTTCTCCATCAGCGTACCTTCAGTGTTTGGTTCCACAATATTTATCTTTAGTACTTCAACTGGGTCGGGATTCGTATTAACCCGAAGTGCACCCCATGGCACCTCTCTTTTACCATCAGCAGACTCATAGGCTTGGGCCTTTCTGTCTTGACTCTTTAACTTACTCTGTTGAGAGGGTCGTTGGACAATCTGTGCGGTCTTTCGCTTTTTAGGATCACAGGCACACTTCCATCTCATTCGTGACTGTCTCTTCACAGTGGCTGCCCTCATGGCAAGGAATCCACTTTGGGTCCCCTGGGCACTGCAGTATGATTGGATTCTTACTGTGCTACTGTATTGCCACTTGGCCTTCGCCTTCCGTGCCTTGTGGAACGTAGACTGTAGTACTGCAACGGTATCACAGTCATGCTTCCTGGAGTGCCTTCCTTGCTTTATCTCTACCGTCACCTTTTCCTTGGACTGCTTCAGTGACCCAAATATCTGTCTTGGGGTTGTAAGCTTTTCCTACAGCTTCATCTGAGAAACCTCCTGCTGGGCAGCAGTAGAGTCCAACGTAGCGTCCCGCTCAGTCTTCAGAGACTCAAGCTCCTTGCCTAGGTCACACTTTTGTTTCTCCGCCATCTTGCGGCCAGCACACTCAGACTCCAGGTCCTTCCTCAGGTCTTGAAGCAGTCCTTCTGCCTTTCTTCTTTCACTCAGTGCGGCTGCTAGTTCAGCTTTGTTAGAATTGAGTCGCGATTCTACGTCTCCTAGCAGGCTCAGAGCAAGGCTTAAACCTGTCTCTGTTTCTTTATTCTGGACCTGCAGCTGCTGGTGCTCCTCCCTTGTCCAGCTCCAGCTGTAGCCGGGCCCCCTCATTGGTCGTGTAGTCCAGCCGCTTGTGGATATCAGCCATCTCGGTTTCATGGTGCAATGTCAGGCAGGCCACCTGATGGACGGACACCTCCTCCCTCTTGGCGCGCTGCATCTCGCGCTCAGCCATCTGCATCTGCAACCCTTCAATCTGATGCTGCCAGTCCCCTCTCAGGGCCTTCACCACTTCCCGGTGCTTACTCTGGGTTTGCATCAGCGCCCCCTTCATCTTTTGTCACTAGGATCGCTGCTGCTTCTGTTTTCCAGGCCTCTTTCTCCTTGGTATACTGACTCATTGGGATGGCGCTGCCTCTCTGCTTCTCCAGCTCTTGCTTCAGTCTTTGGACCTTCTCATGTTCCCTCTCACAGAGTCACCTGTCTTCTAAGCTCCGCCTCCAGCGATGCTCTTGTGGTGCTCAACGTGACCTTCAGCTGCTCCAAGGCGAGGCATTCTTTTTCCAGCATTTTCTCTGCACTCTTCAGTGCAGCCTGTACTTCTAATTTTTCTTGCGCCAATTGCGTCTTCACTTTCTGTGCTTGGTGAAGCTTCTCAGTCCCATTACTGACCTGAACAGTCAGGTTTAAAACCTCTTCCTTCAGGTTTATTTTCTCCATTTTCACAGTTTCTATATCCCTTAGGAATGTCTCATTGGCTTTCTTCAAAGTACCCAGCTCTGTAGTTTGACAGTGGCCCTCTTGGCGTGAGAGCTCCAGCTCTATTTTGAGCGCGCAAGCTTCTTGGTGAGAAACTTCTAAGTCTTTGATGAAGTTTTGCACATCTCTCTGGGACATCTTATAGCATAGTCTCCAGTCAGGACTTGTTCTCTCTGATTCCATGGTATCAATTGCGGTGTTGGCCTTATCCAAACTGGTTGTCAGCTCCTCCAACTCACTCCTCAAGAGACGCCCTGTTTTCTTTAAAGCCTCATACTCTTGTATAGCTGGGAGTATACACCTCTGTACCTCGGCGTTAGCTTCTAGCTCCCTATTCAATTGTTCCTGCAAGACATCATAATCACGGTGGGCAGTTTGGAGTGCAGAAATTAAGGCCACTTTTTCCTGGATCAAGGATTCAGCTTCCCTTTGCTCCTCCTTTTCCTTTGCCACGTTCCTGTGACAATTCTGCCCATCACTCCGGACTGCAGCACATCTCGGTGCCTTGCTGACACCTGATATCCTGGTTCATGACAGGCCCAGCATACTGAATCCTTTAGAAAGTCACCTGGTTTCCTTCTAGCCGGCACGGCTCCGAACTCCTGGTCACCGACTCCAAGGTTATGGGGTCCTGCGCTCTGGACACTGGTCACTTTTGCAGCTTTAATCTGCGGGTACGTCTCTCTTCTCGGGGCCACATATGCGTCATCATAATCATCATATGGCCTGAAGGGACACTGTTTTGTATGGTTATGTACATTGCAAAACTGACACTTGATGGCGGCTATTTTAAAACCCTGTTTTGTTTTTGTTTTTTTTGTTTTTGTTTTTCCACACCCGACGAGGCAGACTTTGCACAACACACGTAATTTGTACGTGCTTTACAATCTTTGAACCTTCTGGGTTCTTCTTAGGGCAACATCTTTGCCAAAATTCATTTTCACTTTCTTTTATACCAGACAGGGCAAATTTTAAACACAGCACTTGCTAGCTGCAAATTCACTCGCTTCAGCAAAAGGCATTAGCTTTACACAGCAATCCTTTCATACCCGACAGGGCAAACTTTACACTCAGCACTTGCTAGCTGTAAATTCAATGCTTCAGCAAAATAACAATAATTCTGCTTGAGTTCAGTGTCTCATCACATCTTCATCTACCGACCCCCAGAGGCGTAGCATCCCACTTCTAAAACCACCTGTGGCAGGAAGGCCTCGCGGCGGGGTCAGTAAGACGCTAGACACGATGGGAAACTTTAAACTCTAGTGGTTTATTAGCCACAACCAAAAAAAATACGGTGCACTGTCCCTTTAAGAAACTACTTTATTGAAAATAAAGCCTATTCCCGTTAGGGAAACTAACTCACTTCTTGAGCCCTTACTAACAGGACAGCCAGCTAATCTGGTTATGCCCAAAACATATGCTATACAAAGTATAACCAATAAGTATAATAATAAAGTCTTATCTGTGATGCAGCTCCAACAGCAGCAGCTCCAACGGTTCCGGGGAGCAGGCTGTGTCCAGCTCTCAGCAATCTTTATCTTTATCCTGGGTTGGGGTCCCAGCTGGTCCCAGCAGCATAGCTCCTCGCAGGACTGGGGGACCAGAGCAACAGCTACGGCTTCCCAGCCGGGAGAAGTCTCTCCACCTTCCTGTGGAAAAACAAGCTCACCTTGTGTGAGTAACTTCCTCCTTTTTAAAGCACTTGTTTCACTGATGTTCAGCCCCTGTTTAATCAGTCTTCAGCTGTGCTTTCTCTCTGAGGAGATTAAAGCTCTGTGTACTGGCTGCAGCGTCTCTCCATTCACAATTCCAGCCTACTGAGTCACTGACTCTGTCACAATATATATATATATATATATATATATATATATATATATATATACAGTGTTTGACAAATCACCCAAAAATCTACTCGCCCAACCAAAAAATCTACTCGCCACCTAGTCCCGCCCCAACCCCGCCCCCAACCCCGCCCTAGTTGCCCACCCCCAACCCCGCCCTAGTCCCGCCCCCAACCCTGCCCTAGTCCCGCCCCCAACCCCGCCCTAGTCCCGCACCAGGCCCACTTTTTAAAAATGAATAAATTCATAGTAAGAACAACATTCGTTTTTGACATTAGTTTATTTATTGTATTACATTATTCTACAATTAGTGTGTGTGTGTGTGTGTGTGTGTGTGTGTGTGTGTGTGTGTGTGTGTGTGTGTGTGTGTGTGTGTGTGTGTGTGTGTGTGTGTGTGTGTGTGTGTGTGTGTGTGTGTGTGTGTGTGTGTGTGTGAATGTTCCTGAACCCCTTAACCAGTGCCTGGATGCCCCCGCGTCACAAAACCTAAAGCAGCAATCCCGCCTGGGATCTTACCTGATCCGCAGTCCCTCAATGTCCAGGTACCCGCATTCCTGCAATGTTATACATTGGAGGGGATGTGTTCCCTATCTGTCTTCTGGGTTAGGGGGGTTCCGATGTCTTCCGTGTGAAGCTTGAATCATAGCTCGAATAAAGCAGTGTAGGTTATTTCGGTGTAGCATAGGGCAGTTAAGATATATAGGGTAAATAAGACTGTGAGAGAGAGAGAGTGGGTGAGAGAGAGAGAGAGACAGAGACAGAGAGAGAGACACACAGAGACACAGAGAGAGACAGAGAAAAAGAGAGAGCGAGAGAGAGAGAGAGAGAGAGAGACAGAGAGAGAGAGAGACACAGAGAGAGACACAGAGAGAGAGACAGAGAGAGAGAGAGACACAGAGACACATGGAGAGAGAGATAGAGACACATGTAGAGAGAGAGAGAGAGAGAGAGACACAGAGAGACACAGAGAGAGACAGAGAGAGAGACAGAGAGAGAGACAGAGAGAGAGACAGAGAGACAGACAGAGAGAGACACAGCGAGAGACACAGAGACACAGAGAGAGACAGACAGAGAGAGACACAGAGAGACCCAGAGAGAGAGAGACAGAGAGAGAGAGAGAGAGACAGAGAGAGAGAGACACACTAAGAGAGACACAGATAGAGAGAGAGACACAGACAATGAGAGACACAGAGAGATAGAAAGACAATGAGAGACACAGAGACACATAGAGAGAGATACAGAGAGAGAGAGACACACTGAGAGAGACACAGATAGAGAGAGAGACAATGAGAGACACAGAGAGATAGAGAGACAAAGACAGAGAGAGTGCGACAGGGAAAGGGTGACATGGAGAGGGTTACACAGGGAGAGGGAGAGGGCGACAGGGAGAGGGTGACACAGGGAGAGGGTGAGGGCGACAGGGAGAGGGTGACACAGGGAGAGGGCGACAGTGAAAGGGTGACACAGGGAGAGGATGACACAGGGAGAGGGTGACACAGGGAGAGGGTGACACACTCACAGACACACACAAACACTCACAGACACACACACTCACAGACAAATACACTCAGACTCACACAAACCCTCAGACACAAACACTCACACACTCACACACACTCACACACACTCACACAGACACTCACAGACAGACACTCACACACAGACACAGACAGACACTCACAGACAGACACTCACAGACACTCACACACACAGACACTCACACACACAGACACTCACACACACAGACTCGCACACACAGACTCACACACACAGACTCACACACACAGATTCACACACACAGACACTCACAGTCACTCAGACACTCACAGACACTCACAGACACTCACATACACACCGACTCAAATACACAAACACACCCACCCACACTCACAGACACACACACACACCCACACTCACAGACACCCACTCCCACACTCACACACACTTACAGACACACACACTCAGACACACACACACAAACTCACAGACACACACTCACAGACACTCACACACAGACACTCACAGACACACACACACACACACACACACACACACACACACACACACACACACACACACACACACTCACAAACACACACACAAACACACACACAGACACACTCACCCACACTCACTCACAGACACAGAAACACTCAGACACACACACCCACACTCACAGACACACAAACACACACACACAAACACTCACAGACACACACTCACTGGGTGGGTGACTGGGTTTGTATTCATTGGAAGGGAGGGGGTCCACCTGTTCCTACAGGGCCTGCTTGTTCTTCACATGCTGCTCCACATGCCAGGTGATCGGGCAGGAGTTGCGGGAGGATTGGGGGGCCAGTAGGGGGATGGGGGGGCCAGCGGGGGGATGGGGGGCCATCAGGAGGATGGGGGGACCAGCGGGAGGATCGGGGGGCCAGCAGGGGGGGGTCGAGGTGCCAGCGGGAGGATCGGGGGCCAGCGGGAGGATCGGGAGGGCAGCGGGAGGATCGGGGGGGCAGCGGGTCGATCGGGGGCCAGCAGGAGGATCAGGGGGGCAGCGGGAGGATCGGGGGGCCAGCGGTAGGATCAGGGGGTAGCGGGAGGATCGGGGCCAGCGGAGGGGTCGGGGGGCCAGCGGGAGGATCGGGGGCCAGCCGGACAGGCGCATGGCCACCAACCTCCCCGATGGGAAACGTGGCAAGCCGCGCGTGCGCCCAGGCTGCAGCCAGGAGGGGGGTAAGGGGGAGGTCAGGCAGCCAGACATTAGTAGGGCATTAGTTGCGCGGGGATCGGGGGCCGACGGGGGGATCTGTGGTGAGCAGGGAACAGCCGCACGGCAACACCAACCTCCCCGATGGGAATCGTGGCCGGGAACTCCACGTGCCGCCCACCCTCCAGCGTGTGCGCATGCACCCCCCTCGCGTGCCCCCCCCTCTACCTCCCTCCCAGACTGCTTCCCTTCTTCCCCGCTCCTATTACCCTGCCCGCGCGGGTGCCAAAGGAGCGTGGGACGGGGAGGAAGCGCCTATCTTGTCATCCAGCCCTGGGCAGCAAGCGGGGTGGGGGTGGGGGGTGGGGGTTGCCTCTTCCTCGCGACAGGCCAATCAGGGAGGGGGATTACTTATTTATTTAAAAAAAAAAAAAATTGGTGCGAGCAGGGGAAATTCATAGAGCCGCAGCAGCGGCCTAAATCCACTCGCCAGCGGCTTAAATCCACACGCCACGGGCGTGTGGTTATCATTAATTGTCGAACACTGTGTATATATATATATATATATATATATATATATATATATAGGCAAAAAGTGACACTGTGTGCTCATTTGCATGTCATTTCCCAGAATCCCTTGCTGCAGTGGAAGTGCTGTATGCTGGGTGATAATGGGGAAAGGCGGGGTTGCAGACCTGCCTAAGACATGCAGATGAGCATACAGTTATATTTGCATATATATATATAAACCATAATACTGAGTTAAGTTATGGTGAGTAAAAAAAGTGACAAAAACCCTCCACAGGAAAGCAAATATGCAAATATAACTGTATGCTCATCTGCATGTCTTAGGCAGGTGTGCAACCCCGTCTTTCCCCATTATCACCCAGCATAAAGCACTTCCACTGCAGCAAGGGATTCTGGGAAATGACATGCAAATATATATATATATATATATATATATATATATATATATATATATATATATATATATATATATATATATATATATACCGTATTCCACCTTGACAAAGGTCCCATTCGTGGACCGAAACGTTGGTTTTGTGTTTATTTTTTCAATACACTTGTTTGTTCAATTCTGGAGTGCTGCCTGCTGATTTCGTTTCCAAACGGTATCGTATTGCTTATTCTTCATTATAGGATCTGCACCCACACCAGTGACTTTTATTACGGAGTGCTTTTTGTTCTTTTTATATGATATATATGTGTGTGTGTGTTTGTGTGTGTGTGTGTGTATACACACACACACACACACTAGAGAACATGAATGAGAGACTAGAGAGAAATAGTTAAGTGAGTTGTTCTTCCTATCCTAGGTGTGTTGCTGTTGTAGCTGTGGAAATGGCACATTGGCACTGAAACACTGGGTGCAAAAATTAAATGTGTGAAGGTTTATGCTCCTTAAAATGAATGGACTATATTATTATTGTTTTTAATATAGTGCTATATAATATAGGAGACAATAGACACAGACTGTAGAGGCCAGCTCAGGCCCCAGCACAGGAGTGGACACAGACACTGATCACTCGTCATATTTAAATGCTACAAGTTTTATTAAGTAAATAATATTTTAATATAATATTATAATATTACTGCAGAGCAAACCAGTAAACCATACCAAGCCAAACCCAAGAAAATAATGGCTTATACCTGAGGCTGCACCCCTATTTATATTCCCCCTGCCCAAAAACAAATTTTTAAATTAATTATCCAATTCAAATGTTTATGCATTCAAATTCAAATGTCCAATGATAGGGAAAAAAATCAAATGGAATTTTTAAGCCGGAGCTGAGAAAATCCGGAGCCGAAAGGAACTGGCCAATTCACTGCAAATGCGAATCTCGGTGACTAATTAAGATTGAACAGGTACCCCGATTTTAGGAACCCCTGTTACAGCTGCAAGAGGTTGAGTGAGAGATATAAGGTAACACAACATATCTTAGACAGCCATCCTATCATAGGTATTGCTCTGTGTGCCAGAAGCCTTAAAGATTTTGAGAAAATAGATGATGGGAAGAAGTAGAGGATGAGATGAATACAATAAAATAGCAGTGTAGAAACACATCATTAATTAGCAATGAAGGTGTCAATACATCAGTTCAAGAGAATTGGAGATCTTTGAATATTGAGATATTTATAGACTTTGTAAGAACAGCCAACCAAAAATAGCAACTTTAGGCAGCCACTGAAGACTGCTTTTCACACACCGAAGCTAGTCTCTTATATCCACACAATGAGGAAATCAACCTAAATGGTGTTACATGGAAATAAGGTGAACGCTCAATGAGAATACAAGGACGCCAACAGATTTGGATCAAGAGGTTTTAGCAAATACAGTATATGTTTTTTAACCCTCTCTGGTGACCAGTTTATCTCCCACATCAATATATTTCTACGTTTTTTTTTTAAACATTTGGCGTAACTGCTAAAAATAAATGAATTTGAGATATTGGAGAACTTTCATTAAATTCAGCAGATACTGTACATTGTTTTTTTTTTGTTGGTGTGTGTTAATTTCACACATGTGTTGAAGTGGTAAGGGGGGAGTTTATAAAGTGCTGTACTGTAAACCAGGTACAGTATGTATCACACAGTGAATTCATACATCTCATCTTATGTCAGTTACAAACTAGAGTTACTACTCTGGTACCATTCCCTCCTCCTTTAAACATGCAACAGTTATACCACTACTAAAAAAGAACAAGCTTGATCCAACCTGTCTTTCTAACTATCGACCTGTTTCCCTCCTGCCTTTTGCCTCTAAACTCCTTGTCTTGTATCACCTATTCTTTCCTAGACCCTCTACAATCTGGTCCTGCATTGACACAGCCTCACTAAAATAACTAATGAGCTCCATGCTGCAAAAGACAGAGGTCATCACACTCTGCTCATATTACTCGACCTCTCTGCACCATTTGACACAGTGGCCCACCCTTTTCTCCTTCACATTCTCCATACTCTTGGTATTCCTAACAAAGCTCTATCCTGGATCTCCTCTTACCTCTCCCATCGTTCATTCAGTGTCTGTTCTGCTAACACCTCCTCCTCTATCGAACTCTCTGTGTGGGTACCAAAGGCTCTAGGTGACCTAATCACATCTCTTGGGTTTAAATATCACCTCTATGCTGACGACACACAAATTTACTTTTAAACGCTATACCTTACACTTGCTGTACAGACCAACGTTTCTGAATTTCTCTCTGCGATATCATCCTGGATGGCCCTCCGCCGACATAAACTTATCATGTCAAAAACAGAGCTCCTCTATTTCCTGACAAACATAGCCCTACTACTTCCTTCCACATTACTGTTGGAAGTACGATCATTCACCCAGTAGCCCAAGCACACAACCTAGGGGTTACACTCGACTCCTCTCTCACATTCGCCCCTCACATTCAAACCGTATCTAAAACCTGTTGCTTTTTCCTCCGCAATATTACAAAGATACGCCCTTTCCTCTGTTGCTCGACTGCTAAAACTCTGACACCGGCACTCATTCTCTCCCCCTTCTCGATTACTGTAACCTTCTGCTGTCCGGCCTTCCTACCTCTCACCTGTCTCCCCTACAATCTATCCTAAACGCTGCTGCCAGAATCACTCTCCACTTTACTGAATCTGTCTCAGCGGCTCCTCTGCTGAAATCACTCTCCTGGTTTCCTGGTCAAATCACGCATCTCGCACTCAATTCTTCTCCTCACTTTTAAAGCTTTACACTCTTCCGCCCCTCCTTACATCTCAGCCCTAATTTCTCGCTATGCACCATCCCGACTCTTGTGTTCTGCTCAAGGATGTCTTCTCTCTACCTAAAGCCCTCTCCCGCCTTAAACCTTTCTCACTGACTGCCCCACACCTCTGGAATGCCCTTCCCCTCAATACCCCACTAGCATTGAGTAGCTATGAGTAGCACCATGGCTAATACTATAAACATGATACATAAAGCTTGGCCCCTTGCAGACGCACTTACCAGAATGCCCTCCTACTGTCTCTGTATGTTCTTCCTACCTACCAATTAGATTGTAAGCTCTTCGGAGCAGGGATTTCTCTTCCTAAATGTTACTTTTATGTCTGAGGCACTTATTCCCATGATTTGTATTATTTGTTATTTATATTATTGTCACTTGTATTACTGCTGTGAAGCGCGAAGTACATTAATGGCGCTATATAAATAAAGGCATATATACATGATGTCCATTCATTTAAATAGCGGAGAGCGCTTCATCACACATCAGCTGATACTTGCTGTGGTGAAACAAGCTGACAAAATATTTGTTTAAGTATTGCTTACTGTATTTTACACAAATATATACAGATTCAAAATCATAAATAAACTTATTTAATAATAGCCATGAAATAAATCGTGTCTGAATGCACTGCAGATCCCCTGCCATTGGTTGGGTTAATAAACTTGCAGAATCTTCCTGTGTTGAACTTAATGGATATTACAGAAATATTCATTTGTTCTAGTAAGTTTAGCTATTTAAAGACACATTAGATATGGTGGGTAAAAATCAGCTGTCTGTGGGTAAGTTTACTGGCTTTGCACTTCTTTTAACCAGGCTATGCAGAAATGCTGTGTAATGCGGCAAGCATAAGCTTTTAGGGGTCTGTGTTCAGATGGATTTGAAGCAAAATGTGACACTGTTTGTTCATTTGCATGTCATTTCCCAGAATCCTTAGCTCTAGTGGAAGCACTGTATCCTAAGAGATAATGGGGAAAGGCAGCTCTGCAGACCTGTCTGAGACATGTGAATAATGTGCTCACAACGTAGTAGTTTTATTTGCTGTATGCTATTTAAAGAAAAAGACCATGTTAATATAGCATAAAGAAATTGGCATACCTTTAACATTCATATGAACCTGATTCCCTACCGCTTAATTATAAAGGACTGAGAAAAGTATACTGGTATTCAAACTAAAGAACAGAATTTGTTCCTGATATTGATGAGGCTCAGTGTCTCAGACAATAAATAATCAGTTTAAGAGTCCCTCTGTGAGTAATTAAAAGAGCCATTCAGAACTAACAAGAATAAGAAGTAGAAGAGTGACTCTTTGGCAGTTGATTACTGTAGGTCAGTATGAAAGCAAAGTACAATTCTGTCACGTGAATGTGGAATTCTTGGAGAAGGTAATAGTGTTTGGTCAGGACAGTGACACAGGCAGGGAGTACAACATGTTTATGGAATCAGCTCTTTAGCGGACTGGTTAAACTAGAAGGATTTTATTCCTTCTAGTTTAAAGGGAAAAATAAATGAAAACGTCGCCTTGTATGTATCCAGTCAAATGAATCATGATCAGTCTGATTAGATATAGGGATCTGGCGTTAGCAAAACAGAATCAGCATTATTTCTGTAAAACGTTTAAAACTCACATGAATATATTCTAGGTTGTAACGAAGAAGGAGAGGAAGTAGAGTGTATGATATATTTTATTGGACCAACAAGTAAGTTATGGCAGAAATACAGAAACACACTATTATATACAGTGTATGTAAGAGGGATATCTGGTTGCAATGGATGTTGAGAGGAAGTGGGAAATAAGATAAGGTAGAAACAGGTGGCCTGGTGTGAGAATTAACAGTAAAGACATAAAAGGCTTTTCTCTATTGAAATGCAAAAGTAGCCTAGACAGAAGCTGTGTGAGGGGGCGGGGAATGGGACAACATGGTGTGTATAATATATCTAGATATTATCTCACCATAACTAGTTGAATGTCTGGTTATCTATATAAAGAATGTTTACCAGGGGGAGGATAGCACATATATACTGTACATGAATATGCACTCATATATAAATACATATATATACACATATACACTATATATATATATATATATATATATATATATATATATATATATATATATATATATATATATATATATATATATATATATAACAAAACAAAACAGAAATAATAAAGGAGCGCCTAATGCAACAACCTGCCTAACTGTGAATAAGTAGCCAACTGCGTTGATACAACCTATGGGGTGGCTAAAGTGAAATAATATAATTAAAAAACCCTATGTGATTCTAAGATAAAATGTGTAATAACTTTAATACAAAGTGTACATAACAAAATTGTTAAAAAATGCTTCTGGAAAAAAAAAAATGTTTATGTTGTAATACAAAAAATATCTAGAATAAAATAAAAAATATAAAAAATATGAAAAAATGAAAATAAAAACTTTTTTCCAAAAAACTTTTAAAAAACCTTAAAAGTCACAGAGTCCTGTTCCAAGTGAATGCATCCAGGTATAGGCAGCCCGTTTATAAGGGATCACAACTCCCTAGGAATACCTATGAAAGAAAAAAGAAAAGAAAACAGGCGCACACCTAGTGCATTAAAGTTTAACAATAATTTTATGGAACATTTAAAACCAGACAAATGCCCACTCACAAGTAAAGCGTTATTTGAAAGCAGTTATGAGATTGGCCCTCATAAGCCAGTGGTGCCGTTCGAGCCTGTAATGGTGTCCTCTCGTGCGCGGTCTCCTTCTACCGGAAGTGACGCTCACCCGGTCTGGTGTCCCGCACAAAACGGAAGTCCCTCCAGGAAACCGAGGCCTCTCCTGACTGCCTCTAGCTGCTGCACCACCAATCAAGCCAAACGATGTGTCCACTGATCTGCTTTGCTGAGCCTCCCACAAGCTGCGTTCCTCTCAGTCTGCTCTCAGTGGGACAAATGTCTGCTCTGCTCTAGCCACGCCCTACGCGTTTCGTCATCGATGATGACTTCTTGAAGAAGTCATCATCGATGACGAAACGCGTAGGGCGTGGCTAGAGCAGAGCAGACATTTGTCCCACTGAGAGCAGACTGAGAGGAACGCAGCTTGTGGGAGGCTCAGCAAAGCAGATCAGTGGACACATCGTTTGGCTTGATTGGTGGTGCAGCAGCTAGAGGCAGTCAGGAGAGGCCTCGGTTTCCTGGAGGGACTTCCGTTTTGTGCGGGACACCAGACCGGGTGAGCGTCACTTCCGGTAGAAGGAGACCGCGCACGAGAGGACACCATTACAGGCTCGAACGGCACCACTGGCTTATGAGGGCCAATCTCATAACTGCTTTCAAATAACGCTTTACTTGTGAGTGGGCATTTGTCTGGTTTTAAATGTTCCATAAAATTATTGTTAAACTTTAATGCACTAGGTGTGCGCCTGTTTTCTTTTCTTTTTTCTTTCATATATATATATATATATATATATATATATATATATATATATATATATATATATATATATATATATATATATGTCATAAAAAATCACTGGCACTCCAATAGAAATTCAATAATGAATAGGTGCATGTCCCATATAAATAATAAAAGTATACATTACCGCATAGCAGCAAAAAGGAGACAGCACTCAGGTGAATGAAATTTAATGTATTAAATACAGCACATAACTCCAAGGAGTTACCTCTCGTTTTCAAGTATGTCCTGGGCACAGAGTTAAGACAAATAATACATGGTTACATAAATGAACAGGGTATACATTATATACAAGACATTGCATGCACAGTTAAAGATAATAAATATTATGGGCGTATGAAACAGTTACAGACCAGATTAAAATGTGTGACAACCTTAGATTTGAAAGAACTTAAACTGGTGGTGGATCTGAGAGTCTCTAATAGGTTGTTCCAGTTCTGGGGTGCACGGTAAAAGAAGGAGGAACGTCCGGATACTTTGTTGAGCCTTGGGACCATGAACAGGCTTTTGGAGTCAGATCTCAGATGATAGGTGCTTCATGTGGTAGGGGTGAGGAGCTTGTTCAGATAGCTGGGTAGCTTGCCCATAAAGAATTTAAAGGCAAGACAGGAAAGGTGAACTTTGCGCCTAGACTCGAGTGATGACCAATCTAGTTCTTTGAGCATTTCGCAGTGATGTGTTGCATTGGAGAACAAAACGACAAATTGAATTGTAGAGGGTGTTAAGTTTGCTAAGGGGGGTTTGAGGTGCCGAGCCATATACTATGTCTCCATAGTCAATAATTGGCATTAACATCTGCTGTGCGATACGCTTTCTGACCAGGAGACTTAGGGAGGATTTGTTCCTGTAAAGTACCCCTAGTTTGGCATAGGTCTTGGTTGTCAGGGTATCAATGTGCATTCCGAATGTTAAATGGGATTCCAACCACATGCCCAGGTATTTAAAACTAGTAACAGGAGTTAGGGTGGTGTTAGTGTTGGTTCTAATCTGGAGCTCAGTCGCTGGAAGCTTTAAAAATTTAGTCTTGGTCCCAAATACCATTGTTACAGTCTTGTCAGTGTTTAAAAACAGTTTGTTTTGGGAAATCCAGTTTTCGAGTCTCAAAAAGTCAGACTGAAGTACGTGTTCAAGGTCGGAGAGGCTATGGCTGTGTGCATATAAGATTGTGTCATCTGCATACATGTGTATTGAGGCTTCCTTACACTGGCGACACACTTTATTCGAGCTCGGCTAGTCCCACGAATTCGGGTATACCCGGGTGTATTGAGGTTTGTGACTGTTTTCTGCCCGAGTGCATTGGGTTATTTTCCAGGCAGGGATTGAAGCATTTTATTCCCGCTGGCTGCAATACTGCACAGTATATATATATATACTGCATTACAATTCATGAATTTATGCCATCTGGTAGACACGCGAAGCATTGCAGCCTATTAAATCCTAATCATTATCATTTAACAGTTCAGCCGCCCGTCAGCCAGGCATGAACCCAGGCTGGGAAGGCAAACGCAACGGGGCTTGTCAGAGGTGAGGAGCGGCGCATTCCAGGTATCTGCCAGGTACATACTGGGTATTTGCTCGAATAAAGTGTGTCGGTGCAGTACAAGCTGTGGGAAGATCATTGATGAACACTGAGAAGAGTAGAGGCCCCAGAACAGAGCCTTGCGGGACGCCACAGGTGATATCCAGTGGGTTGGAGTTAGAGCCTGAGATGGACACATGTTGGGATCTACCTGATAGGTAGGACTGAAACCAGTTTAAAGCGTGCTTCCGTATTCCAGAGCTCTGGAGTTTGTTAAGCTGGATAGCATGATCAACAGTATCAAAAGCCTTTGCAAAATCTAGGAATATTGCACCAGTGAGTTGTCCCCGTTCCATTCCACACTGGATTTCATTGCAAACTTTTAGCAGGATAGTTACGGTAGAGTGTTTGGGGCGAAAGCCAGATTGGAATTGGCTAGGGAAATTTGTCTTGGTATAGTAATCGCTTAGTTGGGAGTGGACACATTTTTCCATGACTTTGGATAGGATTGGGAGAAGGGAGATTGGCCTGTAGTTTGAGATAGTGTTTTTGTCCCCACTTTTGAAGATTGGGACGACTCTAGCAGTTACTGTATCCAGTTCTTAGGGATATGGCCTGCAGACAGGATAGAGTTGAGTATGGAAGCAATTGGTTTGGCAATGGCTGGGGCACCAAGTCTTAGGAACCTAGATTGCAGTAAGTCAGGTCCACATTGGCTGCTTAGTTGTAATTTGAGGAGCGCTTGTGTAATCTCCTCTTCAGATTCTTGGCCAAATTGAAAATTGTGGGCAGTGTTGGGAGGGGGTGGGGCTATATGGGTACTCCCAGGATGAGATTCAGGTTTGTGGTTTGGGTTGCATTTCATTAATAAGTTAGTAGCACACCCCGCAAAGTAGTCATTGAATGCATTTGCAATGTCGGTGGGATTTGTCAGAGTAATATCCCCCTTAGTGATATTACTTGGCTGTTAATGGTTAGAAGGCTGGAATATGTTGTTGATAATCTTCCAGAAGTTAGCTGGGTTTGATGTATTCTGGAGGAGATTGTCAGAGTAATATTGTGCTTTTGCAAGCCTTGTTTGCCTTGTGCACATGTTCCGCAGGCATCTGTAGTGATTGAGATCCTTGGTAGTGCCAGTTACTTTGTGGCTTTTCCACAAGAAATCCCTGAACTGGTAGAGTGCTATAAGGTCAGGTGTTACCCATGGAAGGTGGGCACCCCGTACCCTTATTCTGCATAGTGGAGCATGGATTGGAAATAGTCAAGCGCAGAATCAGGGTCGGGAATTAAATCGATTCTGTGCCAAGGGCAGTTGGTAAGGTCAGCCAGAAATTGTTGTGGGTTAAAGTTTCTAAAAGTTCTAGTGAGGAGAACTTTAGTGCTTGATTGGGGCGGTTTAACTTTCCTTACACAGTACACTATTGCATGGTCACTGAAAATGTCAGGAAGAATGCCAGAGGATTGGATTCTGCTGGGATTTGAGGAGAGAATCCAGTCAAGCAAGGAACGGTTGTGTGATTTCAGGTTTGTTAGTGTGGGTTGGGAAAAAGTTGCGATAGGTTAAGCGATTTAATTTGTGTGTGGATGTTGTGGTTTTTAGGGTCAAGCCAATTGAAGTTAAATTCCCCAAGAACTAGCAGCTCACTCTTTCCATTCAGAGAGGAAATGGAGCCAAGAAACTGGATGATATCAGTCAGGGATTGTAGAGGGGCTTTAGGGGGGCGGTATATGCCAGTAAGCAAGATGGGCTTAGAAAAGTGGAGGCATTTTCTGCCAACTAGGATTTCAAAAGAGGGTGGGCTTGGGGGGCAATTTAACAGTGTAAACTGTAAGGTGTCTGCAATATAAAATAACACCCCTCCTCCTCTCTTTGGCCTATCTCTCTTAGAAATGGAGAGTCCCTGAATGGCAATATGTGCATCAGGGGTTTTAGGGGTTAGCCATGTTTCTGTAAGAACGATGGCTTTTGGTTTATGCATAAGGCACCATGCCCTTAGTTCATCCAGTTTGGGCAGCAGACTCCGGATATTTATGTGGGCGACAGATAGCCCATTTTGGAATTTGAAGGGGGTATTCTCAGGAGTATGGGACAGAGTTGAAGTGGGAGGGCCTGGGTTAGATTCAATATCATCTGCTAAAGAGAGTAATAGTATGAGTAGAAATTTGAGTAGTTTGCAAGTTGTAACTTTATGATTTTTGCCAATTGAGTGTGCGGTGGTTGGTGTGCTGGTTTTCAGGGTTCTCCACCAACATTCAGTAGATAGTGCAAGGCTTTTGAGTAATCCGGGGTTTATGGTGATGTTGGGTGTGGGCCAGGAGGGGGAGTGTGTAATGGATAGAGAAAGTAACATTTCAATGAGACCACGAGAAAGAACAAAGTGGAGGTAAAAAGCAGGGTCATTATGCCAGAGGTAGGTAGCGCTGCATGGAGCTGTTTTGAGCCAAGTGTGTGTGCGCAGACTAAACAGCATGGATCATAATGTGGTCAGAATAGCTCACCGTTTGTTGCCATGTGTAGAAGAGTTTGCAGTAGATCCAGTCCCCAGTCACGTCTAGTCAAACTATAGTCTAACTATATATTCTCACTTAAAAGCTCACTTTAGATGGCTCAATATATCATGGCAATGCAGTTCCTGCAAATGCAGGAGGGGTATAGGGCACGGGTGACAAGACTGAGCCACTGATTGAGCCACCTGTGCTGAAGCAGGGATATCCTGAAAACCTGACCTGTTGGTGGCCCTTGAGGGCTGGAGTTGGTCACTCCTGGTACTGTATATGGGGTTATACACACACAAGCTATTATCTCTACTTGCCACTTAAAGGAATGTTGATTGAAAGGGAAATTATTTTAAAAATCATTGTGTTTATTATGGCAAAATATATATATAAAAAAAACAGATACAAAAAGCAAACGGAGCAGGGGAGAAAACTCTATAACACCCTTTTCAAGCAAAATTGTGGATAAAAACCATGCGTACTATTTTAAAGGCTGCCTACACTTATTTCTTTAAGGTTTACTAGCCTCTTTTGTCTATATTGCAAGGAGCTGACACTTTAATGGAGAATAGAGATGTAGGAGTTACAGGGAATATGTCTGCTGTTGCCTAAGAAGGAGCTGCCTCCTTGAAATAGAGAAGTGAATGTTGAGATGTCGGTAATCATGTTATTCAGTTCATATAACATCTAGCAGTCGGCGAAGGTTTAGTGCGCTGATGCGCCTGCAGAAGTGTATGCACAAGACAAGTATACCATGTGAGCAGCAACAGGATGGGGGTGAGAAAGTCTGTTTTGGGTGATAATAGCATTTAAATGTCACCTGACACTTTTGATTTTGCATATGCCCATAAATAAATGCCAATTTCTTTGTGTGCCATAGCACATTTCCTGCGAGAGCCTGCTGTCACCCAGGATTGTGCTATCAATAAATTCATCTTTTTACTTCAACTCCTTGGATCGGAGTCGTGACAAATTTGTCTCCAAACCATGTAAAGCCAAAATATAACTGCATTGTATTATCTCTAATAAATTGTTATTACTATAAAATCACAGAAAAGAAGGAAATATTGAACCAATGTAATTTATTACAAATATAAAATACAAAAAAAATGTAAAGCCTTTATTGGTTCCCACCTTCCACCATATTGTAGTTATTATACCAGTAACCTGGGGAAAATGTTAATACAGAATATATGTCTTATTTTATTGTGTATCTATAATTAGACCAAAATATACAATTATCTGAATTTGAAATATGTAATGTTGTTTTTTATGTGCTAGCCTCACTATGTCTTGCGCGTTCTTAGAAAAATAGTAATTATTTTTCAGCACTATCCAAAGACGTGAACAACCTCCAAATGGATTTGTAGTAATCTTTTGAATCCATTAGGAAATACCATATCTGAATAGGAAAAAGTAAATGATGGCTGCACTTACAAAGATACAGTATAACCGGGTCTATAATAAAAAAGAATAAGGAAAATATACGATAACATGAAATGAATGATTCATTGAATAAGCAGTCAGATGTACATGTGCTAATTAAATGAAAATATTTTATTTCAACACTAAATAAATCTAATGGTATATAATTCATTGCATATTCAAAATAAATATATTACACTAAAAATAATGTATCATAGTCTGTGCAAAGTAGTGCTCATGTAACTCAGAGATTAAGCCATCATCCTCTCATTCCTTTGATAATAAAATATTCCAATGTGTAAAATCCAATAGATGTTTATAAATGCATAAATCTGCTTTTACTACAAGTATTTGTATAGATTGGGGGTACTCCAGTCCCCAAGAGCCCCCGACAGGTCGAGTTTTAAGGATATCCCAGCTTTAGCACAGGTGGCTCAATCAGTCCGGGCTCAGTCCCGGTTCAGTCCGGGCTTCAGCCTTAGTGGCCTAATCAGTCCCTGCTTCAGCACAGATGGCTCAATCAGAGGCTAAGTCTTCGAATGAGTCTTCTATTAAACCACCTGTGCTGAAGCTGGGATATCCTTAAAATCTGGCCTCTTGGAGGCCTGTGAGGCCCTTTAAATAAGAAATAGGGAACTGTACTAAATAACATCTCCTTCTCTATCTTCTCTTTCTCTCCTCTCTCACATAGGTCAACAGAGGAACCCAGGCACAAGAATAGCTTTGGGATTTTTTTGTATACAAAATGTTGTTATATTTCCTGTTTTTTTGCCTGAATCTTATCCCAAAGGAATCTCTTTACTTACATAACTTTACTTATTCTATATCTGCCAGAGCAGCTGGACAAAGTAAATGGGGAAATGGCTCGATTGTCCGATTCGGTGGCTGTAGAGTTCTCCCAGTACTATAATTACTTGTAAGGTACCAGAATATTCTGAACAATATAATGGGGAATAGAAGAACCTCACAACAATAAACTAGAATAAAACCCTCATTTGTTGTTTTCTGCACATGTGCAGAATGATTTAGCACTTAAAAAGACACAATGTTGGTATATAGCAACATAGTTGCACTTACAACATCAAAGAACACTTTGACTCTCTGGTCTTCTTTACTATTAATATTTTGTTTGAAGTCCATTTCAAAATCTCTGTTGCCGTAGTCCATTGTCCTCTAGACACAAGTGAAATGCTTCAAAAGCCATGAATGTACTCTGAGGTATGTTGTGTCTATAAAATTAAATCTCCCGTACTGTATACCGGCTTATATGGTGATGATGGAAGTGATATTATCATACCATTACTATAATATTCAGGGATGCCTCGTAATATGTTAACTCTAAGGCTAAGTCCCTGCTGGCGCTGATCGCGCTCATGCTTGGAGACGCTCCAAGCATGAGCGCCGGGTGTCCTCCGATTTACGCAAGTGCGCGCATGCAGGGGGAAGGGGGGCGGCATTGCGGGCCAGCTGAGCGCGGAGTATAGTTTTTTTGTTTTGGAAACCGCCGAGTGCGGGTCAGCGTGTTGGCCAACGCATGAGCGCACGCCGCGTGAGCAGGAACTTCCATATTTATATATATTTAAGTTAACGTGGCAAGCGCTGCCCGCTCAGCGCTGGCGGGGACGCAGCCCAAGGGTGTGTGTCAAGATAATATTAGGATAACATTGACACAAATACTGTTTAAATCTTGCATCTCTTGCATATCCAGGCATTTGTTCCAGTTTGCCCAGTGTCAGTATGAGGATGTAGTTAGGAGTTACTGATGCAGCCACCAGTATTAGAACACTTACCTGGGAAATTCTGGGAGATTCTGGGGCAGTCTCACAGTAAATGCCTCAACATTTCTGAACATAGCCTCAACATTTCTGTGAGATTCTTAATGGCCCATCGGCTTAACACAGCGGGGGATCCCTGCAGTCCCATTCAAACTGAATCAAACTGAATAGGACTGCAGGGACCCCTGCTGTGTTCATCCGATGGGCCATTAAGAATCTCACAGAAATGTTGAGGCAATATTCAGACAATTTTGCAGCATTTACTGTGAGACTCCCAGACGAGTTCAAATACTCGTGGCTGCATCTGTGCAACACACATCCTGTATTATAATCAAATGTATCAAATAGTGTACCTCTGTACTTTCTCATTGTAAGAAACAAGTGCAGAGGTACAACCAGGGAGACATAGATTTGGGGGAAATAAACATTGGCTTTTATTTAGCCCGTAGCTTCAAAACGGGGCTTTATGGCAGCAAACAAATAAACCAACATCTTATCCCTTTGTAAGGACTAACTCATATTTCCCTGTCCCTATCTGCAAGGCTGGGAGGATAGGCCTCTTACCAACCTCAGACCCAAAGTCTAAAGAGGTACCGGTTATCAGGGGCTCTGTACATCAGTCTTGGTCTGGGTTGGTATCCATGGGTTGCACCTTCTGGCGGGTTCCAAGGACCGCAGTGTCCAAGAAAAGAGGGTCTGGTTTCTTGGGATCTCTCTCTTGCAGCATCCACTTCCTTAGTGCTAGTGAGATCCCTGCAGTTTAATCCGGAGGCTTTTCTACCTGCCTGCTGAGCCAGGTGTGGACTGACTAATTGTCTATAGCTGCAATTAACCAGCTCCCTGCTAGACTCATCAGCCAGATACAAGCTTTCTATTTAAAGCCCTAATTAGACAGGGGTTAAGGCCATGTCACACTCATGTATCCACATTTCTGCATAAAAATTTCTGGAAGTCTGACGTAGAATAATCCTCCTTGGTTTCGTAACCTACACTAGATGGATGAAATAATTAGGTTTACATACCACCTAACTTGGAGCACAAAGTAGTGAACTTTAGCAAACCTAACTAACCTCTTAGTTTTTTGATGGAAAAACCTGACGTGTCTACAGACATCTTTTTGGGTTATTTTACAGATTTAGCAAACCTTAATGTCTCCGGCACCGGTGTTAGAGGCGGGCATGCGAGACCACAGCTTCCCCAGTGCTGGAGGTTTAACACTGTCAGGGGGTCCAATCCCCAATCCGGAAGCATGGACCCCCTCCAGTGTGACCACAGCAAACGCCATATCCGGAGCCGCGGTTTCAAGCTTTTTCAGCCATGGCTCCAAACACATAGTCCTGCTACATGTGTATGCGCAGTCTTACAAAATAAGTGTTTATTTGCTTCCTACAGTATGTTTTAAGGCATTCTGATAGCTATTTATGCAACAGACTACAAGGGATTATTAGATGGCAATTTTGAAGAATAATATTAATAATAATTTCATATAGCGTTTCTCTCCCAGTGGGACTCAAAGTGCGTCACAATTACAGTATAGCGTGCGGTACGCAGCAGATAGGAATGTTACAGGCGAGCAGTCCCTGCCCACATGAGCTTACAATCTATGTTTGTGTTCCCTGAGACACCGGGAGATAAAGTGACCTGTCCAAGTTCACAAGTAATTGACACCGGGAATTAAATAAGATGATACATGGAGTTGTATGATTATATAGCTAATTCTTATAAAATGGTCTAAGATAATGTCTTACATAAAATATAGAGAAGATAACTACAATCACCTACGCTGAAACTTTGATCAAGTCCTGTGACCCTCTTTTCACAAAATAACTTACTAAACAGTCAAAGACAACATTTCATTCATTTTGTTAAATATGTTTGTTGGGATCATTGATAATTTTAATTTTCAAGATAATAATCAAGGGTTCACAAGATTGCAATGACTGGTATGAGTTACTATCTGTAATTGTGCCATGCAGTTTTTCAGAATACTTATTATAATTATAACTCTGTTTCAGAGTTTAGAGAGCCATACTGAAGTAAATGGAAATTCACAATGAAACACAAGAGACATTGTTTTACTTGTTAGACTGTTGGTCGAAAAAAGAAATTATGTATTTTAGATTGAGTAGAGGGTTAACTAAACCCTTATTTTAGCTGCTGCTATCTCATGGAAGGACATAATGTATGTCCTTCAAAATTCTGCCATGAAATGTCTCTTAAAAAAAAATAATCAAGAGAACCATCAGATCTTAAAGCAAACAAGAGATTGCACATATCCATTAATGGACATATTGATCATTTTCCTAATAGTGGTAGTAAAGGCAAATACAGTAGGTATTAAAAATACATAGAATCATCACACCTAAAGAGAAGAGGCACTATACAGAAGCACAGAAATAAGGCTTCTGATATTGAATATATAGGGCAAACGTGTTGATCCATGTCTTGCCTTGGCAATGGATGTCTATGTCTTTATTTATATAGAGCCATTATTGTCATAGCGCTTCACAGCAGTAATACACGTGACAATCATATAACTAACAAATAATACAAATAACACATAATGGGAAGAAGTGCTTCAGACATAAAAGTAACATTTAGGAAAAAGAGTCCCTGCTCCGATGAGCTTACAATCTAATTTGTAGGTAGGAAGAACGTACAGAGACAGTGGGAGGGTGTTCTGATAATGTATCTGCAAGGGGCCAATGTTAATGTATGAGGTATATTGTATCAGCCACGGAGTTACTCATATGCTTCGTTAAGCAGGTGTGTTTTAAGGTGTGTCTTCAAGGTGGATAGAGAGGGTGCTAGTCGGATATTGAGGGGAAGGGCATTCTAGAGGTGTGGGGAAGTCAGTGAGAAAGGTTTAAGGCGGTAGATGGCATTAGATACAAAGGGGGTAGAGAGAAGACATCCTTGAGCGGAACGCAAGAGTCAGGATGGTGCGAAGCGAGAAATTAGGGCTGAGATTCAAGGAGGAGCAGAAGAGTGTAAAGCTTTAAACATGAGGAGGGGAATTGAGTGAGTGATACAGGATTTGATAGGAAGCCAAGAGAGGGAATTCAGCAGGGGAGACGCTGAGACAGATTTAATAAAGTAGAGTGATTCTGGCAGCAGCATTTAGGATAGATTGTAAGGAGACAGGTGAGAGGCAGGAAGGCCGGACAGCAGGAGGTTACAGTAATCGAAAAGGGATAGAGAATGAGGGCCTGAGTCAGAGTTTTAGCAGTCGAGCAACAGAGGAAAGGGCGTATCTTTGTAATATTGCGGAGGCAAAAACAGGTTTTAGTTACCTATTTGAATGTGAGAGGAGAATGTGAGAGGGGTTGGGTGTGACCCCTAGGCAGCGTGCTTGTGCTACTGAGTGTATGATAGTACTTCCAACAGTAATGTGGAAGGAGGTAGTAGAGGCCAGGTTTGGGAGGAAATAGAGGAGCTTTGTTTTTGACATGTTAAGTTTAAGTCATCCGGGATGATATAGCAGAGAGACATTCAGAAATGTTGGTCTGTACAGCAGGTGTAAGATCAGGGGTTGAAAAGTAAATGTGTGTGTAGTCAGCATAGATGTGATATTTTATCCCAAGAGATGTGATTAGGTCACATAGAGAGAGTATTGTATTGTATGTCTTTATTTATATAGCGCCATTAATGTACATAGCGCTTCACAGTAGTAATACAGGGGGTGATCAAATAAATAACAGATAATATAAATAACAGGTCATAGGAATAAGTGTTTCAGACATAAAAGTAACATTAAGGAAGAGGAGTCCCTGGTAGGTAGGGAGAACGTACAGAGACAGTACAGAGACAGTAGGAGGGCATTCTGGTATGTGCATCTGCAGGGAGCCAAGCTTTATGTTTCATGTGTCTAGTATTATCCACAGTGCTATTCATATGCTTCTTTAAGCAAGTGTGTCTTAAGGTAGGTCTTAAAGGTGGATAGAGAGGGTGCTAGTCAGGTATTGAGGGAAGGGCATTCCAGAGGTGTGGGGCAGTCAGCGAAAAAGGTTTAAGGCGGGAGAGGGCTTTAGCTACAAAGGGGGGTAGAAAGAAGACATCCTTGAGAAGAACGCAAGAGTCAGGATGATGCATAACGAGAAATTAGGGCTGTAATGTAAGGAGGGGCAGAAGAGTGTAAAGCTTTAAAAGTGATGAGGAGAATTGAGTTTGAGATGCGTGATTTGATCAGAAGCCAGGAGAGGGATTTCAGGAGGGGAGACGCGGAGACAGATTTAGGAAAGAGCAGAGCGATTCAGGCAGCAGCATCAAGAAAAGATTGTAAGGGAGACAGGTGAGAGGCAGGAAGGCCGGACAGCAGGAGGTTACATGCATTGCTAAAGTTGCATATACTATAATACACACAGCAAATGGATGAATGAAACAGGATTCAAAGATGGATTTTACCTAGCATTGTTAACGTTGCTTATACTATAATACACACAGCAAATGGATGAGTAAAGAGAAAAGAGGAGAGGTCCCAGGATAGAGCCCTAGGGTATTCCCACAGAGAGATTGATAGAGGAGGAGGAGGTATTAGCAAAAGACACTAAAAGTACAATGGAAGAAGTAAGAGGAGATCCAGAACAGAACAGAATACCAAGAGTATAGAGAATGTGAAGGGGAAGAGAGTGGTCCAAAGTTTTAAATGCTGCAGAGAGGTTGAGTAATATTAGCAGAGTGTAATGACTTCTGTCTTTGGCAGCATAGAGGTCATTAGTTATTTTAGTGAGGGCTTTTTCAGTCGAGTGAGCAGTGCGGAAGCCAGATTGTAGAGGGTCTAAGAGTGAAAAGGTGTTGAGAAGATGGAGAAAGCGAGAGAATACAAGACGTTTAAGGGGTTTAGAGGCAAAAGGCAGGAGGGAGACATTACGATAGTTAGAAAGACAGGTAGGGTCAAGCTTGCTGTTTTTGAGTAATTATATGAATCTTGCATGTTTGAAGGAGGAGGGAACGGTACCAGAGTAGAGGGAGGAGTTTAAAATGTGTGTGAACGTAGGGATTATAGTAGGAGCAAGAGATTGTAGAAGATGGGAAGGAATGGGGTCAAGGGGGCAGGTGGTAGAGGGAGAATTGGAGATCAGCAACAACACATCCTCCTCTGTGACAGCGGAAAAAGAATCAAGGAAGGCAGGAGGAGAGTTAGGACGAGGTGTAGGATGGGAGGAGGAAACAGAGGGGATGTCCTGACGTATGGATTCCACCTTTTCCTGGAAATAATCAGCAAAGTCCTGAGCTGAGATGGAGGAAGAAGAACAGGCAGCCAGGGTGGTCTGAGTAGGGAGTCAAAGACAGAGAAGAATTGGCTTGGGTTAGACTTGTGCATGTTGATTAGTGAAGAAACGTATGTTTTTTTTTAACCTGAGAGGGCAGAGTTGATACAGGATAGCATAACTTTGTAGTGAAGGAAGTCTGCGAGAGTGCAAGATTTCCTCCAGAGGTGTTCAGAGGAATGAGTGCAGTAACGTAGCATGCGCATGTGGAAATGTAGCCAGTAGCTGGGGTTAGAAGTGTTGGAATGGCAGAGAGAAAGCGGGGCATGAAGATCAAGAGAGAAGGATAGGGCAAAGTTGTAGTTCCTGAACAGGTTGTCATGGTCTGGAGCAGAGCTGAGAGAGGAGAGGGGGAGCTTAAAGTGGAATCAAAAGCTGGTAGGTTAATAAAGTGCAGGTCTCTGCAGATACAAGGGGTAGATGGAGGTAGAGAAGGTAAGAAGTGATAGAGAAAATAGATGAGATGATGGTAAGAGAGAGGAAGGGAGGAAATCGAGACGTCAGAGAGAGAAACGTTTTTAGTGAAAACCAGGTCAAGGTAATGGCCATCCATGTGGGTGCTAGCTGCAGTCCACGGTTGAAGGCCAAAATAAGAGGTTAGAGAGTGAATGCAGGAAGCCCAAGTTAGAGAGGGGCCATCAATATGGCAGTTGAAGTCCCCAAGGAGAAGAACAGAGGAGTCAGTGGAGAGAAAGATGGAGGGCCATGATTATAAGTGAGATAGAAAGACAGAAGGGAGATGAGTAGCGGTAGGTGGGCGATAGATGACCGCCATATGAACAGGGAAAGGAGAAAAAAACTGGTCAGTGTGAGCTTCAAAGGAGGGAAAAGTAATAGAGGAATGAAAAGGAAGGGTTCGGTAACAGAAGAGAGAGGAGAGGAGGAGCCCGACGCCTCCACCCTTGCCATCAAAACACAGGGTGTGGGAGAAAGAAAGGCCACCATAAGAGAGGGCAGCTTCCAGAGCAGCGTCAGACTGTGTGAGCCAAGTCTCAGTTATAGCAAAGAGGAGCAGAGAGTGATTGAAAAAGAAGTCATGCACAGAGAGGAACTTGTTGGAAAGGGAGCGAGCAAACCAAAGGGCACAGGAGAAAGGGAGAGAGGAGGGGTGGGGGGTGACAGGGGACGGGTATGTGGTTAGAGGGGTTTGCACCAGATGGAGTAGTAGTTGTATGTGGGAGGCTAGAATGAGAGCATGTAGAAATAAGACAGGGACCAGGATTGGGAGCGATATCCCCAGAAGCAAGGAGGAGAAGCATGAAAAGAAAGAGAATGTGTGAGGATGATGGCAATCCATACTCCATTTGACCTTGAGCAAATCACTTTATCTCACTGTACAGTACCTTTTTAAAGCATAAAATATGTTTTGCATAATTCCTTTTCTGTTAAACAATATACTGTAAGAACATTACAACCATAGCAGGAAAAAAGACTGGAGATTCACTATACAGTAACAAGGAAAAATGGGCAATTTAGCAGTTTAGTTTCATTTATTTTTGTTTACAAACCTATTAAACAAATACGGATGTAGACTCTGTTCTAGACTCATAAATTCACTTAGTCTAAATTTATATGCAAAATAGAATTTTGGACCACTCCAATGGACTTAATGTTTGACTATTAAATAGCACTTCAAAGACACTTCTACCACTGATGGGAAGTGTTGTTCATGCTTGTAAAACCTTTCTCCATCAAACCACTTTATACGCTTTTATTCTATTACCTCATCCATTTTTGACTTTGCCTTGGTTTTCACTGGGAGAATATGGTTTGTTGCAAATGTTCCTGAAATCCCAAGCGTGCGCGATGACTGATAATAAAATACATGTCAGATCTCTCTTAACTCATTCACCCAAACGTCATCGCTACACTTGAACACTCATAGAAGAAAGGTTATGTGGTAAAGGAAAATATTATTATTATTTTGGTGTTTCTATTGTTTGGGACATTTTTTAGGGTTACACATTTTATAGTATCAATGATGAGTCTGAACTGTTGTATGACAAAAGTAATGATTAAAACATAGCATTTATTAATGATTCCCTTGAGAAATGTATGTTGGGGTTGAAATTGTGAGTGATGTCAGATGTTACAGGGGGCTAGACTCAGAGGTGTGGCAACAAGGAAGTTTTTGCATGCCTGCTCTGCATAGCAGGGGGCAGCTAGGTTTAAATCTTAATTCAAGTACAATTTTGGGCTTAAACACCTTTCCGTCAACCGTACCTCTCTGATTAGTTGTAGTAGACACATAATAATAAAACTATGAAGCATGGGACTGGTTAAAGGACATGGCCGGCTTGATGGTTGTACCATGTGCTGCGGCATCGAGCTTTGCGGTTACAGAGGCCCTGCGCTCTTCCCTAAAACAATTAATCTGATTGCTGAAGGGGAGCGCAAGGCCTCCCTAGGTGTCTCTTACCTTTTGATTGACGGGGGAGGCGGCATCTCCTCCTGCAGCATCGCATTTTCATTGTGTGATGGGAGGGGTTAACCAGGCTATATAATAAATGTCAAGCCCGTTTGGTTACCCCGTATAAAAGGGTCCAAGAGAGTTAGCTCTTAGGCCCAGTAACATTGTATCACTGCATTATACTGTATGTATTAAAATAAAGACATATAATACAATTTTTTTTTTTTTTGTGTTTTCCCCTTTCCAGGCCTGCAATCAAGCAGACATTGCTAGTGTATGAGTTTCAAAGGGGGGGGGGGGGGTATTGCAGAGGAACCATTGACAGAGTGTGCCTAGGAGGTTGGGTTCCAGAGTTATCGGTTCACCAATAAATGTCCCCGGGCAGCATGCATGATTCTCGGATATACAGATGCAGTGGCTGTTATCCGACCATTTCTCTGAGCCCTTTTCGTAAATTCTGCTGTATTCCACTCAGGACTCACTCGTTATTCTTCCTTAAACGCTGCCAATCACACTAATCCAAGCCTCGTTTATATAATAAAGATTATATGAAACTGGGGTTCACATTTTCTGGCAATGAAAACAATCCTTGTCCCCAGTGTTTAGTTTGTGGGGATATACTTGCAAATGAAAGTATGGTACCAAACAAATTAAAGCATCATTTTATCTCAAAACACAGTAATTTGTCAGAAAAATAATAATAATAATAATAATCGCATGTTTTTGTATAGCGCTGCTAGTTATACGTAGCGCTTTACAGAGACATTTTGCAGGCACAGTTCCCTGCCCCTTGGAGCTTACAATCTATTTTTTGGTGCCTGAGGCACAGGGAGATAAAGTGACTTGCCCAAGGTCACAAGGAGCCGACACCGGGAATTGAACCAGGCTCCCCTGCTTCAAACTCTCAGTGCAAGTCAGTGTCGTTTACTCACTGAGCCACTCCTTCTCCCAGTAGAATACTTTATTGAGCTTTCAAAATCTATAAAGAAGCAGTCTGCATCATTCACAAAGAATGAAGACATCAGAGAAAGCTCAAAAGGCAAGTTACGTGGTTGCTCAAATAATTGCCAAAAACAAGGACCCACACACTATTGCCGAAACAACTATAAAGGAATCTTGCTGTGCTATTGTTCGAACAATGTTTGGGCCCGAATTTGAGATAGCAGTTAATAAAATCCCTTTGGCAGATAACACGATTGGAAGACATATTCAAGACATGTCTGATGACATTAAGCTGCAAATGAAGGATATTTTTCAAGACGATAATATGATCTTTACATTGCAATTAGACGAATCAACAGATGTCAGTGGGTTAGCACAATTATTGGTTTTTATACTGTATGTTTCCTTCATACTGACAGAATTATTGAGCATTTCTTGTGTTGTCTAGAACTCCCAATGAGAACTAGAGGTGAAGATATATTTAAAACTTTAGATTGCTTCATGAAGGAAAATAATGTGCAATGGTTAAATTGTGTAGGAATATGCACAGATGGCGCACCCTCAATGGTTGGTTCAACAAAAGGTTTTATAGCTTTAGCAAAGAAAGAGAATGAAAATATTATAATTACTTATTGCTTTTTACAGTACATCGCGAAGCACTAGTCGCGCAAACCATTGGAAATGAATTAAGAAAAGTGATGGGCAAAGTGGTTCAAATAGTCAATTACATTAAAAGTAGACCTCTTAAATCAAGATTATTTGCTCATATTTGTGAAGAAATGGGGGCAAGGTTTAAAAAGCTCCTACTACACACAGAGATTTGTTGGCTCTCAAGAAGCCGAGTGCTTTGTCGTGTATATGAATTGAGGGAAATGATGCTTAAACTTTTTGAGGAAAATCAGCAAAATGAATTCTGCGATCTAATTCAAAAACAAACTTTGGTGCACAAAATTGGCATATCTTGCTGACGTATTTGAACATTTGAATAAAATAAACACAAGTATGCAAGGAAAAGGAGAAAATATCTTAACAGCGGTAGATAAAATGTGTGCTATGAGAGACAAAATAGCAATTTGGAAAAGGAAAGTGAAAGAAGGACATTTTTAAAATGTTTTCCAAAACTGCTGAGTGCGAGCTAAAATGTGATATCGGCTCGCTAATTGTTGACCATTTAACATTACTCGGAGAGAAAGTTCATCATTACTTCCCAAATGTTGAAATCCAAGACTATGATTGGATCAGAATCCATTTCTTTCAACTGCAACAAGGAACTTTTCACTCATTGAAGAAGAAGAATTAGCTGAAATAAAAAATTATCGAAGTCTGTTAATGACGTATGAAGAGGGTGACTTAGACAGCTTTTGGATTCGCGTTAAAAATTATTCTGCAGTTTTCTACTACATACATTTGTGAAGTATCGTTTTCAACAATGACAAACTTAAAGACACTGAAACAAGGAAGCTAAAAAATGCTCGATGACGAAATGCGACTGTCTTTATCTAATATTCCACCAAATATTCAAAAGCTGTGTTCATCCCATCAACCTCATACATCTCATTAAAATGGTAAGTAGTTATTGGTGTTATTCAATTTGTTTTAATTCATGCACATATTTACATATTGTTACTCATAAATGTCAAAAATCTTGGAAATGTATGTTATTATCTTACAAATCAAATATTTTTAAAAATATAAAGAAAGGTTTTCATGAGATATGTTGTGTCCCCATACATTTCGTTATTACAATGTATGTACAGTATGTGTCTGTATCTCTTATAAGGGGTTAGTTTAACCTCCGGTTTGCTAGTAAAACTGAATTACTGTGTCACAAAATTATGCATGTCTAAAAAGTGTGTCACTAACATGAAAAGTTTGGAAAGCTCTGCTGTAGAGGTTCGTGAATGAGAGCCTGAAAGCCTTAAGAGGGCTTGCAGCCAATCAGGAGCGCAGATTCCAAGCGCCAAACCAACAGCGGCAAATTCAAAGATGCTCTGGACTGAATAGACACAAGCCGGCTTCAAAGATTTTGAACTCAGAAAAGTTTCTAAGTCCCGCTTTTGAGAACGTAGCGGTCGCGTCGGGCATTGCATGCCGAAAACAGTTCCAGGACTTTTGGAAGTAACTACTCGTCATTGGAAAGTGCTCCTAAAAAGGTAATTTTGCTGAATTTCATTCCAGATTTATTTGTTAGCCCTGTTCCCAGTAAGTTTGTTAACCTTGTGAATTGTGCTATATTGTGTGTATGTCTTTTCGTGAAATAAATTACAACTTATTTTACCATCTTGTTTTGCTTAATCAAATGATCCCGGTAATACTGTAAAAAGGTGTTAAGAAACCTGGTCTCCCGTTACAGCAGGAACCTGCTTTCTTCTGCTGTGCCAACCACGAGAAAGCGAAAGTCGGAATCTGTTCCCATCCAAAGCCAAAGGTGCCAAAAGAAAAGGTTCCGAAAGCTCCCAAGGCAAAGAACCCTGGCCCTTTGTATGTGAAGAAGAAAATGTTCAAAATGAATGATGATCAACTTGTTTGGACGGTCCCCAGAATTGCCCCTACACCCACCGAAGCCGAATCGGATTTCACAGACTTTTCACATAACCAACCGCCCCCAATTCCCAAACATCCACCCGCTATGACCCTTTGTCCACCGATGCTGGTCCAGAATCCCCCAGCTCACCTCCTCCAGCACCCAGCCATGCCGATATTCGTCCCGAAGTCCCCAGCTCACCTCCTCCAGCACTCAGCCACACAAATGTTCGTCCGGAGGAAACTAGCACTCCTTGCACCAGATTCAGCTTGGTCGTCCATATGCTGGATGTTTTTAGTGGTATCGAAATCACTGACAACTCAACAGAGCAATACAGGGACAGAATGGAGGCCAAGATGGATCGTCTTTTGGATACCATGGAGAATATGAATAGGTGCATGGGTGTTTGTCTACATAAGATTGAGAGGAACATCTCTGGGCTCTATTCTTTGCTTGGAGTCCCTGCCCCTGTGTGTCCAACGTAGGAGCAGGAGGGTGACTTGAAGGCGTCTTATTCTCCCATGGAGGAACCGCATACCCCCCCATGCACCCTCTCAATCCCTGAATTTGACCTTATCGCTTCCAACACCAAGCGCACCATGGGACCCCCCACGTTCACCCCCTCCATCTCCAGGATACATATATACCCTTCTGTTTGAGGAGATGACAACCCCGGTAAGGCCACAACAGGAGGAAAGCATCCTCCCAGACAATCTACCCCTGCCTGCTGCCAGAAGCACACCCGCTCCAGCACTCAGGATTGTACTGGTCCCAGACAACATGCTGAGAGACCTGCCCCAGAGTGTCTGGGAGAAATAATGTACAAGATCAGATGTGGTGGTCTGCCTCAGAAATATGCCAAGTTAATCTTTAAACATGTCAGTTTTGAGATTTACTGCAAGTGGACCCAAAATGTCAATTTGAGGGCAATAAACACAAGAAGGGTCTTCCTGCAAATTTAAGGAGAACAATTATGGAAGACGTGAAGAGTTATTTTAATGTTACCAATCTTCGTGTAAGAACCGTGACAGACAGCATCATTGGCCTTTTGAGGCATACAAAAGCTCTTCCCTGGAGGTCCATCGACTTGTTTGACGACAACTAGTTATAAATTTATTTAAAAATATAGATGCACCGCGAATGTTTTTAATCTAAAAAAAGACAGTTGATTTTTTAAAATTATTTCATTGTTTAATGCTTATTTTCTATTTTGCATGTCTGGTGTTGGGCAAAGACAATGTGCATGAAATCCCCCCACCCCCCCAGGAAACGCTCCCAGCAATACTGCCAGGTAAGACACAGTGCTCCAATCCATGCATGCCAAGTCTCTTCCCCCCAAAACCGCAAAAACCTAATGTAAACCTCTAGTCCTAATGTAAAGTGCTGTACCCCATGCCATGCATGCTTTGTCTCCTCCAACACCACAAAAAGCAGAAGATACTGTACTGTATAATAATAGATTGTACTGGCATCATGGTATAATCATTTTTTTTTATATCTGTTTTGCATGTGCATGTCTGGAGCTGGGCAAAGACAACGTGCAGGTAATCCCCCCGCCCCCCTCCATTTGGTGCAGGAAACACTCCCAGCAATACTGCCAGGTAAGACAGAGTGCTCCAATTCATGCATGCCAAAGACCTTCCCCCAAGCCCCCAAAACCTAATGTAAACCTCTAGTCCTAATGTAAAGTGCTGTACCTCAAGCCATGCATGCTTTGTCTCCTCCATCCCCCAAAAAGCAAAATATACTGTACTGTATAATAATGAACTGTACTGGCGTCATGGTATAATATTATATATAATATTTTTTTTCTATTTCTGATTTGCATGTCTGGAGCTGGGCAAAGACAATGTGCAGAAAATCCCCCCCCCACCCCCTTGATGCAGGAAACGCTCCCAGTAATACTGCCAGGTAAGACACAGTGTTCCAATCAGGCATGCCAAGTCCCTTCCCCCCAGCCCCCAAAAACCTAATGCTTATTGTTAGCATGCATTATTTTGTTGGATACAATTTGATTAGAGCTCCTTTTAGCCAGAAACAATTTTCCCAATAGAAAAATACTTTTTTTTGTGGGTGTTCACATTTTTAATCTTCTACAGTTTGAGGATTTGTGTATGGCTAAGGAGCCTCAGAAAGAACTTATTTCCCATGTACAGTATACAGTACAGCAGGCCTGCACAACTCGTAAAGTGAGAAGGGCCGAACTGCTCAAAGGAAAAAAAAATTGGTCCGCACGGGTAAAATCATCATCATCATCATCATCATCATCATCATCATCATCATCATCATCATCATCATCATCATCATCATCATCATCATCATCATCATCATCATCTCTCCTCCAGCACCCTTCATCATCATCCTCATATCTCCCCAGAACCCCTCACTATCAACCTTTGTGATACTCCCCATCTATATCTCATACACCCATCTCTCCCCAGAACCCACACACATAATACTCCCCCTCCACATCAAACACACAATACCCCCCCTGCATAGCACACACATCACACCCCAACTCACCTCACATCCCTCTCCCCCCTTGCACCTCACATCGCTCTCCCCCCTTGCACCTCACATCAGTCTCCCCCCTGCACCTCACATCAGTCTCCCCCCTTGCACCTCACATCCCTCCCTCCCTTGCACCTCACATCCCTCTCCCCCCTTGCACCTCACATCCCTCTCTCCCTTGCACCTCACATCCCTCTCCCCCCTTGCACCTCACATCCCTCTCCCCCCTTGCACCTCACATCCCTCTCCTCCCTTGCACCTCACATCCCTCTCCCCCTGCACCTCACATCACTCTCCCCCCTTGCACCTCACATCCCTCTCCCCCTTGCACCTCACATCCCTCTCCTCCCTTGCACCTCACATCCCTCTCCCCCTGCACCTCACATCACTCTCCCCCCTTGCACCTCACATCACTCTCCCCCTTGCACTTCAAATTACCCCCATGCACCTCAAATCACCCACCCTTGTACCTCAAATCACCCCCCCTTGTACCTCAAATCACCCCCCATGCACCTCAAATCACCCCCATGCACCTCAAATCACCCCATGCACCTCAAATCACCCCCTTGCACCTCAAATCACCCCCTTGCACCTCAAACCACCCCCCTTGCACCTCCAATGACCCCCCTGCACCTCCCATCACCCATCACCCTCTCCCCCCTGCACCTCACATCACCCATTACCCTCTCCCCCCCTGCACCTCACATCACCCACAGGGCCGCCAACAGAAATCATGGGGCCCGGGACAAATGAAAGGAGCATCCCCCCCCCCCTGAGCCCATAGCGCGCACCTACCACGAAAAAATATCTTTTAGCGCGCAACTTTTACTTAACTGTTTTCTTATTGTGATACAGAAAAAAACATTACATCTCCCCCTCTTCATACCTCACCCCTCCCCTCCTCATACCTCCCCCCTCCCTCTCCTTTCTCCCCCCTCTGTCTCCCTTCTCCACCCCCTCTCTCTCCCTTCTCCCCCTCTCTCTCTCTCCCTTCTCCCCCTCTCTCTCCCTTCTCACCCCCTCTCTCTCCCTCCCCCCCTCTCACCCTTCTGCCCCCCCTTTATCCCTTCTCCCCCCCCTCTCTCTCCATTCTCCCACCCTCTCTCTCCCTTCTCCCCCCTCTCTCTCCCTTCTCCCCCCTCCTCTCTCTCTCTCTCCCCCCCCTCTCTTTACCTTCTGACCCCCCTCTATCCCTTCTCCCCCCTCTCTCTCCTCCCCCCTCTCTCTCCCTTCTCCCCCTCTCTCTCCCTTCTGCCCCCCTCTCTCCCTTCTTCCCCCTTCTCTCCCTTCTGCCCCCTCTCTCTCCCCTCTCCCCCTCCCCCTTCTCCTCCACTCCTTCTCCCCTCACCACACCACTCCAGTTGCCCCACCCCACAGCAGCCTGTTTGCCCCCCCCAGCAGCCCGTTTTACACCCCCACTCCTGCAGCAGCGCATTTTTCACTTCCCCCCTGTAGCAGCCCGTTTTTCACTCCCCCCCCCCCCCTCTGCAGCAGCCCATTTTTTACACCCCTCCCACCCCTGCAGCAGCCCATTTTTTACACCTCCCCCCACCCCTGCTGCAGCCCATTTTCTACACCCCCCACGCCTGCAGCAGCCCGTTTTTAAGAGGGTAACCCAGCTAGTGTCAGGGTGACCCACAAACAGTATATGGTTTGTGGTGCCCAACCGTATTTAAGGTTGGGAGGACTCTAAAAGTCCAAACTGAGTCAGAGGGAAAGTGTGTGAGGAATAAGGCAGGCAGAAAAAAATTACAACATTTTTCCTTTTCTGTTCCTTATACCCCAAGACCTTCACATAGCTTTAGCGGTTCCCCGAGACTCAGAGTGTATTAAAGTATATTTTAATATGTTTCAACATTCAGAACCCGTGTCCAAACTGGCAGCCTGTTCAAACCCATAGGAGCCGGTATGTCTGCTGGACATCGGAGTTCAAAGCAGCCAGAGGATGCCCAGAGGTGCGAACAGCATTTGGTTAGCGGGGAAAGGCGGAGCACTGGGTCCGGAGATCAATGGCAGTCCTCCCAGATGCCACTTGTTCTGCCAGACCTAGGGGCGCCTGCCCAGCGGGTGACATTGGATAGCTGGGGGGAGATGTGTCAGGCTCGCGCATATCCCTTGACTATTTCAAATTTCCCGCTGACCCAGCTTTTCCACCCGGCTTGGCTCTGATTGGCTGCTTGTGAAAGTTCCCATGTGCTGATTGGCTGTCCTGTCTACTTGTATTTTGTGAATGAAGCAGAGAATACTATAAGAAGCTGTGACCCAATCAGATTATGTGTTCCCTTTGAGCCAGAGCCGAAAAAGCACGGGCAGGCTTTTCAAAGATGCTTTGTTTGTAATAGCAAAGCAACCGGCTTCGATTTCAAGCTGAAAAGCCTGCCCGCCAGAGACCAAGTCCAGCATTTTGCGGCATTTTGCGCCCAAGTTCTCAGAAGAGAACGTAGCGGTCGCGGCTGGGATTTTTTTTTTAAATATCTTTTTTTATTCAGGTGTACAGTATACACTTACATGTCATGCAGATAGATACATGCATTGGTGTTCCCGCCGCGTAACATGCATATACATACACATATATATATATACATCCGTATACACATACTGTATATACCACATAAGATACATTTAGAGAAACACCAAATATTTGATATTATTTTCCGATATAGCACACTACCTTGGGGTCTTGGTATGTGTCACCTACTTTTCCTTTTTCCTTATTAACTCGGACTCCTAGAAGCCCCGAACACTCCCTCAAAACTGGGAGCGCTTAATTAACTAATCGCCAATAGGCGTTAACCTTGTTTGGATCATCTCTACATACTATGTTTACTTTGTTTAATTTGGTCTTTGTTTTTAGATAGTGGATTGTAATGAAGTTTTATTTATTTATTTATTTATTTATTTGAGGGGGGGAGGGATCTATTGCCGGGGGTGTTCCCCTTCCTTTTATTTTTCAAGGAATTTAATCTGGTCCTTTTTTGGGAAGGATGCTAGGATTAGTTCCCCTTTATTGCGGAATTTATTCACTGGATTGTTTCCTCTCTGGTCTTTATTGATTTTATCTATGGTAATGAGCTTGATTAGTATGAATTTAATTAATTCCATGCTTGGGGCTTCTGGTTACAGCCATTTCATCATGATAGCCTTCCTGGCGGTTAGGAGGATCATCTCTGTTGGAAGGAGGGCTTTGTTATTCCTATTTATCCTAATTTGCCATGGTTCCGTGTTGGCGAATAACATGGGTAGCAGGTGTTTTCCCCAGTCCACCTTTGTCACAGTCTTGATGAATTTTAGTATCTGATCCCAAAACTTTGAGATTTTCTCTCAATCCCAGAAGCAGTGTTTGAGGTTTGCCCTCTCTTGTCTACATTTGGGACACTTTGTGGTATCTACTTCTACATTTTTCAGCTGTCTCGTGAAAGTGATATAGGCTCTATGCATAATTTTGAATTGCATCTCTCTCCAGCTTTCAGAGACTATTATTTTGCGAGTTCTAGTATATCCCACCACCAAATCTTCCATTGTCTGTACGTCCTTAAAATCTTGTTGCCAAGCGGCTGGGATTTGAAGCCGATTTGGATCCCATTCTTTCTCCCACTCCGCATATTGCATTTTATACTTTATTTTTGCATTTTACTAATAAATGCTATGTTTTAATCATTCCATTTGTCATACAACAGTTGAGGTGCATCATTGAAACTTCTATTAGACTGAGAATAATTAGTTAAAGACAGAGTGCACACAGTTAAATGTTATCTTGAGTTTTTCCCCCTGGGTTGTGATTTTTAGTTGTACTGTATGTATATCTTTATGTGTAGCACCTCTCAAAGTCAGCATTAATTTAGTCCTCGAGCAGTTGCATTTCTACATTTACTATTATAAATGTATTACTCATTTGAGGGAACTTGTGCAGGTGAATATTGAGTCAGCTATAGATGCAGTGTTAGCCAAGTTCGTTTTGGGGCGAGGAAACTGCTGCTAAATGGAGCCTGACCATGGCCAGATCCCAGAAGCCCAGTAAACTGGGTGCCCTGAATGGATTAACGCAGTGGTCCCTGCTTCTGAATGGGACTCCCGCTGCATTAATTCTACCGGGCTACCACCAGTCTAGGAGTGTAGAGAGAGCAGAGAGTAGCAATCCCTCTCTCTGTGTCTCCCCGCTCAGCTCTTACTCTTACAGCAGATTACTGTTTTTATTATTTTTAGTACACAGGATTGAATCAGGGGGTCTCTGGAGCTGAACCACATTAATTTCAGGTCTGGGGACCCCCTGCTTTCCAAGATATAGGCCTCCGTATGATATATCTCCTGCAAGTTTAAATATCCAGCGTCATGGCCCACGTGAATGGAACATTTAAACTTGAAGGAGATACTGTCACCCCATACTGATGGCATGAGGCTCAAGGTGCAGCACCCCTGCTAGAACCTGAAGTGGAGATTGGAGTGGACTTTCTTGATTCTGAAGAAGACCCTTCTAACTCCAAGAACAGCAAAAGGGATTGGCGGACAGCCGAAGATGTCAGAAGCACTCACAACTCACCGGTTGGTGGCGAATTAAAAATATTTATTAAGACTACATAAAAAACATAACAGGGACAGCAAACAAAAAAGGGGGATTCTCCACCCATGCGTTTCACGCTGTAGTAGTGCTTTCTCAATGAGTACTCCCTCTTGCTGTTCTTGGCTCTCTCATCTGATTTGACATGGACCCACAGCAGCAGTGCAGGGTCTGAGGCTGGCAGCTCCCACCGCAGACAACTCCGGATGACAGCGCTGGATATCTAGCACTTTGTGCACCACGCTGGGACCAGATGGAGATGGACTAAGACTGTGACATGGAGTAGGATTACAGTGGTACTTTATTATATATTTCCTCTCTTTTGTATATCCCTACCAACAGTCAGTATTGAGCTTATTAGCTCCACCTCTCTGTACTAAGGTCCATCATCTTTTATACGGATCAACTGCTGTTTCATTATTCTGCTAGCCCCATATTATACCTGCACCTAATGCTGCTGTCATCATGCCCATTTTCAAGACTATATATCTGTGAAAACGGGTTAATTTACTAACATTATCAGCTGTATTGTGAGCTATGAGGGGTTTGTTTTTTATCATTGCCTTATGACTTCAGCTTGGATGAAGATGAGACTCCTAAAATGACGAGACGACCTGCTGAGCTCAAGCAAATGCCCAATCCTGATTACCAGTGTCTCTCCATAGGTAAGGGTCTCATCGCAGCTCCCAAGCAAGCTGACCACCTTGCCTGACCTACAGCAGCTTTTCCCAGTTCAACGAGGACAAGGACAACATTGATGGCATCCTCCACTACTTCAAGCATTAATGTGTACTACATCAACTACCTGAGGTTGGCCAAGTAGCTGGGGCCCAAGCTGAGCAGGAAAGAAGTAAAGAAGTCCGTCTGTTAACTCCAGGGAAAACTGATTGAGCAGGAAAGAGACTGAGGCACACCGAGAGATGGACCGGGAGGATGCTGGCGATTACACCGTAGTGAAGGAGTGTTTGGTCACCAGGTACGAGATCATCCCGGAGACCTAAAGGCTGCATTTCCATGCTCTGCAGAAGTGATCTCAGGACACCTACATGGACTTTGCATCCCGGCTAGCCACCACACAAAGAAGTGGGTAACAGGGTGTGAGGTGAGTTCTTTTAAGAGCCTGTTGGACCTTATCATTAAGGAGCAGTTTTTACTATACTGCATCCCTGATGTCCACAAATGGGTAACGGATGAGAAACTTGCAACCTTTCAGCAAGCGGCCAAACTGGTGGATGATTTTATGATGGCCTCGCCTCAGTTGAGCCCTCACAGCTGGGACATGCCGACACCCATCCCTCCGATCATCCTGCCTGTGGCAGCCCCCAGGACCCCTGCCTCTTCCTTATTACCTAACCCAGCTGGTACCAGTGCCCAATCCCAATTTTGCACACTAGTGGCTAGTCTTCTGATGCAACCGCATGGGACACATCTGGCTGGACTGTCTGAAGGCTCCTGAGACTACCAGTACCCGAACCATTCTGGCATAGCCAATCACCTACAGTAGAGGCAACGTTTATTCTAACATTTGCCGTAAACTAGCCGGGTTACATTCTGGGTATGTGCTGGGTATGTGCTGGGTATGTTCTGGGCTAGTTTGAGGCACGTTTAAGGCATTTCTGCATTGACTAACGACCCATAGGATTAACACAGCAGGGATCCCTGGCAGTCCAATTCAGTTTGAATGGGACTGCCAGGGACCCCCGCTGTTAATCTGATAGGCCATTAATCAATGCAGAAATGCTGGGGCTAGTTTAAGAAATGTTTAAGGCATGTATTCAGAATGTACCTGGGTGTTTCCTGGGTTTTTTGGGGAATTGCCACTGGTTTTTGTTCGAATAAGAGTTGTCTCTACTGTACGTAGGGACCATACCCCCTGCAGGACCATCAGATTCACCTATGCAAGGAAACCAGATGCCTCCCGACTAAAGTTACATGACCCCTATGGGAGCTGTTACCAGTGGGGTGTACAAAGTAGCCACCATTCGTATTGAACTCAACTATCCCAGGTAATGGTACAGAACATTCATCCTGTGACCATTAGGACTAGAAAGGCCGCTGGCTTGATGGATACTGGAGCCACTTTTTCCCTGGTCCGCCCAGACATGGTGGATCCTGTGCATATTTTACCTGGGACCAGCATCCAGGTAAAGCTGGCGGATGGAACCCCAGATTCTTGCAAATTGCCTGTGTGCACCTCGATTGGGGAGTGGGTAGAGGGATCAGAAAACTGGGGGTGATCACTGACATGGAAGCAGACATTTTGTTGGGTTATGATTTGGGGAACTTTATGTGTGACAGTGATAACCCCCAGCTTGTACCGACTGTAGCTGCATCCTGCAGCTCTGACTCAGAGGAGATCAGTTCCACTCTCTGGGTCCTCCAACCCGAACCAGTCAGACCTGGGCGGTCCACCTCCAATGCTCACAAGGTAAGCAGTGGGGAATCGAGTTCGTGGACACCAACTCTGCCCTTGGAGATTCCGGTGGCACTAACCCCCACAGTCTCTGAGGTCACCAATTGCGGGTCATCCCCATCCGGTATGCATACGCTGCTGAACCTATGGGTTTCCTCTGCCTGGCATAGGTGCCAGGTCATAGTAGGGGCAGTAAGAACAACCAAATGTAGACGGTCACCTGCCTACGCCGACCCAAGGACCCTCCACCCTGTAGCAGCTGCTTTTGGGGGGATTGCAATATGGGACCCTGGCCTTGGCCAAGAGCCACATGTGGATTTGATCCTGAGTCTCACCCTGGTCAGGTTATTGCCCCAGCTATCTCAGCTTAAAAGGAGAGATGAGGCTCTTATAATAAATGTGATGCCCAGCCATTGCCCTATTGTCTGGATGAATATACAGGATGGCCATGTATATTCATCCTATCATGGCTCATCTGGCCAAATGTTGGTGTATAATCTTTGGCATGCTAGGCTGGTAAAACACTTATCCAGTCTCTATGCCCAGGGATCTGGGTTCACCTTGTCCCACAAGGAGGAGAACAATGGAAGGTGGGGATGGAGATCTGGGAGCTGTTGATGTGATAAGTGAGGCCATTGTCTGCCTGTTTATTCATCAAGAAATAGCTAGCTGGCTTTGGGAACAGGAGGAGGTAAGCACTGTTCCCAGGGTGCGGGTTACCCGATGAAGGACCTTGTGAGGTTCGAAAGCTTGTAATATATTAACTACATGTTGCTCCAATAAAAGGGGTCATACAACCTACGCCCTATCCCTCCTTTGTTACTATGACAATAGGGACAATGTGGCTCTTTTAAATAAAGGTAAAGCCCAGCCATTCATTCATGGATGAATATACAGGATAGCTCGGTAAATTCATCCTATCGGGGCTGATCAAGCCAACTGTGTACGTTGAATATGGTTGTAACCTTTATTATTGTTGAAATGTTTCAGTGTACTGTATGTATAAACTTTGTATTCCTTGTTTCCTGGGCATGCTAGACTGGTAATACACTGCCTGCACAGCCATGGATCCAGGTTCAGCTGGTCCCACGAGGAGGTTGTGGACATGGAGGGTGGCGATGGGCAGTCCTATCTGTGAGCCATTAGTCCGGTAAACAGAGCTGTTGTCTGCCCATAAAGAGAGGTGCCTATCTCATCAAGAAATAGCGAGTCGGCTCAGGGAATAGGAGGAGGTAAACACTGTTCTCATTGGGCGGTTTGTAATTCCTGTCCTCCTTGCCTCAGCCTCTCTGTCACACCCCTGTCCCAATTGGCCAACACAGATGAACCCTCGACCTGTGATTGGTTCACCTCACAGCATCCGTGTTGGGGATTTGTCACCGTTCCGTTCTCCATGTTTGTCTATGGATATGGGAAACCTATGAGTTGCAGCCGATTTCAGTACCAGGGTGGTTGCTGACTCTAGCGTGTGGAGTAGCTAAGCGGGGCACTCTGAGGTTGTGCCGGAGTGACCCGAAAGAAATGCTGCGTGCTCTTCTCCTGCTGGAGATTGAAGTTGCTGCTTGGTGACTTTCATCAATTGACACCGGGCACCTAGACCGACTAGGATTCCCCCTGTGTGGGCAAGGGATTGCGAGTATAACTCTGTTTTGATACCTTGTTGGGTCTGATGGCTCTCACCAGAATAAATATACTTTTATCTGACTTTGGTGTCCTGTCTGGTGTACACAACAAAAAACAAACAAACTAGCACTCCCTTTGACACTTATATACATATATACAGTATATATTATGTGGTAATGTTTGGGGTTTCTCAGAGCTTGTTGGATAACTGTGTGTGTGTCTGTCCTGTCTGGTGCCTGATCCCGTGAAATAGTCCTGGTCTTCCGTGACACTCAGTTTTAGACATATTCAGTTTAATGCGGCAGAGCACCATACACAAGGATATAGCGAGGAGGCAATCAGAGACTTGGTACTGGATTGTAGGGGTGAGGGTAGGAGTGTATAGATATGTGAACCATCTGCATAGATATGATCTCTGGAGCCAAAATAGTTTATTAGGTCACCAAAAATGTAGAATATGAAGGAGAAGAGTGATCAACAGTATTAAAGGCAGCAAATATATCGATTAGCATACGTAGGGAAAATGACCTTGAGATTTGGCTTCATGGAGATAATCTGCTACTTCAATGAGGACAGTATCCATTGAGTGAACAATCCAGATTGTAGAGCGTTCAGGAGGGCATAGGAAGGAAAAATTTTAATCATATTGGAGAACCCAAGACATTCTACAGTAGCTGTTTGGAGGCAAAAGGCAGGAGGGATACAAAATCGTAGTTAGTAAGGCACAGGCTGTTTTTGAGAACTGGTGTGACCTGACCACCACATGCTTTTAGGACGAGGGGAAAGTGCCAGAGGAGGGAGGAGTTGTTGAAGATGAACTAATCATTGTCTTCTTTCTCCAATCCATTAACTCCACAGACACTTAAAATGTGTCACTTTAGAATGGGGGCAAAGCCAACTATATTTAGATGTTGGGTTATACTGTATTGTTCTACTGTCCTTCTATAGCCCCTAACAAAAGCAACATGTGGTGTATATTATATAATTTTTGGTTTGTGTTTACTTTAATTTGGGCTTTGGGCATAAATTCTCAAAGATAAAAACAAATATTACATATTGTATATTAGGCCATACATAGCTCAGACTTTAATATTGTATTATTATAATATTTAAAAAGTTAAAGTGAGTAAAAAAAAAAAAGACAAAAACCCTCCACCGTACAGTAAATAAAAAAAATCCCCTGTGGGTACATTTGCATGTCTCAGACACGTCTGCAACCCCGTCTTTCCCTATCATCTCTTAGCATACAATGCTTCCACTGCAACAGGGGATTCTGGGTAATGACATGCAAATGAGCACTCACAGTGAGATATTCTTACCTCTTACTTTTTAACATGGACCACTATAAGTGTATGCCTGCTATATTACAAAGTTTTCCAGCACTGTCTGGGTTAAAGAAGTGCAGTGATCAGGTTTACTGGCTATGCACTACGCACAATAATACAGGAGACAAGCTTATACTGTTCCAAGTTAAAATGGATAAGAAGTAACGAGTGACTCACTGTGTGTGTTCATTTGCATGTCATTACCCAGAATCCCCTGTTGCAGTGGAAGCACAGTTTGCTTAGCAATAATGGGGTAAGACATGGTTGCAGACCTGCTTGAGATATGAAAATGCACCATAAGTAGTAATGTTATCTACTGTATAATATTATATAAATGTAATCATTTATTAATACATTATTATGCTATATTATACTGTTTTGTATTATTGTTTTATATACTGTATGTTCATGCACACATACATATTCTCTTGTTTGTCAGTCACCAACACTCCCCACCTTCTTCTAGAGAGGGACTTCAGAAATGGAAAACGTGTGTTTTATACCTACTGTATTTGCTAATTGGAGGATTGGGAGGGAGCTAAGAACTTGGAAGTAGGGGCCAAACACCTCCAAATAAACTATTTAGCAAAACAGCACGAGGTGAGCTCAAACCTACACATATAAAATAATGCATCAGCAACACTGTGTATCTTTCAATGCCTTAGGAGTGCTGCTGGGGAAAGAGAACTGGCCATACATTAATAGCAAACAAATGTGAAAACCCTGCTCTCCTTTCCAAATTGGCTTGCAATTTATTAGTGACATTTCATATTTTTGATCCTAAGTCTTTTAACAAAGGAAATTAAAGCCTTTGGTTGCATCTTTTGATTTAAAAAAAAATGATTAAAGCCTGCTAACCATATTAAGGTAAAATCCATTTAAACAGGTACCTACACTAAACATAGCTATTAAACAGTGCTTTACAGAATTAGCAAGGCAGTACAATGTCATAATATACACATTTAGATCTTTGTTAAATACCCCTTCCCCCTGTGAGAACATGCATTCTGTGGGTTCCAAGGGAGAGCAGGTTTTGCAGAGTGTTTGTTTGATGACACATTTCCTAGACCACTCCTCCTCCTCCCCCTCCACCCCTCCCCCCCCCTCCTCCCCCTCCTCCCCCCATCCCCTCCTCCCCTCCTCCCCTCCTCCCCCTCCTCCCCCCATCCCCTCCTCCCCCTAGTGCCTTTAATGGGCACACGAGAGGTCTGCTCTGGAGATAGGATGGTAGGGAGAAAGACGCTTTTTTGGAATAACAAAGATGGCTTTCATAGTGAGACATTGGACAAGAGAGTGAGGACATAGAAAGACAGATCGACATAAAAGACATCGAAAGAGAGACAGAGAGGTTGAAAAAAAGCAAAATAAATGAAGAGCAATATTAATAATAAGGCTGAGTTAGAACTAGGATTCTTAGTCTGATCTAATTGGGGATGATTGCTTTCGACAAGGTTAGTAAACAGGAGCTTATGGCTAGTGGCTGGCGTATAAACAGAAACATTCATGAGCTCATTGCCTTATCTAATATGAATTGCCGGTGGTCTCTTGAATCCCAGCAGTATTCGGATAGCAGAGCTAAATATTATCCTGAACCAACATAATTCTGTTTCCAGTAACTTTAAATATTAAACGTAATTAATCAATCGTTTAATTCATAAGGTAAGTGGGATTTCTGCTTTAAGCGTATTCTGGAAATGTATGTTGCAGAGAAGAACTGTGGAAGAAACAGTGCGCATAAAAACTGTGTAGCCAGGTCCCCTCTGGGTTCCCCTTACCTCCTGGTGCGGCTGCGGCTGGTAGCGGAGGCTACAGAAGGTGCCATGGCGTGTGGGCGAAGTTGCAGTAGGATGCGAGCAGTGCAGGGAGCGCTCCGGTGCTCCCGAAGCTCCGCAGTGGCCGAGTACATAGAGCGCCACCATTTTGTCGTTGCGATGCGCAGCACCATTCTCGCGCATGTGCAGCAAAGTAGGAGGGTTGCAGCGGCCATTACAAGTGCCGGGCCCATGCTCAGTGGTAGTTAGTAACGCCGGCCATTACAAGTTAAACTCTGCAGGGGAACTACAGTTCCCGGCAGCTACTGGGGCTGCAGGCACATGGGCACAAACGGCCAATAGGGCTGCCAGGATCCCCTGCACAGGGATTGATACATTTGGTATGCTGGACCTCGCGCTCAGTCGGGAGCTGGATAGAGAAGGGTGAGGTAGTGTCTCAGGTGCCAGTGGCCCTGAGACTAGGCCTAGAGTCCCTCTTCAGGTCCATGCCTGGCCCTACTCACCATTGTGGGTGCTTCAGGGAACAGCCCCTCAGATAGGGAAATTGTCCCATTAGCCCAATAGTGTCCGTTACACAGTAAAGACGTTGTGCAGTGGCTTGCGGCCTGTGGTCTGGGACCAGACCACACCCACAAGTGAGAGACTCTTAAAGGTGCGACACTCCAATGGGTGTTTACCCCACGCAGAGGCGGACGTCTTCATTGGATCAGATGGATCCTTTCATCAGTCGGCGGTACCCGGGTGCTGGAGTTCCCGGCAAGTATCACCCTCTAAAAGTGCATCAACGCCCACACACACATTCTGTGGGTAGCGCTTCCACACACTTTCTGGTGGGATTGGCTCGGTGGACAGCGGGTGGCTAGGTGCCCAGGGCACTTCAGTACTTTTGGGGGAATTCACCAGGTTGTGGATAAGGTGGTGGTTGGACAGTGGGGGCACTGGGTGGGTACGGCCATGCGTGGCCTGTACAGTACCGTGTTGTATAGTTATTCAATAAGTTGCATGTTCAGTAAATACTATTTTACCATACCTGTGTGTGTATTTACTATTGTATTGTCCTGGGAGGGGCTATCCTATTGTATTGGGATCCTTCTCAGATGGAGGCGCTGTCACCAGATAGAATCAGGTACACCACAGGCTCCCTTCTGCAGAGGATCAAGCCTCCTGTGAGCCACGCAGGTAAAGCACCACACATAGTTTCCCCAGACATGGGGAATGGGGGCTACAACTATATATATATATTTTTTTTTTCAGCATAAAGTGTAAATTGCATTATTTACAGTATAAAACAAACTTGCATATGACAATTTCCTCCAATTTAACAGCCTTTGTGATTCTACACTCATATCAGATTTGTAACACCCATGGGGGAAAAAAAACACTTCTGTCTTATATTGGGAAACGGTGGTTTCAGATACAGTTAACAGTCACAGAATCTCTCAACATGAGAAACGAAAACCGCATGAATTCTGACACCCCAATTCTTGTTAACACTGTTGAAAGCAACTGTTAAATCAACATGGGATGCAAGACACCCAATTCACTGAATTAGGATGAAACAGTCAACACAGAATTGAGGATGGTTGTCAGTGAAATAAGATGAAGTTTATATGACAGGTGCTCAAAAATATATTTCAACACTACTGGAAATGGGAAAACAAAAACGGAGTGTTCTGTATGGCTCATTTCGAGTTTCTTTAAGCCAGGAAATACAGTACAAGAAACACAAAACCTAGCAAAAAAGTAAGAAGTCAAAACTAAATGCAACACAAGCATTTCAATAATAGTTAAATTGATAATATATATATTTTTTAATTATTTTTTTCTGAAACATTGACTTTTGTTTATTTCCTAAAAGGCCATGATGCAGTATTTAAATGAAGATTAATGAGACAAATTATTCAACAAGTACAGGGATGCGCTGTACCAAATTTGTTTGAAAACAAATTGTGCTGATGGTTTTCTGATGGTTTGCAGTGGGATATAACCAGTTGCAATGTTCTCAATTATAGGACATTTAAGGATTTCAAGGAATTTTAATGTTTGTGGTTTTATTACTTTGGAATCATTGCAGAATATGATATCTGTAAATTGAACCACATTTGGTCTTAACATTTTTGGCCTGTTAAAAAAAAATATTCTTCAGTAGGATATCGTACACCAGGGGCGGCCAGCTCCAGTCTTCAAGGGCCCCCAGCAGGTCAGGTTTTAAGGATGTCCCTGCTTCAGCAGGGACTGATTGAACCACCTGTGCTAAAGCAGGGATATCCTTAAAACCTGACCTGCTGTTGTCCCATTGAGTACTGGAGTTAGACACTCCTGTAATAATCCATAGATACAGTTCACATGGTCTCTGTATCAACACACAGAGAACGCTGGGGGGGGGGGGGGGATTGGCACTGCAGAGGTTAAGCATTTCTGCTTGAGGCTGTGTCATATAATTTTGTTAATATGATGCATTATATAATATGTTTAACTCCTATTTAACTCTTTTTATTGAAACTTTCAAAATTGGTACCTGACACATACAAAATAAGCAGTTGATATACTACTGTATGTAACTTAGGTCCTAATTCAACATGCTTTGAAATCACTTCCCTGTGCTGGAGATTTTAGTTGAATTCATTTAAATTGAGGTGAACTCTTCTCAGGTACGGGAAATACCATGTTGGAAAGGAACCTTACTGTCATTTTAAAATCATGTTTTCTTTAATATTTTTTTTATAAATATACTCCATGGACTAGAAAATTAAATGTAGCTGTTTTTCATATAATTTAATACTTGATCAACTTTAGCTGAGCTCCAAGGGAAGTCTGAGGGGGCAGAGGGGGCAGGGCAGTCACACAAGTCTGAGGGGGCAGATGGGGCAGAAAGTAAGAGGGGGCAGGGAGTCACACAAGTCTGAGGGGGCAGGGAGTCAGAGAGGGCAGGAAATCACACGTCTCTGGATGGTACCAGCCTTCTCGCAGTCTGAAGGCCTTGTCCCCTGTTCAGATCTTTAGCTGCAGTCAGCCCCAGGAGGGGCTGAAAGCACATCTCTCTCCCTTGAGGGAGAGACTAGAACTCTCTATAATTTAGAGTGCCTCCTCCTTAGGGCAGAAGGGGAGGGTACCTGGGCTGCACCCGGATTGGGTAACTCGCAGACCACGCACCACCTCCACTCCTGCCACTCAAGGAGGCTGCATGGCTGCATGAGGGGGGGTAAACACCACAGGATAGCCTGCCACCGCCTGTAGCTACTAGGACTTACGTGACAGGATGGGCAGAAAGTTTAACCTGGACCAGCCATGGCTACATACACAAAGCTAAGTATATGCAAAAACAATGGCTGTTGGTTTTCTCATTAACATATCTTACCTAAAGGTGGTATTACTCCAATACAAAACCTAAAATACAGGTTCTGCTGGAGCGTGAGAGGGAGGAGAGCTCCTATGTTGAAGTACCAAGTGACTTCTATACATCCCCAACCACTAGGGATGGGCGAATCCAACGAAATCCATTATCCGGATGTAAAATCTGCAAACGGATTTGGCAGATTCATCAAAATCCGTCAATGGATACAACCATGGACGGATTTGTAGAATCCAATCCGCGGATTCAGAAATGTTGGGGGATTCTTCAAATTTGCCAACGGATTACTGAATCCGTGCATTGGATTCTACAACGGATTGTATCTAATGGCGGAGTTTGATGAATCTGCATGGATTAAAACTGACCAAATCCATTTGCGAATTTTACCCCGCAAAATGCAATTTGTGGGGATAACGTGGGAAGCGGATTTGGGCGGATTCACTCATCTCTAATCAGGATACATTGTAGCTGCTGAGTTACACTGACTGAAGGATGAATTGAAACTGAAAGGCGGCCATTACGTTAAGCACACAATCAGTATTTTGACAGATTAATAAGAGGAGCACCACACAATTGCAATCTTACGTAAGAATGTAGAATCAGACATTGCCTCATGCTTTACATATACAAATAAGAAAAAAAGAAAAGGGGGGGTGTAGTATTTCTGCTTTAAATGATGAGACTTCATTCAGCGGAAACAGATTTGCTTTTCTTTGGGTTTATGCAGTGCAGTATCACTTCATGCAAATGAGGCTGCTTTACTGTAGCGAGATAGTGTTAATGACTTTGAAATGAGGTGGAATAGCTGTGCTGATCACTTGACAAAAGAAGGGGTTTGTTTGCAAGCTTTAACTTCAGTGCATGTGGTAGTTTAACACTTTGCAAAGCACAGATTCTCATGAGGCTGATAACGCTGTTCAATCACTAAACCTCCAGCGTGAGACATTACACATGATCTGCACTGTAGCATTACTACAGTGCTTGGCAATAGTCTTAGGCCGTGATTATAGCAAAAATGGCCGGCGGCATGGCGCTGAGCGCCGCCGCGCAGTTCAAAAGCAAATAGCAATAAGACAATTAAAATGTTCATGCCTAGCACGACGCGCGCGCAGAATGGAACTTCAGGGCGGCAGACAGGAGAACCGACAAGGGAAATTGTTTTCTTCAGGCGACGGCAGCGTCACGTGAGCGGTTCAGCCAATGAGGGAGCACCGCTCACGGCTTCGCCTCCGCCACACCTCCTTGTCTCCTTCGGCTGCCTCCTGCCTGCAGTGCACATGGTGCTCTGCCGCATCCCATTGCTGACGTCACCAGATCGCGCCGCACCCAAGCGGAGCTGGTATAATAGTAGCCTTAGTCTTTACGTACAGTAGCTAACGTTCGGCTTGTCATTTTAATTTCTGACCATTCTAGATCCCAAGACATGATTACCCCCAGGATCCTTTGTTGTTGTCACTCCAAGATCTATGATGAGGTAATCTGATAATGAGTTTTAATTTTGACACAGTGGGGGCTATGCACTAAGCTCAATGGCTTTGCGTTCTGATGTTCCAAAAAATCAGGTTTGTTAAAAAGTGAGGCTGGGGACGCGATTCACTAAGGCCTTGAGCCCATTTTTTAACGTACCTTCTCAAAATATCTCAAAATAGCCACAGCGTACGGGTTGCTTTTTTCCCCCCATAATGGGGCCTGTATCTCCTGAAGTAGGGGGTCCCCGAGGCTGAAACCAATGCGGTTCAGCTCAGGAGACCCCCTGCACATCTACTCTAGTATTAAAACACACATAACAATAAACAATAATTCCTTACCGTAGCGGCTATCCGCTATGGTAAGGAAGCTGCATTAATGTACATTTTAATAATAATGTGCGGGAGCAGGGGGTTCCCTGAGCTGAATCGCATTTTCGCCGCTATCTTTAAAGCGTCCAAGACGCGACATGGGCTCTATAAAGATGGTGGCGACACTGGCACAGATGCCCCATACCGGGGCCTGAAACTCGGGAAGCAGGGAGTCCCTGAGGCAGAAATCAATGCGGTTCTGCTCAGGGGACCCCCTGCTCCTGAACACTATTATTAAAATGTACATTAAAGCAGCTTCATTACCTTAGCGGCTATCCGCTAAGTCAATGAAGGGGTTAAGGCACATTAGCATGTTTATTGGGGACAATTGGCCCCAATAAACATAGCAATATACAACACACATCCCCCCTGCCCCCTAACACATACAGTGCTGTAACATCAAAAAAAACTATTTCCACATATGGATAATAATGCATTTGCCCATTTTAAATACATATAAATTACAATAAATACCGTCAATATATATTACACTTACCTTTTACAGGCACCCACGATGAAGGTCATCTTCATCCTCATCTTCATCCTGCCCATGCCCCCTCCGATGCTGCAAAACATACACAAGCATAAAAACAGCCAATGTAATGTCCCCTAACCCCTTAATCACCATAGCGGTTATTAACCGCTACAGTCATTAAGGGGTTAACCCACCCTCACCCATCACTCGGGAGGCCTACATACCCTCCCCCACTACCCCCCCACCCTGTGAGGCCTAACCACCCTCACCCACTACTCAGCCGGGAGGCCTACCTACATACCCTTAGGGCCAATACCCCCTTCCCCAACCCCCAGAACCCACAATAAAAACAATACACAGCCCCACAATAAACATAATTCTATTTATTAAATATATAACCCCTGTGCCCCCCCATAAATACATGATTTATTATTTTACATACAGGGTTAATACACCAGGCCCACGGGAGTCCCTGGTGGGCCTGACGGGTCACCTCACAGACCTACAGGTGACCAGCATCATGTTTCACACAGGGTCTGGAGGCCTTTTGGTCGTTCCCGCCAGGCGCCATGGTCCACCAGGTGGTATCTGCGGGTCACTGTGGGCCACAATGGGGTCTCCACGGTAGGCCCGTGGATGTCTGGGGGGCCCCGGGTCAGACCCACAGGTGTCTGGGGACCCACGGGTGGTCCCTACGGGTCCACGGTGCCCCCACAGATGTGGGGCCACAGGTTCTTCCCCGCAGGTGTCCCCCATGGACCCGGCAGCCTGGTACCGGTGAGAAGCCCGAGGATCATAAAAGGGCAAAACCACCACCACCAAAATATATACAAAACACCCTTACCTTGGGGATGGTCTAAGGCCACCGGGCCCCGGCTCTCCCCAGCTGCGGTCCTCCCTTACTGTCCCATGCAGGACCTCTCTCTGATGCTGGTGTCCACCAGAAACAAGGCCCAGTTTCTGCCACAAACTGGCATCAGAAAGAAGCCCTGCATGGGACAGTAAGGGAGGCCTGCAGCATGGGAGAGCCGGGGCCCGGCGGCAGCAGTGGGATTCAGCCGGTTCGCACCGGTTTGTGCGAAACTGTACCTAAAATTTCCTCCGTTCGCAGAACCGGTGCGAGAAGAGAGAGAGCAGAGCTTCTGCTATGTGGCTGGGCAGCTTGCTCCATCTTGATTGGCTGCATTACACAGCAGCAGCCAATAAGGAGGAGGTGGCAGGAGCCTGGGGGTGGGGCCAAAGAGCAGAGAAAATGCGTGCAGCAGAGAAAGGTGAGCCTGTGTCCTGCCTGTGTCTCCTGCCTATGTCTGTGTGCTGTGTGTCTCCTGCCTGTGTCTGTGTGCTGTGTGTCTCCTGTCTGTGTCCTGTTTGCACTGGTTGCAGGCTGCACTTATTTGCAGTGGTTTCCCCAGGTCTCTCTGCTCCCCCCCCCCTGGTCTCTCTGCTCCCCCCGCTATCTCTCACCCCTGTGAGATGTGAGGGGGTCAGGGGGGGATGTGAGGTGGGTCAGGGAGAGATGTGAGGGGGGGCTGGGAGAAATGTGAGGGGGGCTGGGAGAGATGAGAGGGGGCTGGGGAGATGTGAGGGGGCTATGTGAGATGTGTCTGGGAAAGATGTGAGGGGGAGCTGGAAGAGATATGAGGGGGCTATGTGAGATGTGTCTGGGAGAGATGTGAAGGGGGTCTGGGAGGGATGTGAGGGGGGCTGGGAGAGATGTGAGGGGGCTAGGCGAGATGTGATGGGGCTATGTGAGATTGTCTGGGAGAGATGTGAGGGGGGGCTGGGAGAGATGTGAGGGGGTCTGGAAGAGATGTGAGATGTGTCTGGGAGAGATGTGAGGGGGGCTGGGGGAGATGTGTGTGAGATGTGTCTGGGAGAGATGTGAGGGGGGGCTGGGAGAGATGTGAGGGGGGGGGCTGGGAGAGATGTGTGGGGGCTGGGAGAGATGTGAGGGGGGCTGGGAGAGATGTGAGGGGGGTTGGGAGAGATATTAGGGGGGCTGGGAAAGATGTTAGGGGGGCTGATAGAGATGTGAGGGGGGCTGGGAAATGATGTGAGGGGGGGCTGGGAGAGATGTATGGGGGGCTGGGAGAGATGTGAGGGGGGGCTGGGGTAGATGTGAGGGGGATCTGGGGTAGATGTGAGGGGGAGCTGGGGTAGATGTGAGGGGGAGCTGGGGTAGATGTGAAGGGGGGCTGGGGTAGATGTGAGGGTGGGCTGGGGTAGATGTGAGGGGGGCTGTGTTCTGTGTGTCCTACCTGCCTGTGTCTGTGCCCTGTGTTGTTTGCCTGTTTGTGTAGTTTGCATGTGTCCATTTGTATTTGCACTTGTTGCAGGCTGCACATATTTGCACTGGTTCCCCCTGGTCTCTCCCTCCCCCCTGGTGTCTCTTTCCCCCTGGTCTCTCTCTCCCTCCCTGGTCTCTCTCTTCCCCTCCGTCTCTCTCTTTCTCTCCCCCCGTTTCTCTCTCTTTCTTCCCCCCCCTCTCTCTCTTTCTCTCTCTCCTCCATCTCTCTCTCTCCTCGTCTCTCTCTCTCTGCCCCGCCTCTCTCTCCCCCCGCCTCTCTCTCCCTCGTCTCTCTCTCCCCCGTCTCTCTCTCACTCCCCCGTCTCACTCTCTCTCACCCGTCTCTCTTTTTCCCTGTTTCGCTTTCTCTCCCCGTCTCTCTCTCTCCCCATCTCTCTCCCCCATTTTCTCCCCCCCACCTTTCTCCCCCCCCATCTCCCCCTTTTCTCCCCTCCCCCCTTTTCTCCCCCCCTCTCCCCCCTCCGCTGCGCCCGTCTTTATCCTCCTACATGCCCGGATAAATGCGGGGGTTTTCTCCGTTTCTTCCGTCACAGATAAAGTTAAAAGAGAAGTATACAGTTTATTTATTGTGCGTCTTCCGCTTTGCCAATGACCCGGAAGTGATGTCAATACACACTCGGTGCAGTCCCAAACACCGCTGTGGTTGGGATCGTGGCTGTAGCACTCAATTCACTCTCTCCAATACAAATCCAGTCTGTATATATATATTGCCAATAAAGAATATCACTTGTGAGCACATTCACATGTCTTAGACAGGTCTGCAACCCTGCCTTTCAACCATTATCACCTAGCATACAGTGCTCCCACTGCAGCAAGGGATTCTGGGAAATGACATGCAAATGAGCACACAATGTGTCACCTTTTGCCTGGAATATCCATTCACATGGAGCCCATGCTAGGTGATAATGGTTGAAAGGCAGGGTTGCAGACCTGTCTAAGACATGTGAATATGCTCATAAGTGATATTCTTTATTGGCTATATGCTAACGGTGGAGGTTTTTTGTTGCCTTTTTCACCCACCATAACTTAATTTTTTATATAGTTAAAAATAGTTATTGAGGCAAAAAGTGACACTGTGTGCTCATTTGCATGTCATTTCCCAGAATCCCTTGCTGCAGTGGAAGTGCTGTATGCTGGGTGATAATGGGGAAAGGCGGGGTTGCAGACCTGCCTAAGACATGCAGATGAGCATACAGTTATATTTGCATATATATATATATATATATATATATATATATATATATATATATATATATATATATGTATATACACTAGCTGATATACCCGGCGTTGCCCGTGATGTAATGTTCTGCCTCCCCCATCCTCCCTCTCAACTCCCTTCCCCCCCTCTTCACAGCTGTTCAGGCTTCCCCCCCTTCTCTCCTGACTCCCTCCCCCCTCTCTCCTGACTCTCTCTCCCCCCTCTCTCCTGACTCCCTCTCTCCCCCCCTCTCTCCTGACTCCCTCTCTCCCCCCCTCTCTCCTGACTCCCTCTGTCCCACCCCTCTCTCCTGACTCTCTCCCCCACGCTCTCTCCTGACTAACTCCCCCCCCCTCTCTCCTGACTGAATACCACCCCCCGCTTGTCCGCTGTGTGCCATCTTACCGGGGCAGCTGCAGGAGGAAGGTGGTCCTTCCTGAGGCTGCCTGCCCACTGCCTGTCCCCCCGCCGGGGAGGGAAGTGAGCGTTGGTGGCTGGGGCAGGAGAGCCATGCTGTGATTCCCCTCCATCCGGGAGCCTGTGGGGGGGAGGGAGAGAGAAAGAGAGAGAGAGGGAGAGGGAGGGAGAGAGGGATAGAGAGAGAGTTGGGTGACGTCATAAAGCCGGGTGACGTCATAGAGCCACCAATCTGATTGGCCAGAGGCTGAGGACCAATCAGATTCACCGCAGCTAGTACCAACCTTTCGATTTTATATATTAAGATATATATATATATATATATATATATATATATATATTAGACAAGAATAATAATAACAGCAGTTTTATATAAATTCGCCCTCTAGTAAATTATTTTTGTTGATTCCAAAGTGAAAAATTAATATATTTCTATACTTATTCTGAAAGGAGATCGGATCAGAGGCAGAATATTGCTTTCTTTATCCACCAGAGGGAATTGTCTAATTAAAACAGTAGGCTAAGGGGGTCCCTTAATTAAGGACAGCAATATAACCAATCTCCTATTTGTGTTATAACTTCCACATTAAGCAATGTGTATTTTACTAACAGGGTAATACATGGAACAGAGAAAAATACTGTATTTACTGTGTGTCTTTATTCACTTCAGTGGGTATAGTTGAACGAAAACTGAAGGCAAAGAGAGTCATTGAAGAATTAGGAATCTATTTTCAATCTTTTGTGGATATGACTCCAGATGTTAAAACACAAAGAAGCACATAATGCAGAGAACAGTTCTACCATTCTGTTTAGATTGTTTTTCAACATACAGTAGCGGCAGATTTTATTTGAAGTAATGCCGCCGGCCGGGTGCGTGTGAGCAGCGTGGAGACGCGGCACGTTGCGGCGCATTGTGACGTCACAGTCACGTGCGCGCCCGGCCTCCCCAGCTTCCCCGGCTTCCCTCGACACACTTGGAGATTAAAGTAAGGTAAGCGGGGGTGCGGGGATGCAGAGGGGCAGAGCAGGAGCCGGGTTCAGAGTCGGGAAGGGAGGGTAAATTGCGCGTGAAGTGGAGGGGGGGTGCGTGGGGTAAACGCGGTGGCGCGCGGTTTTGACTGGCGGCAGCCGGAGTAGATCCCGGCATGCAGCCGGCATTACTTCAAATAAAAGCTGCCGCAGCTGTATACTGGATATTATTGAGGGATAACTTTCATTCAGACACTGATCTGCTCTCTCTCATACTGTGCACCTCTGTTTAAGGTGCAAAATATTAAGGAGAGCACCCTGGTTCCCAGATAAATATAATTGATAAAAAATATGTATTTTTTAGCGCTATAGTGCTTCAGTGCTACCGTGCTACAGTGCTACTTGCCTCATGCAAGCTTTCCTCTCCGGCGATGTGTGGACTGTAAGTTTTTGGAAAGCGAGCGAGGGGGTAGGTGCAGTCATGACGTGGTGGGGGCTTGTCAAGGAAGTGTCATGCATAAGAACACGCCTTTAGCAAATAATAAAAAGCATAATGCCATGCATGAAAACATGTCTTGTTAAAAACATTTTTTTATAATATATGATGCATTGAACTAAGCATTGTACACTACAAAAATAAATAAATAAATGAACAATTATATACAAGTAATGGACAATCATCAGAAATTTCTCTCCATAAATTATCATTGATATTTCTGTCATGGTATGAATTAAAGGTTCACGATTATAAACCTCAGATATCAAATTTTCAATAGTTGAATTGTCCATATTCTCACAGCAAGCACAACTCAACTGACAAAACGTAATTTTAACAGTATCTAGGCAGAATAGCTTACTAAATTTTCATTGGCTGTTAGACGCTCACATGACTAGGCTGTCTCACTGCAATAGCAAACACGTTTGTCTCGTCTGCTTTTGGTATCCTTGTATCTCATGTGCAAGCTTGCACTCACTATGGCCATGCACTTAGCTCGACCCGTATCTTGCACTATGGATGAGGCCTTAGTGTTTCACAATAGTATTGTTTCACAAAAGTAATGCTTGAGTGGTTCTGTAACTACTGTATGTTTGTAATAGTTGAATAGTTTATACTGCAGAATAGAGGTTTTGTTTACAGTATAATGAAGCTCTATGACTCTCCAAACATCACCTGCAGAAAAAATTGTACCTTAGACAATAGACTTCTCTCTCTCCCCAGATATTTTCTGAAAAGATAACCGTACTCCATATCTATAGTGATTATGTGATCTATGTTTTGTTACTGTACTTGGGAAATATGTTAATAGAATGACTCCTATTATTATCACATCCACAAAGGTCCCTCAAATGAGTAATTTCTCCCCTAAATCCATCCCCATATACCACCTTTCACAAACAGCATACATGTGGGCACGTGACTTAGACATGCAGTCAGAGTTGATAAAACAGAAACAGAAAACCCTATACATTACATTACCCATATGCCGTACGTTTTCTCCCAGAGAGGTCACTGGTGCAGAATTTAGACTCACGTGTTTGGTCTGTTGATATCTGATTTTCATAATCTTTCCAAGACTTAAATGCATTCTTTCCCCATGGAAACAACAGAGGCTCACTCCCACCATAAATCAGCTGTTAGATAGACAGTTTTACCACAGAGTAAAAAAAAAATCTACAAAAATGACGTTTAGATCCTGCCTGATTATATAAATGTACCCATAGCTTCCTGTCTGTAATACTTAGACACATGTGAGCTACATTAACAGATTTGGGCGCTCATCATGGTAACAACAAACTTATCATGACCGTATAAATCCTAAATTTGAGCGACAAATGGATATCTGTCCCTTAGTACCTCTTAAACATGCAGTGTGGGATGTTAGAACATGCCATTCTGTGACATGATTACAGAATTGCAACTCTTATTATGCAAAGGAGATGACATCACATGATAGTCTCATTTTTAATAAAGACATGGCTGAATACTTTCTTAGCCATGCCCCCTGAACCTTGCAGAACCCTCCAAAGAATGCCTTTGAAGCCAGTTCTTAAAGGATTATGTTTATAAAGTTGTCAGAAGAGCCATTTTTTATTCCCATCTCTGTCAACTAACTGCCCTTATCTCGAGACTTTTATTAACCTCTCTATGAAAACAAGCACAAACCCGGAAATAGTCCTGACCTGTTAAAAACCCGACATATGGTATTTTGCTATCTCATTACCCAGCTGCCTGAATCCTGCCCCTGAGACAAAGTAACCACGCGGAGTAGCCATACACAACACACTGATGTAATCTCCTTAGAAGCTGGACAGGTAAAGTTACATTTATTTACATAAATAGTAACAATTGTGTGCTGCAGTATAAGGTTTCCAGATTTGTGTTTGTTAACTACAATATGGTGCTGTATTTATTCATCTCTACTTTTGACATTCAGACACTAAAAATACAGCAGTTAATCACAATTTATTGCACACCTTGCACGTCTGGCTAAGGAATTCAGCATTCAATACATCTTGCCTTAGAAAACTTACAACTTCTCTATTTCCCTTAAAATAAGAGGAATTCTATCAAGGACATAAAGTACTGTATGCTACAAAACTTTACAGTGATTGTAACAATTAGTTTCTATTAATAGAGATTAGCAGAGTCTGGGATAGAAATGTGCACCTTTCTAACAGACAAGCACTTCTTATCGGATAATAACTTTTTGAAAGATAATGTACTGTATAATTACAATAATATAATTCTAATTACTGTATATAAATGCCTAAAAAAAAATTTTTTGCTTGTATATGAAACAACAATGTTTTAAAATCAAGAACCAGAACATTTCTTGCCATCATTAGAAATACGATTCACTGCAGATATTTGTTCATCAATAACTTTGTTAGATTTTCTCCTTTTCCCACGGCTGATTTGAGTGATTTCACATGAAGCAGGAACTACTGCAAATCCTTCTTCATAATCAGCCTCCTGTTGGATGCAGTTCAGTCTTACCTACAGAACCTCTGTAATTGTGTCCATCTGCCTTGTAGAAAAATAAAAAATAGTGCTAGTCAATGACCAGACATGGTGCTGTGACTGCCAACAAGGGATGACCTTGGAACCACACAATGCCCTTGAGTTTGCAGGTAGAGGAGATTGACTTTTGGGTCTGGGCTTTATTTCATGTGTTAGATGTGGAAGTGATAGAACTGTCAAAGAGATGGGCAAATTTTTTGGGGGGATTTTTAAAATTCCCGCGGTGGCGGCCGCAGGAGGATAAAGGCGGCCGCCACTGTACAATACAATACAATACTAATACCATATCTAATAAAAACAATGAGCAAAGATATTTAAAAGGGAATAACAGGCTAAATAGGTAAGATCATGGTTTTACAAAATTTAACACGATTTTGCCTGAAGTGGCCACGCAGCCATGAACATGTTGGATCTTCAGTTTGGTTTGAGACATTGTGCGGTGATTTGTGCGTGCACTAGTCTCTTTCACTGATGTGAGCTTGCTTCATTTGAAATTGCAGGTTTTGAGGATGCTCACACATTGGATACACGTCACTAGAGGTGTGTCAGCTGTTTGGAGCTTCCCTCTGCTTGGGCTGGCAGCCTTGGTACTCAGCTAGTGAGTTGAGACTTTCCACCAGATTAGACACGAACAGCCCCCGAGGAGGATCTGCACAAGAGACGCAGGCTTAAACTGCTGTCATGGATGACTCTTTGGGGAGTGATCTCCTCCATCTACCCCTCACCATCTTCCAGGGAGGACGTTCCCTGCTACCCTTGCACTACCTGGTTGAACTGGACTGTGATGCAATGAATGGTGGTTCCAATATGGCAATAATGATTTTTAACCCACTGCTTTTATATTTCTCTTTTTTATACGTGGATAAATTACCACTATACGAATACCGAATTCATTTTACCTGAAATACTGCCCCATGAGAGGTTTTGCGTTTTTTTCTGTTTCATTAGGATTTTGCATACAGTATGTTAAATTATAAATATATTCTTACCGTTTACATTTACTTTAGATAAATAGTGTACTCACAAGAGATGTGTGAACCAGTCCAAATCATTTTCCCAGATTTTTTTAAGACCAAATCCGTCCCGCCCACCAAAATGTATCTGCATTTGGATACAAATGAGATGGATTTATAAGAATCCAGACAAAGAGAGAGATTCCCCCTGCCCCTCACCTGCAGATTAATCCCTGTCGTATTGCGCTCGAAAATCCAAATCTGCGGCTTGGCCTTTTTGAGATTTATCCGCGGACCAGAGGAACCGGCCGATCCGTGGTTGATCAAAATCCGCAAAACCGAATCGCCCATCTCTGGTGAATACACTTTCTGGCAAAGAAGGATAGTTTGCTTTCTTTTCTATTTTTATTTGAAAATCTCAATGCTGCGGAAAGGCTTGAGGAAGTTGTTTATATGAAGACTAGCACAAATAATCTTCCAACCTATACTTTGTGCATCACCAGTCATAAGGTTTTATAAATTTATTTAAGGCCACAATTATACTGCCGGCGACATTGCCAGCCACCGAAACCAATCCATGTAGGCCAATGAAGGTGCACATAGGGACTGCGACCGCGCAGAAGAGCGACGGAGGAGACAAATCTTGAGGAGACAAATAATTTTGTTTTACTTGCGACGGCCGTGTCACGTGATTCGAGATTGGCTAATCACAAACAAGCACACACTAACCAATCACAGCGGAGATAAACTAACCAATCACAATGCTAGAATTATCTACCGGACAACTACTGAGTGTATAGGATTGGCTTTTAATTACATCTCTCCCACTGCCATCTCTCCCTGCTGCCATCTCTCTCTGCTGCCATCTATCTCCGCTGCCATCTCTCTCCCCTGCCATCTCTCTCCCCCGCCATCTCTCTCCCCCGCCATCTCTCTCCCCCCCATCTCTCTCCGCTGCCATCTCTCTCCGCTGCCATCTCTCTTCACTGCCATCTCTCCCCCTTGCATCTCTCCGCTGCCATCGCAACCACAGAGTGCACTTTTTGCTTAATTGACGGCAGCATGTGATGTCAAGCTCACCTTCACGTGCACGCACACCTTCACTATAATCGTGGCCTAAGAAATACCAACATTCTACTAAGTCATTGGTAGAGATGCGTGAATCCGCCCAAATCCGTTTCTCGAATTTTATCGCAATTTTCACCAAAAAAATCAATGTTGTGGTGTAAAATTTGATTTTAATCCGCGCGGATTCATTGACAATCGCCATTGGATAAACTCTGTTGATGGATTTGTAGAATCCAAATCATGGATTCAGCAACTTGTTGGATTGCTGAATCTGCGGATTGAATTCTACAAATCTGTCAACGGGTTGCGGAATCGGTGGAGTGTATTGTAATAATAATTTAAAAATCAGCAAAACGCAAATCACCCTTTGAGATTGATCCACTGAAATCTGCGGACCAAAGGAGCCGCCCGATTCACTGCAGATCCAAATCCCCCCCAAAAATGTGCCCATCTCTTTGACAGTTCTATCACTTCCACATCTAACACATGAAATAAAGCCCAGACCCAAAAGTCAATCTCCTCTACCTGCAAACTCAAGGGCACTGTGTGGTTCCAAGGTCATCCCTTGTTGGCAGTCACAGCACCATGTCTGGTCATTGACTAGCACTATTTTTTATTTTTCTGCAAGGCACATGGACACAATTACAGAGGTTCTGTAGGTAAGACTGAACTGCATCCAACAGGAGGCTGATTAGGAAGAAGGATTTGCAGTAGTTCCTGCTTCATGTGAAATCACTCAAATCAGCCGTGGGAAAAGGAGAAAATCTAACAAAGTTATTGATGAACAAATATCTGCAGTGAATCGTATTTCTAATGATGGCAAGAAATGTTCTGGTTCTTGATTTTAAAACTCTTTGTTTCATATACAAGCAAATATTTTTTTTTTAGGCATTTATATAATTATAATTATATTATTGTAATTATACAGTACATTATCTTTCAAAAAGTTATTATCCGATAAGAAGTGCTTGTCTGTTAGAAAGGTGCACATTTCTATCCCAGACTCTGCTAATCTCTATTAATAGAAACTAATTGTTACAATCACTGTAAAGTTTTGTAGCATACAGTACTTTATGTCCTTGATAGAATTCCTCTTATTTTAAGGGAAATAGAGAAGTTGTAAGTTTTCTAAGGCAAGATGTATTGAATGCTGAATTCCTTAGCCAGACGTGCAAGGTGTGTAATAAATTGTGATTAACTGCTGTATTTTTAGTGTCTGAATGTCAAAAGTAGAGATGAATAAATACAGCACCATAGTGTAGTTAACAAACACAAATCTGGAAACCATATACTCAAACACAAAATTTTTACTATTTATGTTAAATAAATGTAACTTTACCTGCCCAGCTTCTAGGGAGATTACATCAGTGTGTTGTGTATGGCTACTCCGCGTGGGTTACTTTGTCTCAGGGGCAGGATTCAGGCAGCTGGGTAATGAGATAGCAAAATACTATATGTTGGGTTTTTAACAGATCAGGACTTTTTCCGGGTTTGTGCTTGTTTTCATAGAGAGGTTAATATTAGTCTTGAGATAAGGGCAGTTAGTTTGACAGAGATGGGAATAAAAAATGGCTCTTCTGACAAATTCATAAACATGATCCTTTAAGAACTAGCTTCAAAGGCATTCTTTGAGGGTTCTGCAAGGTTCAGGGGGCATGGCTAAGAAAGTATTCAGCCATAGAATGTCTTTATTAAAAATGAGACTATCATGTGATGTCATCTCCTTTGCATAATAAGAGTTGCAATTCTGTAATCATGTCACAGAATGGCATGTTCTAACATCCCACACTGCATGTTTAAGAGGTACTAAGGGAAAGATATCCATTTGTCGCTCAAATTTAGGATTAATACGGTCATGATAAGTTTCGTTGTTACCATGATGAGCGCCCGAATCTGTTAATGTAGCTCACATGTGTATTACAGACAGGAAGCTATGGGTACGTTTATATAATCAGGCAGGATCTAAACGTCATTTTTGTAGAGTTTTTTTTTACTCTGTGGTAAAACTGTCAATCTAACAGCTGATTTATGATGGGGGTGAGCCTCTGTTATTTCCGTGGGGAAAGAATGCATTTAAGTCTTGGCAAAGATTATGAAAATCAGATATCAACAGACCAAACATGTGAGTCTCAATTCTGCACCAGTGACCTCTCTGGGAGAAAACGTACGGCATTTGGGTAATGTAATGTATAGGGTTTTCTGTTTCTGTTTTATCATCTCTGACTGCATGTCTAAGTCACGTACCCACATGTGTACTGTTTGTGGAAGGTTGTATATGGGGACGGATTTAGGGGAGAAATTACTCATTTGAGGAACCTTTGTGGATGTGATAATAATAGGAGTCATTCTATTAGCATATTTCCCAAGTACAGTAACAAAACCTAGATCACATAATCACTATAGATAGGGAGTACGGTTATCTTTTCAGAAAATATCTGGGGAGAGAGAGAGGTCTATTGTCAAAGGTACAATTTTTTCTGCAGGTGATGTTTGGAGAGTCATACTGCACCGACACACTTTATTCGAGCAAATGCCTGGTTTGTACCTGGCAGAAACCTGGAATCCGCCGCTGCTCACCTCTTGCATGCTTCGTTGCGTTTGCCTTCCCAGCCACGGTTCATGCCTGGCTGACGGGGGCCTGATCTGTTAAATGATAATGAGAATGATTTACTAGGCTGCGATGTTTCGATTGTCCACCAGATGGCATAAACTCATGACTTAAGTAATGTGTGGCCTTTGCAAGTTGTTTCGTTTCCAAAAAAAAGTTACTTTATCCCAGTACAGTATGCTATTGTGTAACTTGTCCTTGAGACTGAAGGAAGAGTTGCAAAAAATGTATCAATTTAGGCTTTACATACAGTAATGTATTAAATAAAGACAAAGATCATTTTCACTTACACTATTCTACAGAGACATGAGTGTTCAAGTGGAGCCCGTGTTCCAAAAACCTGACAGAAGTTATGCTTATTTGATATGGGCCGCTATAAATGCAACAGAGGATAAGATGGCAACAGTTGTTCAAATTTATCAGTATTTTATCGAAAATTATGACTTTTACAGATTTTCGCCAACTCCTCATTTGTGGAAGCATGCAATAAGGAAAAGGTTATGTAGTGACCCCTGTTTTCACCGTATTGAGCCCCAATTTGTTGGAGGGTATTGGTGTGTGTCACAGGGTTTTTCCCGTATCTATGATAATGGAGGCGGCAAAAGGCGAAGGGTCGTGTTAAAACGAAATAAGAAGCGACAGTCCCTGCCAAGCAATGCGCCAGAACCAGAACCAGAACCAGCAGCAGCACCAGCTTATCATCATGGTCCCGCCGTCGGTGACAACTCTGAGATGGATTTCGCAGCCAGTTTTGATGAAGCTTGCATGTACCTAAGCGATTTCCCGCTGACTACAGGTGGGCTAGTCCCTCTGCAAAATGATGAAAGCTGGACTGGAAGTGGGCCGGCGCCAGCGCAAGCTGAATGGGAAATTTAGTAATACTGTACAGTATGGTGAGTACTGTATTTTTGCCGTATTATTTTGGTGGGGCTGGCTGGGAACTTCTTTAGGGGGCTGACCATTACTGTACATTAAAACTTTTCATTTTGTTTTTCCTCAGAAAAGAAAACGGCTAATGGGGGGATTTCGATGGATTATATTGTACTGTATGCTGATGTTTTCCGGCCATACAGTATACTGTGTAATAAACCCGAATAAATAAAACTATGCATTTATTCTACAGTACATGTTCAGTAAATTACTGCACATACTGGGGGCGAGATGTGTTTGCAGCAGAGAGAGATTTAATAATATTGTACAGTGAGCAGGGGGTTCCCTGAGCCAGAAATTAATGCTCAGGGAACCCCCCCCCCCCTGCTCCTGATCAATATTATTAAAAATACGGAAAATGCTGCGTCATTACCATAGCGGATAGCCGCTAAGGCAATGAAGGGGTTAACCCACCGTGCCCGCTTTATTGTGTGTAGTGGGGATGGGTGAGGGGGGTATTTGGCCCTTGGTGTGAGTTTACGACTTGCGGGAGGGGGGGGGGGGGTTGCGGGTGCACTTAACCCCTTCACGATCGTAGCAGTTAATACCGCTACGGTCATGAAGGGGTTAAGCCATCCCGCTACCCCACCCCCCCCCCCCCCCCCCCGCAAGCCCTCCCCAACCATCGTTGGGGCGAATACCCCATTCACCCACCCCCGCTAAACACAATAAAAAATAATCACACACAGCATCCCCGCAATAAATAAATAAATAAATAAATACAAATAAATACATTTGAAATACATTTTTATTGATAGTGTAGATGTGCAGGGGGTCTCTGGAGCTGAACCGCGTTGGTTTTAGGTCTGGGGACCCCGTGCCCCCCGAGATACAGGCCCCTTTAGGGGGTGCCGGTATCCAGCTCTGCGTTAAAAGCCCCGATCACGTGACCGCGGCCTGTAAACCAAGCAGAGCAGAGGGATACCGGCACCCCCTAAAGGGGCCTGTATCTCGGGGGGCACGGGGTCCCCAGACCTGAAACCTGTGCGCTTCTGCTCTGGAGACCCTCTGCACATGTACAGTATCAATAAAACACATACAATATACAGTATAAATAAACACTCGTTCTTTACCTTAGCGTCTATGCGCTATGGTAAAGAAGCATTATTTTAATAATATTGTAAAGTGAGCAGGGGGTTCCCTGAGCCAGAAATTAATGATTAATGCTCAGGGAACCCCCCCCCCCCCTGCTCCTGATCAATATTATTAAAAATACGGAAAATGCAGCGTCATTACTATAGCGGATAGCCGCTAAGGCAATGAAGGGGTTAACCCACCGTGCCCGCTTTATTGTGTGTAGTGGGGATGGGTGAGGGGGGTATTTGGCCCTTGGTGTGAGTTTAGGACTTGCGGGAGGGGGGGGGGGGGGGTTGCGGGTGCACTTAACCCCTTCACGATCGTAGCAGTTAATACCGCTACGGTCATGAAGGGGTTAAGCCCTCCCGCTACCCCCCCCCCCCCCCCCCCCCGCAAGCCCTCCCCAACCATCGTTGGGGCGAATACCCCATTCACCCACCCCCGCTAAACACAATAAAAAATAATCACACACAGCATCCCCGCAATAAATAAATAAATAAATAAATACAAATAAATACATTTGAAATACATTTTTATTGATAGTGTAGATGTGCAGGGGGTCTCTGGAGCTGAACCGCGTTGGTTTTAGGTCTGGGGACCCCGTGCCCCCCGAGATACAGGCCCCTTTAGGGGGTGCCGGTATCCAGCTCTGCGTTAAAAGCCCCGATCACGTGACCGCGGCCTGTAAACCAAGCAGAGCAGAGGGATACCGGCACCCCCTAAAGGGGCCTGTATCTCGGGGGGCACGAGGTCCCCAGACCTGAAACCTGTGCGCTTCTGCTCTGGAGACCCTCTGCACATGTACACTATCAATAAAAATGTATTTCAAATGTATTTATTGTCATTTATTTATTTATTTATTTATATTTATTTATTCATTGTGCTGCTGCTGCTGCAAGTCGTAAACTCACACCAAGGGCCAAACACCCCCCTCACCCCCAATAAAAAAAATTCACGCACAGCAGCCCCACAATTAATAAATAAATCTAAATAAATAAATAAAATCTATGTAAAACCCCCTCCCCTATTCTCGCTTTTAAAACGCCCTGCCTTCTCTCTAATCTATGTAAAAAACCCTCCCCCTATCCCCCTATTGTGTGTGCGTTAAGCTTCCCTGCAAGCTATGTAAAAAAACCTCCCCCTATTGTGTGTGTGTTTAAATCTGTCTGGCCTGTGTTTCTGAGTGCTGAGTGCTCTGCGTTTAAAGGTCCCGATCACGTGATCGCGGCCTGTAAACCAAGCAGAGCAGAGGGATACCGGCACCCCCTAAAGGGGCCTGTATCTCGGGGGGCACGGGGTCCCCAGACCTGAAACCTGTGCGCTTCAGCTCCGGAGACCCCCTGCACATGTACACTATCAATAAAAATGTATTTCAAATGTATTTATTGTCATTTATTTATTTATTTATTTATATTTATTTATTCATTGTGCTGCTGCTGCAAGTCGTAAACTCACACCAAGGGCCAAACACCCCCCTCACCCCCAATAAAAAAAATTCACGCACAGCAGCCCCACAATTAATAAATAAATCTAAATAAATAAATAAAGACATGAAGAGAAATAAATATATACTGTACAGTATATACTTTGTATATATATATACACTGTATATATATATATATATATATATATATATATATATATATATATATATATATATATATATATATACAGTATACATATATACACTGTGTGTATATATATATATATATATATATCATACAGCTATATATATATATATATATATATATATATATATATATATATATATATACATACTGTATGTGAGTGAAAAGAGAAAAAAGTAACCCGTATGGGAGCACTCAGGTATGCAATTGATATATTTGTTTATTTATTTGACACAGTGCAAAAAGGGATGAATAAACAGTACAGTACATGATTTAAAAACACTTAAAAAAGAGGCATGGACCCTTAAACACTAATGAACAGCACTAGGGAACGACACACACTGTCAACCCTAAACATGAAAAGGATAGTGACTCAAAAAACACTAGGGAGAATCAAAGTGAATCACAATAGGTTACTGGGTTTAAAGGCACCTACAGTATACAACGCTAAGGATAATGCACACTACACACCAAAAGGTAGACTTGTCAAAGTATAAATGACAGTCTCAAAGCATCACACATCTGCATTAGCATACAGTAATATAACCAATGCCTAAAGCACAAATCATGTGTAGGAAAGGTGGTAAGGTGGAATGAAATCCCTAGATGTGTAGAGCAATGAAGTTAATGAATAGCATACAGTATACAGTAAAACATAACATTACAATCCACACAGTACATTGCATTTACAGTACATTGTATACTGTAAATGATGCATAGCATTAAATCTATGCACCATATACAGTACTGTACATTCTGCAAATGAATGTTAACAATATAATTGCAAGCTACTCTACCAGTAAATACTGTACAAACACTTCCAAACAAGTCAACTTAACTACAGTATTTTAACCAAGCAAGTAAACCAAAATCAATACAGTATATACTGTAAGTAACAACCAGAAAAGACAATTTAAAAACAAACTAACCCTTACAATACCAAGGATTACATCTATCTAATTGTAAAAAACCTTATACATTATACACAGCAGCATTGTTTAAAAACCCCTTCCCCCCTAATGTTTGTGTTAAGCAGATTACACTGAAGGGAGAGAGATATAAAGGCCTAAAGCCCCTTCCCCCCTAATGTTTCTGTTAAGCAGATTACACTGAAGGGAGAGAGATATAAAGGCCTAAAGCCCCTTCCCCCCCTAATGTTTCTGTTAAACAGATTACAGTACATTGAAGGGAGAGAGATTTTACAGAAACACACATTAGGGGGGAGGGGGCTTTAAACAGATTACATTGAAGGGAGAGAGATGTTTCTGTTACCAGTAAATCTCCCTCCCTGCATTGCTAACCACCCTCACCCCCTACCCACATACCGTTAACCCCCCCCCCCATCCTGGCCATGGCCCCTCCGCTTCTGCAAAACAGACACAAAAATTAAAACATACAAAGTAATGTCCCCTAACCCCTTAATCACCATAGCGGTTATTAACCGCTACAGTCATGAAGGGGTTAACCCACCCTCACCCACCCACCACTCGGGATGCCTACATACCCTCCCACACTAACCCCCCCCCCCCCCACCCGTGAGGCCTAACCACCCAGTCAGTACCCACAAGGGAGGCCTACCCACATACCGTTGGGGAAACACCCCACCCCCACCCCAGTACCCACAATAAAAACAGTACAATCACCCACAATAAACAGCATTCTATTTATTAAATACATTACCCACCCCCTGTGCCCCCCCCCCCATAAATACAAGATTTATTCTTTTACATTCAGGGTCCATAACGTAGCCCCACGCTAGTCCCCGGTGGGCTGGCAGGGCACCTGGACAGACCTACAGTTTACCAGCAGCATTCCACAGGTTCTGGAGGCCTGCTGGTGGATCCTGCCAGCACCATGGCGCCCAGGTGGTCTCCTTGGGTCACCGTGAGCCTCAATTGGGTCCACACGGTAGGCCCAAGGATGTCTGGGAGCCCCGGGTCAAACCCACAGGTGTCTGCGGGGCCTCGGGTGGTTCCCATGGGGGTCTGGGGAACTCACGGGTGCTCACTACGGGTCCGCGGTGCCCCCACAGAAGTGGGACCACACATCATCATCCCCGCACCTACGGCTCGGAGGTGCCCCCACAGAAGTGGGACCACACATCGTCATGCCCGCAGACTACGGGTCCGCGGTGCCCCCACAGAAGTGGGACCACACATCATCATCCCCGCATGTGTCACCCGTGGAACCACCAGCCTGCTACCCTTTAGGATACCCGAGGATTCCCCGCGGGTGGTCTCCAGAGGTCCCACGCAAAACCACGGAAGTAACCCTGAATGTAAAAAAAATAAACCTGGCCTATACATTCAATACATACACCCTCCCCCCCAACACCTACAGTACAATAATGTGCAAAATAACTATTATCCAGATATGGATAATAGATTAATTGCCCATTATTAAAAACATTAACTAGCATATACAAATAAATAAAGTACTACTGACCTCATCAATACGAAGTGTCCGACGCCAGCGCCTTCCTTCTCTTGCCCACACAAAACATAGCCAAAACCAAGCCAATACATTGCAATTACATTCAGATATCAATTAACCCCTTAAACACCTTATCGGATAATAACCGCAAAGGTAATTAAGGGGTTAAGCCACACAGGCACGATACCCACCCTTCACCCATGAATTTGTACTGTGGCTTCATCATGCAACTGTATATATATACTGTATATATATACATACAGAGAGACAGAGAGAAAGAGAGAGAGAGAGATATATACAGTATATATATATACACACGTTATATACACACCCATGATAAACCAAATATACAGTACAAATAAATGTAGAAGGGTTATCAAAACCATACTGTTCTACAACCAAACACTTCTCCATACAGACACTACATTAAAAATCAATTTCCTTTAAAAATCCTAACTGATCTCACAATCTACTGTACTGTATATGATCACAAACCAATGAAAAAAGTCACATTCCAAAATGCATAAAATCTATGCACCATACTGTATACATTCTGCAAATTAATCAACGTAAACAAAAATCAATTAGCAATCATTATTTACATCCCTAAACATTTCACACTCAATCATGAACAATGAAACCATTAACAGATTCACGCCTAGAGCAGAACAATTAAGCCTTTGAAAAAAATATAAGTACCGACAAAAATACAACCTTTACAGTACAACCAAGGCTATCTATCCCTGACCTTCCTCAAACACACAATACAATACCAAGGAATAATACATCTATCTAATTTTAAAATACTTTAAACTCACAAAATAATTAAAAACACATCTAATCCAGCTTTTAAAACATCATCATTTCTTACCCTGAATGTATACTGTACAGTATATCTCTCTAGACATATATATTGTACATACATACATACAGTGGCAAGAAATGATATACCACAAAAAAAAAAAAATACACAGGTTAAAAAACCTTTTGAAAAAATTAACAAGTTAAATAAAATACATTTCTTTACTGTAGTTCACTTACCATTACTTGCCCCCACCGACTCCCGTTGCCCAGCTTACTCACGAACCAATCCACGATCAGGAACCCATAAAATAATAAACCATTGAAAATAATAAACATTAAACTAAAAATCCAAACCAATCCACGGGTCTTCTACTTGTAATACACCTTCATCTGTATTCTTCTTTCTTCTATCTCCTTCCGGGCGGGGCAGGGCGTGGTCTTCTTTCCATCATCGGCCACGCCCTTGTCTTTTTTCTTCTCCGGAGGTCCTTCCTCCGCGGCGTCTGGCTGCAAAATGAGACGACATAGGCTTTTAAAGACCTATGACGTCACATTTTGCGTCATGGTTCCCACGGTCCTGATTGGACCGTGAAAACCATGTGTTTTGGCCGATAATAAAAAAATGATGACGTCACTTAAAGGGAATGAAAGCACAGCCAATCAGAATGGCTTTGCTTCAATTGCCTTTAAGATGACGTCATGAAAAGGCACATGGCCGTGCACACATGGTACTAGAGCCAATCAGAGCGTGGGAACTTTATCCCTACTCTGATTGGCTCTGGTATACCATGTGTCAGGGGCTTGGGGGAGAAAGGATGTGACGTCAATGAAAACCTGTCACGTGGTACGGTAGCCAATCAGAGCGTGGGAACTTTATCCTTATTGACGTCACATCCTTTCTCCCCCAAGCCCCTGACACATGGTATACCAGAGCCAATCAGAGTAGGGATAAAGTTCCCACGCTCTGATTGGCTCTAGTACCATGTGTGCACGGCCATGTGCCTTTTCATGACGTCAACTTAAAGGCAATTGAAGCAAAGCCATTCTGATTGGCTGTGCTTTCATTCCCTTTAAGTGACGTCATCATTTTTTTTTTATCGGCCAAAACACATGGTTTTCACGGCCCAATCAGGACCGTGGGAACCATGACGCAAAATGTGACGTCATAGGCCTTTAAAAGCCTATGTCGTCTCATTTTGCAGCCAGACGCCGCGGAGGAAGGACCTCCGGAGAAGGAAAAAGACAAGGGCGTGGCCGATGATGGAAAGAAGACCACGCCCTGCCCCGCCCGGAAGGAGATAGAAGAAAGAAGAATACAGATGAAGGTGTATTACAAGTAGAAGACCCGTGGATTGGTTTGGATTTTTAGTTTAATGTTTATTATTTTCAATGGTTTATTATTTTATGGGTTCCTGATCGTGGATTGGTTCGTGAGTAAGCTGGGCAACGGGAGTCGGTGGGGGCAAGTAATGGTAAGTGAACTACAGTAAAGAAATGTATTTTATTTAACTTGTTAATTTTTTCAAAAGGTTTTTTAACCTGTGTATTTTTTTTTTTTTTGTGGTATATCATTTCTTGCCACTGTATGTATGTATGTACAATATATATGTCTAGAGAGATATACTGTACAGTATACATTCAGGGTAAGAAATGATGATGTTTTAAAAGCTGGATTAGATGTGTTTTTAATTATTTTGTGAGTTTAAAGTATTTTAAAATTAGATAGATGTATTATTCCTTGGTATTGTATTGTGTGTTTGAGGAAGGTCAGGGATAGATAGCCTTGGTTGTACTGTAAAGGTTGTATTTTTGTCGGTACTTATATTTTTTTCAAAGGCTTAATTGTTCTGCTCTAGGCGTGAATCTGTTAATGGTTTCATTGTTCATGATTGAGTGTGAAATGTTTAGGGATGTAAATAATGATTGCTAATTGATTTTTGTTTACGTTGATTAATTTGCAGAATGTATACAGTATGGTGCATAGATTTTATGCATTTTGGAATGTGACTTTTTTCATTGGTTTGTGATCATATACAGTACAGTAGATTGTGAGATCAGTTAGGATTTTTAAAGGAAATTGATTTTTAATGTAGTGTCTGTATGGAGAAGTGTTTGGTTGTAGAACAGTATGGTTTTGATAACCCTTCTACATTTATTTGTACTGTATATTTGGTTTATCATGGGTGTGTATATAACGTGTGTATATATATATACTGTATATATCTCTCTCTCTCTCTTTCTCTCTGTCTCTCTGTATGTATATATATACAGTATATATATACAGTTGCATGATGAAGCCACAGTACAAATTCATGGGTGAAGGGTGGGTATCGTGCCTGTGTGGCTTAACCCCTTAATTACCTTTGCGGTTATTATCCGATAAGGTGTTTAAGGGGTTAATTGATATCTGAATGTAATTGCAATGTATTGGCTTGGTTTTGGCTATGTTTTGTGTGGGCAAGAGAAGGAAGGCGCTGGCGTCGGACACTTCGTATTGATGAGGTCAGTAGTACTTTATTTATTTGTATATGCTAGTTAATGTTTTTAATAATGGGCAATTAATCTATTATCCATATCTGGATAATAGTTATTTTGCACATTATTGTACTGTAGGTGTTGGGGGGGAGGGTGTATGTATTGAATGTATAGGCCAGGTTTATTTTTTTTACATTCAGGGTTACTTCCGTGGTTTTGCGTGGGACCTCTGGAGACCACCCGCGGGGAATCCTCGGGTATCCTAAAGGGTAGCAGGCTGGTGGTTCCACGGGTGACACATGCGGGGATGATGATGTGTGGTCCCACTTCTGTGGGGGCACCGCGGACCCGTAGTCTGCGGGCATGACGATGTGTGGTCCCACTTCTGTGGGGGCACCTCCGAGCCGTAGGTGCGGGGATGATGATGTGTGGTCCCACTTCTGTGGGGGCACCGCGGACCCGTAGTGAGCACCCGTGAGTTCCCCAGACCCCCATGGGAACCACCCGAGGCCCCGCAGACACCTGTGGGTTTGACCCGGGGCTCCCAGACATCCTTGGGCCTACCGTGTGGACCCAATTGAGGCTCACGGTGACCCAAGGAGACCACCTGGGCGCCATGGTGCTGGCAGGATCCACCAGCAGGCCTCCAGAACCTGTGGAATGCTGCTGGTAAACTGTAGGTCTGTCCAGGTGCCCTGCCAGCCCACCGGGGACTAGCGTGGGGCTACGTTATGGACCCTGAATGTAAAAGAATAAATCTTGTATTTATGGGGGGGGGGGCACAGGGGGTGGGTAATGTATTTAATAAATAGAATGCTGTTTATTGTGGGTGATTGTACTGTTTTTATTGTGGGTACTGGGGTGGGGGTGGGGTGTTTCCCCAACGGTATGTGGGTAGGCCTCCCTTGTGGGTACTGACTGGGTGGTTAGGCCTCACGGGTGGGGGGGGGGGGTTAGTGTGGGAGGGTATGTAGGCATCCCGAGTGGTGGGTGGGTGAGGGTGGGTTAACCCCTTCATGACTGTAGCGGTTAATAACCGCTATGGTGATTAAGGGGTTAGGGGACATTACTTTGAAAGTGTTATTTTTTTTCTCTGTTTTACTGTACAGCAGCGGAGGTTGCCATGGGTAGTGGGTAGTGTATTGAATGTATTTATTGGTTATTATGCGTTAACCCCTTCATTACCTTAGCGGCTATACGCTATGCTAATGAAGCCTCGTTTCTGAACTTTTAATAATATTGTGCAGGAGCAGGGGGTCCCCTGAGATTAGATTTCTGTCTCAGGGAACCCCCTGCTCACTCTACAATATTATTAAAAAGACAGAAATGCTGCTTCTTTACCATAGCGCATAGCCGCTAAGCTAAAGAATGATTCTTTAATGATGTGTGTGTTTTATTCACAGTGTAGAGGGTCTCCAGAGCAGAAGCGCACAGGTTTCAGGTCTGGGGACCCCGTGCCCCCCGAGATACAGGCCCCTTTAGGGGGTGCCGGTATCCCTCTGCTCTGCTTGGTTTACAGGCAGCGATCACGTGATCGGACCTTTAAACCAAGCAGAGGGCTACCGGCACCCCCTAAAGGGGCCTGTATCTCGGGGGGCACGGGGTCCCCAGACCTAAAACCAACGCGGTTCAGCTCCAGAGACCCCCTGCACATCTACACTATCAATAAAAATGTATTTCAAATGCATTTATTTGTATTTATTTATTTATTTATTTATTGCGGGGATGCTGTGTGTGATTATTTTTTATTGTGTTTAGCGGGGGTGGGTGACGGGGTTTATAAATGTGAGTTTATAAATAAAATAAAGAATATTATTTATACAGTAGGGGCCTTAGAACAGAAGTTCCCACGCCAATTGCGCGCTCATTGCTCTTTTGTTACAATGTTGCTGGTCTTGCGGGTTTGCAGTCTGGCAGCAAAAAGCAGTTTGTAGTACTGTGTGTGAGATAAAGTAACCAGTTCTTTTATTGCTGAAGTCGCCACTAAAAACTTTTATTTACAAATACAGTACAAAAACCGTGCAACACACAACAACATACAGTATCCTTTGTTTAAGTACAGCAGGTACTATAGGGTAAAACATGTACTGTACAGTACAGCACAACATTACAGTATGGTCTCACTGAAAGTCCTCCCCATTTTCCAGCCATGGCCGATGCCTTGCATGGCGCAAAACGCCATTAATGCAGTCTCTAACGCCTCTCATTACAGGATCTGTAACAGGGTAATAGCGCTGCATTTCTTCCACAATCTTTTTCCTTAAATTGGCAGGAAGGGCATTTTTTTGGCGATTCCCATCATAGTTCACTTTGAACACCCACTCGCAGTACAATGTGTAGGGAACATGGTGTTTAAATATGATTAAGGCATACTTGTGTGGTATACCAGCACTCCTCACCCTATACTTCTCCCTCAGCGCCGGTGTCAGATCGCACAGGGAGATGTCGGGCACTGTTTGTATGCGAGCGGGTGTAGGAAGTCTTTTGGGAGCGGGTGTACTTGAGGCGATGGGCAATGGTAGGGTGTCTGGGAGGAAGCTTTCCTCCGGTAGTGGTCGCCGGGTTGTCTCCTGGCGTGGTCTAGATGGGGTTGTCATGTCCTCCTCAATAGCATAGTACACTGTATCTTCTGGTGGAGGGGGTGTGCTTGGTGATGGAAGGGGGTCGAAGGTACCATGCATCACATCCATGTCACCCCCCTGCTCCAGCGTCGGGGAAACAGGGGCATTAACACCGAGCAAATAATGTATGCCCGCTATGTCTGCCTCTATCTTGTCCATCCGTTGATCCATACGTTGCTCCATATGTAGCATCCGTTGATCCAGCCGTTGCTCCATATGTAGCACCGACTCCAGAAGCAGATCTAGCTTTGCCAGCACACTAGAATTCCCGGGGAGATCCACACTTAGCCCATTCAGGATCCGGTCCAACGAGCTGCTTGTGCATGGCATCTGGAGATCTGGGGGGATGGGTGCAACGGAGGATGAGATGGGGGTTCCCTGGAGAGAAGCGGCATCGATGGAGAGTGGAAGAGGTGACCTGGGGATGCCCGGTACAGGAGAAGCTGCAGCGTGGTGGAAGAGGGATGGAGAAGGTGACCGCTGGATTTCCGGGAGAGAAGCAGAGTCGTCCAAGAGCAAAGGAGACAGTGACCCGTTGATTTCAGAGGCAGCAGCATCTTCAGATGGAACCGGAGAAGATGGGGGTGGAGAAGCCGGGCTGAAGATTTCCGGGACAGCTACAGCAGAGTCGTCGAAGCATATGGGAGCAAGTGGTCTGCGGATTCGGTGAGTTGGCTGCCATGCGTCTTGCGTACCGAGCACAGTACCGTATTTCTTCTTCACATAATAAGGCTGACGTGTTTTAAAAGCCTTAGCCTTTGGGGTCAGCAGAAGGTTTTCTTTGTTGGCCTTAGCCTGTCGCTTTGCCTTTGGCTTGGGAACGGTAACTGCCTTTCTCTTTTTCAGTGTGGCAGGCACAGCAGAGGTGAGATGATTCTTTCTTCCATAGAACCGGGGATGCTCCATGTAAGCGGGAGGCACAATGCAGTATCTGGACAATGGCTCAGATAAAGATCAGCAAGTGGTGGGCTATGCAATGTGTACAACCTTTTATGCATGGTGGCCAGGTACAGGTGTTGAAAGTGGGTGGTCTGTTATGTGAGTCATTAACATATAAATAGACCATCCATTTTGTGGATTCACTGCACATTGAATACACATCGACTAAACATCGAATACACATTCTTGTGTTTGTATTTCTTTCTACTCGCAGCAATGCCTGTTAAGAAGATTTCAAAGGATCTCAGCATGAGAATGAAGGAGATGTACACGAGCGGACAACGAATTGCAGATATCCAGCGCTGGTTAACTGCTTCTGGCCTCGTTGTGCCATCAAGCACTGTGTGCTATCATGCACAAGGAAAAAACAGAGACCGCAAAAAGGCACCAAGGGTAACAAATGCGTAAGTACTGTATACTGTATTTATAAAACTTAACCAAAAAAAAATATAGAAAACTGTAGTGTACATCTACAGTATACCGTATTTATATACAGTAGTATATTTATTATATTACAACAGTATATACTGTAGTGTACTGTATGTGTGGTCAATTTATATTTTTTGTGCAGCAGTATACACTTTTGGTATATTGCAATTCATCTTACAACGGAATATACAGTATATGATGTGTATTTATTATGATATAACAACAGTATACCGTATTTATATAGTATATTTATTATATTACAACAGTATATACTGTAGTGTACTGTATGTGTGGTCAATTTATATTTTTTGTGCAGCAGTATACACTTTTGGTATATTGCAATTCATCTTACAACGAAATATACAGTATATGATGTGTATTTATTATGATATAACAACAGTATACCGTATTTATATAGTATATTTATTATATTACAACAGTATATACTGTAGTGTACTGTATGTGTGGTCAATTTATATTTTTTGTGCAGCAGTATACACTTTTGGTATATTGCAATTCATCTTACAACGAAATATACAGTATATGATGTGTATTTATTATGATATAACAACAGTATACCGTATTTATATAGTATATTTATTATATTACAACAGTATATACTGTAGTGTACTGTATGTGTGGTCAATTTATATTTTTTGTGCAGCAGTATACACTTTTGGTATATTGCAATTCATCTTACAACGGAATATACAGTATATGATGTGTATTTATTATGATATAACAACAGTATACCGTATTTATATAGTATATTTATTATATTACAACAGTATATACTGTAGTGTACTATATGTGTGGTCAATTTATATTTTTTGTGCAGCAGTATACACTTTTGGTATATTGCAATTCATCTTACAACGAAATATACAGTATATGATGTGTATTTATTATGATATAACAACAGTATACCGTATTTATATAGTATATTTATTATATTACAACAGTACTGTATACTGTATATTTTGTCTATTTATATTTATAGTACAGCAGTATACATTTTTTGTATATTTATATTTACTGTACTGTATATTACAACATTACATGTACAGTATACAATATACATTTTATATTGCTGCATATTAATAACACAATATAATTTCTTTGCATTGTAGGGAGACTACTCTTCTGGTGGACAGAATAAGTGAGGAGAATGATGAGAGGAGCGCATTAAGGGTTAAAAACACTCTTCAGGAAAACCACAATCTGACTGTATCCGAGAGCAGCATAAAGAAGATGAGACGCAGAATTGGATGGAAATATGGACGTGTGAGGTTAGTAGTGGACAGTACAGGAGGTACTGTACTGTAAAGTAAAAATGTTGTTTTGCAAACTGTACTGCGCTGTGACGCTAACATTTTTTATTCATTGTCATTACAGAGCGTACCCCATGATACGGGACGCAAACAAAATCAAAAGAGTGCTCCAGGCCCAGGCATGGATCGACAGCGGTGAGACTTTCCAGGATTGCATCTTCACTGATGAGTCTACTGTGTCGCTGGAGAGATTTGCAAGATTTGCGTTCCACAAAAAAGGCCGCATAACTTTGAAGCCACGGCCAAAACACCCTGTGAAGCTGCATGTGTGGGGTGCCATCTCTAGGCGTGGACCGGGATGCATTGTCGTCTTTGAAGGTACAATTTCTCAAATATAATGCCGCCTAATGCACTGTACTTGACTAGTGTTGCCTTACCGTATGCACTGTACTGTACTATTGAGCACTTTTCTTTTCTTGCTATAGGAATCATGAATAAAGATTTCTTCCAAGACAACATTGTGCCCGTGATAGTGCGATACATCACACAAGACTTTCCCAATGGTCATCGCTTTTACCAGGACAATGATCCCAAGCACACCGCGTCGACGGCGCATATCCTTGAGCGCGGCATCAACTGGGTGAAGACGCCAGCGGAGTAAGTGTAGTAGACCGTGTCCCATTTATATGTTCCCCACTGTTTTTACTGTGTACTGTATCTCTTAAACTAATTGTCCTTTCTTTCCAATCACAGATCGCCAGACTTCAATCCGATCGAAATGGTCTGGCATCAGCTGAAGGACCACATCCGTAAAGTGGCGAAACCCTCCAAGAAGGACGAGTTGTATACAGCCATAATGAGTTTTTGGAACGATGTACTCACCGTTGAACGATGCAATAAATATATAGACCATATTGCCACTGTGTTGCCCATTGTCATCGCGCGCAATGGACAAGCATCAGGAAAGTAGTACAGTGCTGTAGTATTGTACAGTAGGTACACTATGATACAGGTAAGTATGGCACAGATTTTAGCTTTCCCAATAGTCAGAGTTTACAGTAGTTCCAGTATACAGTACAGTAGACTAGTTTGACATACTACAGTAACTGCCTACTAACTGCTCCATTTTTTCTTTCCAGAGAAAGCTGCACCAGCCACCTACTGTACAGTAGGTCTACCATAATACAGTACGCACATACAGTACAGTACAGTAACTGAACAAAGTTTTTGTTTTCTTGTCGTTCCAGGAAAAAGGGTGCACCAGAGGGGAGGGGGGGCCTTGTGTTCGTCAAATCTGCTTGTGCAGTCAAATGTACAGTATATAAACAGCAGTAATGATGTACACAAAACCTCTCCTCTCTCAATGAACTACTGTACCGCAGACACAATGAGGATACTGTTACAGTATGAAGGGAAAAAGAACAGGATGGGTTATTTAACATTACAGTATACTGTGCAATATTTATACTGTATATTTATATATACTGTATTTTTATTCTAAAGGTATTCGAGAATGTACTCTACTAGATGAGGACCTGGTGACTTTCAACACTCTCAGACACACAGAAAGGATTATTTCACATCACTGTATATTTATCCTGTATATTTTCAGTAATTTAGAAGCAGTGGCTGTTCTGAACAGCCCAGGGCCAGATTAACAAAACAATGGCTTGGATTGGATTAGCCAGACGATTGATGCTTGGCCAGGGAGGGATTAAAAACTCTAAGGGAGGGGGTGGGTGGTGTAGCTGTAGGATTGTACTGTGTCAGTATTTCCAACGCCAGGTCACCCTAATAATTGCATGAATAAACCCCCAAAGACAAGGCCCAAATATACTAGTACAGTATACTGTACAGTACTGTAAAGTATGTATTATTGTGTGTTGATGTTTTGAATTGCTGTTAACTTGAAAAGTTTCACCATTGTATTGTACTGTATTTGTAAATAAAAGTATTTTGTGGCGACTTCAGCAATAAAAGAACTGGTTAATTTATCTCACATAAAGTACGTGAATACGACCGCAATCACCATTGTACAGTAAATGGGTGCATAGGATGGAACGACAGGTGCTAAAGGGGTATAAATATGATACTGTATTTATCAGTATTGATCAAAGAGAGTTGATCAGAAGGATTCCCCTTATAAAGTATACAGCACTCTATTGTCATTCATACAGTACAGTATACTGTAGTAAAAGGTAGACAACACATGGTCTTGCAGTACAGTATACTGTATTACTAAAAATCTGTCAGGTTGACCAGAATCACTGCGGATATCGGAAAATAATACAATTTTATTAATTCTACGTACTGTATATAAGGGGAATCCTTCTGATCAACTCTCTTTGATCAACACTGATAAATACAGTAATTTATCTCACACTCAGTACTACAAACTGCTTTTTGCTTGCAATAAACAAACAAACAGGGAAGCGCTACTGTATACTGTATGAGTTAGGATCAGGCCCAGCAGCCACTTTATGTTGAAAACCACATATGAAATGAGCATAAATTTGCATGAATAATTACACAAAAATATATAAAATAAATAGCACAAGTCTCTGACAGAGAGAAATTGTCCAGGTGGTGTGGATACAGGTTAATGCCCCTGTCTGATAGGACAGACTCGGGCAAGAATGGCCTGTGAGAGGTGAATATCCAGAATGGTAGCTGGGATGGAAAGCGCTACCAACTGTGCAGGTATTGAAGTGTGTAGAAATGGGAAGGTGCCGTAGGAATCAAATGTGGAAAGCGCTCACCCAGACTTCATACACTGCGCTTTTTGCTTGCATACTGCAAAGCCGCAAGACCAGCAACATTGTAAAAAAAGAGCAAAAAAAGAGCAATGAGCGCGAAATTGGCGTGGGAACTTCTGTTCTAGGGCCCCTAGAAATAATATTCTTTATTTTATTTATAAACTCACATTTATATATAAAGTATATATTTATTTCTCTTCATGTATTTATTTATATTTATTTATTAATTGTGGAGCTGCTGTGCGTGAGGGGCCATGGCCAGGATGGGGGGGGGGGGGGTAACGGTACAGTATGTGGGTAGGGGGTGAGGGTGGTTAGACCTCACAGTACATTATGCACATTGGGCCCCCCTCCTCCCCACATTTACATACTGTACACTACACGACATCAATGCAGGGAGGGTTTACCAATGCAGGGAGGGTTTACCAATGCAGGTAAGGCTTTAGGCCTTTATATCTCTCTCCCTTCAGTGTAATCTGCTTAACAGAAACATTAGGGGGGAAGGGGCTTTAGGCCTTTATATCTCTCTCCCTTCAGTGTAATCTGCTTAACACAAACATTAGGGGGGAAGGGGTTTTTAAACAATGCTGCTGTGTATAATGTATAAGGTTTTTTACAATTAGATAGATGTAATCCTTGGTATTGTAAGGGTTAGTTTGTTTTTAAATTGTCTTTTCTGGTTGTTACTTACAGTATATATTGATTTTGGTTTACTTGCTTGGTTAAAATACTGTAGTTAAGTTGACTTGTTTGGAAGTGTTTGTACAGTATTTACTGGTAGAGTAGCTTGCAATTATATTGTTAACATTCATTTGCAGAATGTACAGTACTGTATATGGTGCATAGATTTAATGCTATGCATCATTTACAGTATACAATGTACTGTAAATGCAATGTACTGTGTGGATTGTAATGTTATGTTTTACTGTATACTGTATGCTATTCATTAACTTCATTGCTCTACACATCTAGGGATTTCATTCCACCTTACCACCTTTCCTACACATGATTTGTGCTTTAGGCATTGGTTATATTACTGTATGCTAATGCAGATGTGTGATGCTTTGAGACTGTCATTTATACTTTGACAAGTCTACCTTTTGGTGTGTAGTGTGCATTATCCTTAGCGTTGTATACTGTAGGTGCCTTTAAACCCAGTAACCTATTGTGATTCACTTTGATTCTCCCTAGTGTTTTTTGAGTCACTATCCTTTTCATGTTTAGGGTTGACAGTGTGTGTCGTTCCCTAGTGCTGTTCATTAGTGTTTAAGGGTCCATGCCTCTTTTTTAAGTGTTTTTAAATCATGTACTGTACTGTTTATTCATCCCTTTTTGCACTGTGTCAAATAAATAAACAAATATATCAATTGCATACCTGAGTGCTCCCATACGGGTTACTTTTTTCTCTTTTCACTCACATACAGTATGTATATATATATATATATATATATATATATATATATATATATATATATATATATATATATATATATATATAGCTGTATGATATATATATATATATATATACTGTACACAGTGTATATATGTATACTGTATATATATATATATATATATATATATATATATATATATATATATATATATATATATATATATATACAGTGTATATATATATACAAAGTATATACTGTACAGTATATATTTATTTCTCTTCATGTCTTTATTTATTTATTTAGATTTATTTATTAATTGTGGGGCTGCTGTGCATGAATTTTTTTTATTGGGGGTGAGGGGGGTGTTTGGCCCTTGGTGTGAGTTTACGACTTGCAGCAGCAGCAGCACAATGAATAAATAAATATAAATAAATAAATAAATAAATGACAATAAATACATTTGAAATACATTTTTATTGATAGTGTACATGTGCAGAGGGTCTCCGGAGCTGAAGCGCACAGGTTTCAGGTCTGGGGACCCCGTGCCCCCCGAGATACAGGCCCCTTTAGGGGGTGCCGGTATCCCTCTGCTCTGCTTGGTTTACAGGCCGCGATCACGTGATCGGGACCTTTAAACGCAGAGCACTCAGCACTCAGAAACACAGGCCAGGCAGATTTAAACACACACACAATAGGGGGAGGTTTTTTTACATAGCTTGCAGGGAAGCTTAACGCACACACACAATAGGGGGATAGGGGGAGGGTTTTTTACATAGATTAGAGAGAAGGCAGGGCGTTTTAAAAGCGAGAATAGGGGGAGGGGGTTTTACATAGATTAGAGAGAAGGCAGGGCGTTTTAAAAGCGAGAATAGGGGAGGGGGTTTTACATAGATTTTATTTATTTATTTAGATTTATTTATTAATTGTGGGCTGCTGTGCGTGAATTTTTTTTATTGGGGGTGAGGGGGGTGTTTGGCCCTTGGTGTGAGTTTACGACTTGCAGCAGCAGCACAATGAATAAATAAATATAAATAAATAAATAAATAAATAAATGAAAAATAAATACATTTGAAATACATTTTATTGATAGTGTACATGTGCAGGGGGTCTCCGGAGCAGAAGCGCACAGGTTTCAGGTCTGGGGACCCCGTGCCCCCCGAGATACAGGCCCCTTTAGGGGGTGCCGGTATCCCTCTGCTCTGCTTGGTTTACAGGCCGCGATCACGTGATCGGGACCTTTAAACGCAGAGCACTCAGCACTCAGAAACACAGGCCAGGCAGATTTAAACACACACACAATAGGGGGAGGTTTTTTTACATAGCTTGCAGGGAAGCTTAACGCACACACACAATAGGGGGATAGGGGGAGGGTTTTTTACATAGATTAGAGAGAAGGCAGGGCGTTTTAAAAGCGAGAATAGGGGAGGGGGTTTTACATAGATTTTATTTATTTATTTAGATTTATTTATTAATTGTGGGGCTGCTGTGCGTGAATTTTTTTTATTGGGGTGAGGGGGGTGTTTGGCCCTTGGTGTGAGTTTACGACTTGCAGCAGCAGCAGCACAATGAATAAATAAATATAAATAAATAAATAAATAAATGACAATAAATACATTTGAAATACATTTTTATTGATAGTGTACATGTGCAGAGGGTCTCCAGAGCAGAAGCGCACAGGTTTCAGGTCTGGGGACCCCGTGCCCCCCGAGATACAGGCCCCTTTAGGGGGTGCCGGTATCCCTCTGCTCTGCTTGGTTTACAGGCCGCGGTCACGTGATCGGGGCTTTTAACGCAGAGCTGGATACCGGCACCCCCTAAAGGGGCCTGTATCTCGGGGGGCACGGGGTCCCCAGACCTAAAACCAACGCGGTTCAGCTCCAGAGACCCCCTGCACATCTACACTATCAATAAAAATGTATTTCAAATTTATTTATTTGTATTTATTTATTTATTTATTTATTTATTGCGGGGATGCTGTGTGTGATTATTTTTTATTGTGTTTAGCGGGGGTGGGTGAATGGGGTATTCGCCCCAACGATGGTTGGGGAGGGCTTGCGGGGGGGGGGGGGTGGGGTAGCGGGAGGGCTTAACCCCTTCATGACCGTAGCGGTATTAACTGCTACGATCGTGAAGGGGTTAAGTGCACCCGCAACCCCCCCCCCCTCCCGCAAGTCCTAAACTCACACCAAGGGCCAAATACCCCCCTCACCCATCCCCACTACACACAATAAATCGGGTTAACCCCTTCATTGCCTTAGCGGCTATCCGCTATAGTAATGACGCAGCATTTTCCGTATTTTTAATAATATTGATCAGGAGCAGGGGGGGGGGGGTTCCCTGAGCATTAATCATTAATTTCTGGCTCAGGGAACCCCCTGCTCACTTTACAATATTATTAAAATAATGCTTCTTTACCATAGCGCATAGACGCTAAGGTAAAGAACGAGTGTTTATTTATACTGTATATTGTATGTGTTTTATTGATACTGTACATGTGCAGAGGGTCTCCAGAGCAGAAGCGCACAGGTTTCAGGTCTGGGGACCCCGTGCCCCCTGAGATACAGGCCCCTTTAGGGGGTGCCGGTATCCCTCTGCTCTGCTTGGTTTACAGGCCGCGGTCACGTGATCGGGGCTTTTAACGCAGAGCTGGATACCGGCACCCCCTAAAGGGGCCTGTATCTCGGGGGGCACGGGGTCCCCAGACCTAAAACAACGCGGTTCAGCTCCGGAGACCCCCTGCACATCTACACTATCAATAAAAATGTATTTCAAATAATTTTTAATGTGTGGATGTTTGCGCAGAGAGAGAGCAGCGGATCTCTCTCTGCTGCAAACACATCTCGCCCCGCCGCCCATACAGTAGTATCATTTATGTATGTGCATATACAGTACAGTACAGTACTGTACAGTACTGTATGTTAGGGCTTACAGGGGTTGTTGTTATACAGTACTGTAT